>NW_027362037.1:600000-933035 GCF_039654945.1 Dendrobates tinctorius | reverse complement strand
AAGAGAAAGTTTCTTTCTAAAGAGCTAGAGAACAGTAGAATATTGAACAATATTGCACAGTGGTGGCATCTTGCAAGTATGGGGCTGAATTTCAGCAAATAGAGTTGTGGATTTGGTCAGGATTAATGGTGTCCTCAATGCTGAGAGATGCAAGAAGATACTTCTCCATCAAATGATACCATGAGGAGGCATCTGATGGCCTCCAAATTTATTCTTGAGCCGGACAAGCACCCGCAACATCCAACCAATGTCATTAAGAGTGAGAAGTCCTGGAGGTGATGATCTGGCCCTGGAGCCCTGATCTCACATCATCCTGTCTGTCTGGGACATGAGGAGACAGAAGCATCCACACAAACCTCATACACAGGAGATCTGGGGTCAGGGCTCCAACATGTTTGGAACAACTTCACTTCGAGTTCCTACCTAAATTGTGTTCAACTGATGAGAAAACGTGATGCAATTTCAAAGGCAAAATGCGGCCACCAAATACTGATGTACTTACTTTTTTTTGGTTTATTCACTTTGCATTTTAATCATTGATAAATATAAAATATTTAAACTTTTGAAAGGATTATTTTCAGCAATTTTTTACCCTGTGCCTGAAACTTTTGAAAAGTGCTGTAAGTGCCAGAAATCATTAGATGTCTTCTTCATATCTTTGACTCCATCGGGATTTCCATTTGAATCCCCCAAGAACAGGATTTAGTATAATGAGGCAAATGGAGACCAAATTCTACAACTTTGTACTTCATTTGGCCTCATTCCAATCCTGCTGATATTGTTAGCCAGACACAATAGCGAAATTGAATACTCATTACACTTCATGGCTCCTTTGGTGGTACTTTCAAAGTCCCATTTTTTGGGAATTAAGATACATCCCTTGAAAGAATTATGGATGAGGAGAAGAAACTTAATGTAACCTTACACTTAGGGGAAGGATTAGAATAAACCCTTCCATTTGAGATCTTCCTACTTGTTACCAACCACTCTAAGCTGAACGTTGCTGTCCTCGTTAGATCACAGATTGCACACAATTTCAGGTTTGGCAAGTTCCTCCATGGGAGACCTGCTGGGAATCATTGGGTCCATTGAGGTTTTTTTCTAAGAGATGCTGTCCTGCAGTATATCAATAAAAATAACTTCATGAACCAACATCAACATGGGTCTGTAAGGGATCAGACCTGTCAGACCAATCTGAACAGCTTCTATGAGGAGGTAAGTTCCAAATTGGACCAGGGTGATGTTAAATATAATGCCAGATAAAAGGTTGGTGCATAAAATGAGAGTAAAGGGACTAGTGGAAAATATGTGTAAATGGGTAAATAAAGAACTGAGTGATGTGAAGCTCAGGGTGGTAATTAATGGAACACATCTGAATGGGTCACAGTTAACAGTGGGCTACCACAGGAATCAATATTCGGTACCACAGGGGTCAGTATTGGGTACCCTAAGGGTCAATATTGGGCCTTCTTCTTTTTAACATATTTATGACCTTGTAGGGGGAATAGACAATAGAATTTCAATATGTGCACATGATACTAAACTTGCAGGGTAATCAACAAAGAGGAGGATAATTTAATATTACAAAAGGATTTATGTAGGCTGGAGGCTTGGACTGAAAATTGGCAATTGAAGTTTAACAAAGATAAATGTAAGGTCATGCACTTGGGCAGAGGAAACAAATGTAGAATATTGCAACACATGGTAAAACACTGGGTATAACTGTCACTGAAAAAGACTTGGGCATATGGTTGGACAGCAAATTAACTTTCCTGACCAGGGACAGACAACTGCTCCTAAGGAAGGAAATCATGGGATGCAGTAAAAGAGGCATAGATGCTCATGACGAGAACATAGTTTTGCCTCTACACAAGTCACTAGTGCGACCACACTTTGAATACTGTGTACAGTTTTGGTCTCTGGTGTATAAGAAGGATAAAGCTGAACTGAAGCGGGTACAGAGAAGAGCGACCAAGGTTATTAACGGAATGGGTGGACTGCAGAAGATGGATTATCAGACTGTGGGTTGTTCGATTTAGAAAAGTGAAGGCTTAGGGGTTATCTTATAATAATGTACAAATATATGAGGGGTGTAGGAATCCACATTAGGCAGCGTTCACTCAGGCAATGCAGTTTGGTCCAAACAGGTATAGATTTATTGCTTTCATAAAACTCCAAACATTCAAAACCAAACCAGCCTCTACTGTGCACAAAGGTATCAGAGCAAATGAACTGTTCATTCAGCAGCACATATATGTCAGTGCGGATACTCTGAACAGATTACAGTCCTTTCTCTTGGAGCAAACTTCATACATAGAAGAGGCTGATCCCACCAATCTTTGTATCCCCTTCAGCCTGAGCTCCAGCAGCTTCCAGCATCAAACGGAAGTGTTCAGCTCCAGGCACAGTTCACACTAACAGCCTGCAGCTTCCACATGGCTCTCTGCACACACACACTGCTCAGTTTTCCTAGCTGACCCAGGCAGCCTCCATTCAGAAAGAGAACCTTGCTTATCTCTCTCTCAGCTACAGCTCTACTTTTAGCTGGTCACTCACCAGCAGCACACTCTGATCTGCTGCACACAACAGACTTAAACACCTAGTGACCACAGGGCCTTGTTCTTAGTCATATCTAAGCAGGTGCATCAAATCAAGACCTGGAGTGCTAGGATTTAAACGTGTCCTACCTGGCTTCACTACATGGGATAGTACAGAGATCTTTATAATGATCTCTACACAAAGGTCTGTAATGGTGACAAGGGGACAGTCTCTACATCTATAGAAAAGAAAGTTTAATCACGATCACAGATGGCGATTCTTTACTGTAAGAGCAGTGAGGCTACGGAACTTTCTGCCATATGATGATGTGACTACTAAAATTCAAGAAGGTCCTGGATGCCGTTCTTGATGAGTATAATAACATTCCAGGTTATGGGCACCAGATTCTGTGATGGAACATTGATTCAGCAAGCTCGTCCGATGTGGAGTCTGAAAGGCATTTTTCCTCTTATTTGGGGAAACCATCTTCTGACTTTTGGAGTTTTTGCCTTCTTCTGGATCAATATGTTTGGATTTAAATTGAACTCAATGGACTTCTATCTACTAAAAACTATGTAACTATGAAACCTCTTATTGGCGCCAAGAAACTTGTAGAATCTTCCCTTTCTCATTCACAAGGTGACAAATATGTTTTGTTCTGACATGAACACATGCAGCCCTCCTCCGTCATACTGCTCAATGGCTGAACATCGCACTAAGGGTCCTCACCCTAACCTACATAGCCCACTCCAGCTTTGTTCTCTCATTTCTTCTCTACTCTCAGATACACAAACACAACCTCAGATGTCCCATTATTTGCGAGTTTGCATCTTCACCTACGTAACTTTCCACTTGTTGTCTTAGTGTCGTGCTACGAAGACATCTTACACATAATTTTATGGGTTCCGTTTGGAGACTCAAGTGTCATCTACAAACCAAATGTACTTTAAAGCTATGAAACTAGAGCCAACATTTTATAAAACATTGATTATAAATAACATCAATAATTCAATAAAACCTGTGGTGTAGTTACCACTATGTCAGCTAGGGGGCGCTGTGTGGGTGTCCCAGGACGGGTGTACAGGCACATTCAGTGTGGTAACAGGAGCAGGGTCCTAAATGACCATTATGGGTCTCAAGGTGGGTGGCCTTGGGATGCAGGCTCCAGGGTGTATTGATCAGCAGAGGTACTGCTGATCTTTCTGTTACACTGTGTCAGGGAAGCCTGTGTGTGTCTATACAACCTTTAGTGATGTCATAGCCATGTGATCACCTGTGGGTGTGGTTACAGGGCTATGTAATTGAGGTGTTTGGCACATGTGAGAGAGTGGAGGGAGTCTGTCTGAGTGTGGACAGACTTCCATGTGTCCAGGTGGGACACTACAAAGGTTGTATATGGGAAGGACTACAGCTCCCAGCATGTGCTGAGACTCTCAGTCCGAGTCTGAAGCCACGGACATTTCTGTTCCTTTGCCTGAAGTGAAGGTTACATTTCAGTGTTATGCTGTCTATGGTTTATGGAGTAATAAACCTGGTGAAATTTTAAAGGAACGTGCCTCATGTTTGTCTCCCGCTGCACCTAAGCGAGTCGAATCCCTACAATTGGTGGAGAATGCGGGCAGCGACTCCCAGAAGCACGTGTGGCAGCGCTGGCGATTCTGAGCCAGGAGAGCAGACTGTCTGACAACCGTGAGTAATACTGACCGAGGTCAGAGAAAGTGACTATTAATATTTGTGGGATACCTCTGAGGAGAAGAGGCGTCCAGGAACCTGTGTGGCCGACACAGGTAACAGACAGGAGTCTGTGTTGCACTGACCAGGGTCAGTGAGAGACTGTGTCCCTGGAGGGGTCAGTGAGCAAGGTCCTGGAGGGTCAGTGTTGGGAGGAGCCCTGAAGCACGTGCTATGACCTTGGACCTGGTGAGGCGTGTGTTGGGCAGTCTCAGGTGGAGACGGATGTCCTGAAGAGCACTCGCTGAGCCCCTGGACCTGGTGAGACCGGTGTGTTGGGAAACCCTGGGAGGAGGGTCGGCTCCCTGAATAGCACCCGGTGTGCGCCTGTGTGTTGGACGGTCTCAGGCGGAGACGGTACGTCCTGAACAGCACACGGACAGGACTTGAGAGACTGTGCATGTGTTTTTGTTTTTTTTTTCTTTTCCTCTGCAAAACCTGAAGGTGCTTGCTGTGGCTCAGTGGGGTCACGAAGGTCTCGCAGCACAGGGTCCTGGTGTTTTTCCTTTTTTGGGATCTGCCCTGGGAGCATTGGTAGCAGACGCTGTCTGTCTACGCCATCCTGCTGCAGCTTTATTGCATGTGACTAAGCAGATACAGTAGTTGTGGCTTTACACAACTATTGAGGGTGAGTACCCTGTATTATTGCTGCATAACCCATTATACCTGCACTGGTAAGGCCCTATGGGCGCACTTTTGTGGCTTTTTTATCTTTGAGGGTGACAAGCGGCTTCCAGTAACCCGGCGGGGTTACGAAGGTGACAAGCGGCTTCCGGTGGATCGGCGGGTCCACGAAGATGGCGCAGCAGGAGCTGCAGTGACACCAGCCGCTGTGTATGTGTGTGAACAGCAGCCGGAGGTGCCGGTGATCAGTGACAGCAGGAGCTGTGGTGGTGCCAGCAAAGACTTGTGTGGTATCGTTAAAAGACAAACTGTACTGTGTGAACTGTGGCCTAAGAGGTTCTGCAGGACGGACATGGGGAAATCCCAAAAGGGACGGTGACCCAAAAGGGGGCGGTGACCCAAAAGGGGGCAGTGACCCAAAAGGGGGTGGTGACCCAAATTGGAGTGGTGACCCAAAAGGGGGCGGTGACCCAAAAGGGGGCGGTGACCCAAATTGGTGTGGTAACCCAAAAAGGGGTGGAAACCCAAAAGGGGGCGGTGACCCAAATTGGAGTGGTAACCCAAAAAGGGGTGGAGTTCCAAAAGGGGGCGGTGACCAAAATTGGGGTGGCAACCCAAAGCGGGGTGGTGGTCCAGAAAGGGGCCAAGTGTGAAGAAGTGACAGCACTGGGTGTCTCAGTAGGTATGTCTGGAGTACCGCAGTGTATGTGCAGGTCTTTTTCAGAATGTGGAATATCCTTTCCGGGGAGTAATGATGGGCCACAGATGTGTACAGTGATGCTGCACCAGGAAGGAGCCTTTGGTCGGCTGGAATCAGAGAGTCAGGTGACTCTGACAGGAACTCCTCTCGTTTTCTCTCTGACCGAGAAAAACATCAGGGTTCGCTGTAAACACGGGGTCACGGTGAACTACGCAGTAGACAGAGTAGTGTTTGAGGGGACCAAAGGTGGTGAGTGCCAAGGTAGAGGAATACCACGGGACTTAGTCTATGCCTGGGAGAGGGGCCGGGACTTTCTTTTGTTTGATGACGTTTGGTCTGACGATGGAGATGCTTCGACTGTGGGGCAAGCGGACACTGAGACAGTGACGGCTCCTGACATGGACAGGTCAGAGGTAGAACTGACCAGAGGAAGAAGTACATCTGCCCAACTGACGGACCTGACGTCTCGTGATAAGACAGATGGTGGGCTGGGAGATGAGACGACTGGATTAGACACATTGGTGCTGGACGGTAACTGGAGGGTTCACTCGACTGGGGTGACTGACCCAGTGGTACCCTTTAACGATATAATTAAAGAGGTAGTAGTGAGACACGTGATGGACAAAAGAGAACAAGATCGTGAGATACAGCTGATAAAGGAGACTGTAACAGAACATGTCGAACGGGAAAGAGTCCTAAGGCAAGCAGCTGAGCACAGAGTGGATGAGCTGGAGAAGGAAGTCTCTGAGCTCAGAGGTCACCTGTCAGCATGTAAAACCATGAACAAGACCCTGTTGGAAGATATGGAGGTGCTCAGAGAGGCCCAAGAGAAGCATCAACAGGAGATTCTCAGGAGAGAGGATGAGCGTCGCTACCTGGCAGAGGAGAAAGATAAAGTTCTGCAAGAACTCAGTGGAGTAGTAAAAGGTCTTCTGCAGGAGAAGTGGAGGGGCGAAGACGTACAGCGGCCTTGCCCGACTGATAGCAAGGCAGAACTGCCAAAGCCCATCTTGGAAAAGGGTCCTGAAGACTGTAAATCTCAGGAAGATGGTGAGCCAAGAGCTGCACAAGACAGTCACCCGGTCTTGGCAGATACCTTGAGGGAAGTGTCCGTGGGGAACCCAGAGCCATCTGTCCAGGATGAGAGCAAGTCCATGACCTTCAAGTGTGTGATGGAGGTACCCGAAGACGTGCGAGAAGCGTGTGCCAGCGAAGGTGTGCATGAGACCTTTAAAAAGGCAGTAAAGGCCTATAGTGTGAGCTGGGCACCAGAAACAGACCAGTTGGTGATACTGGCAGAAACGGAAGACACAGAGAGAAGGGTGGCTTTCCTGAAGGAGATGCACCTACAATGTCTCTGCACGAAACAGATGCTCGTGAAGCGTAATTGGAAAGCCGCTCGACGTCTGGAGCTTGCAAGGGAAGCACAAAGTCGGCTGGGCTTTGTGGAAGACATAATTCCGGTGCCCAGAAATCTGGTGGGGAAAGTCGTTGGCAGACTTGGAAAGGTGATGCAGGAGATGGTGAATCAATCCAGTGTGAAGAGAGTGAGGATCCCACCTGCTGGTGAAATCCAAGTCGTTATTGAAGATGACATGGTTCCTGTCATTGTGGTTGGTTCGGTGGAAAGCATTGGGAAGCTTCGCATGCTCCTGGAATATCGGGTAGCGTACCTGAAGGAGATTGAGCAGCTAAGACAGGATCGACTGCAGGTGAATAAGCAGATACAGAATGTCAGATGGCGTCCCCCTCCAACCCAAGGTGTAAGGACCCGAAGGGATCCTCCAAGGAATGAAAGGACAGGTAGTCGAAGGCAAGAACGTCGAGAGTCCGCAAGTGGCCGGTCTAATCTTAGTAACATAGGCACGAGACTTGGTGGTGGACATAGCGACAGAGGGTCAGACTCAGACCAGCCAGTTGGCCCAGCTGGACGTGGGACTCATGACCGTGCGAACTGGGAGAGCCAGTCAGTGAGAGAAAGGTCGCGTGATGGAGCACACTGCAGACAGGCGGAGACTAAAGAGTGTCTGGTCACACTGACGGACGTTGACGGGAAGGCCCAAGGCCGAGATACTGACCGCTGGGGGCAGGGGAGGCCTAATGTAAATATGCAGTATGACTACCGAAACAGACGGAGATGGTCCTCCCAACTGGTAGGGCAAGGTGACATGGGTGCCAGGTCTCAAGATCCCTGGGTGATGTCATGTGTTCAACCCCACAAGTTTGAATAGGGGGGGAGGTATGTGGTGTAGTTACCACTATGTCAGCTAGGGGGCGCTGTGTGGGTGTCCCAGGACGGGTGTACAGGCACATTCAGTGTGGTAACAGGAGCAGGGTCCTAAATGACCATTATGGGTCTCAAGGTGGGTGGCCTTGGGATGCAGGCTCCAGGGTGTATTGATCAGCAGAGGTACTGCTGATCTTTCTGTTACACTGTGTCAGGGAAGCCTGTGTGTGTCTATACAACCTTTAGTGATGTCATAGCCATGTGATCACCTGTGGGTGTGGTTACAGGGCTATGTAATTGAGGTGTTTGGCACATGTGAGAGAGTGGAGGGAGTCTGTCTGAGTGTGGACAGACTTCCATGTGTCCAGGTGGGACACTACAGAGGTTGTATATGGGGAGGACAACAGCTCCCAGCATGTGCTGAGACTCTCAGTCCGAGTCTGAAGCCACGGACATTTCTGTTCCTTTGCCTGAAGTGAAGGTTACATTTCAGTGTTATGCTGTCTATGGTTTATGGAGTAATAAACCTGGTGAAATTTTAAAGGAACGTGCCTCATGTTTGTCTCCCGCTGCACCTAAGCGAGTCGAATCCCTACAAACCCTCCACAACACCTGATAATCTGCCATCCACCATACAAAGTCTCCGTGCTGGTTTGTCAGAGGCTTTGTGCCTCTTTTAGGTCCAAAGGAAGATAAACACAATCTAAGAACTTGGTGTGAGTGGTAGATAAAATTGTGCCACAGACAGAAACACTGTCTGGGAGTGGTGAGCGTTAAAGCCATGTTTTTAGTATATTTTAGCAATTTCAGGTAGTAAGAGGTGGTAAGAGATATGACTCAGTGTCTGCCAGATGCAGGGCTGCCACTAGGAATTTTGGGGCCCCATACTGGCAACATTTTCAGGGCCCCCCTTGAGACTCCGCTCAGGTTCCACACCAGCCCCGCCTCCACCTTTCAACCTGTCCACATTCCCACTGCTCTCTCTTGGAAAAACTCCACATCTCACCAATCACACATTAACAGTTCCCATCACCAGATCACACACATAGCCAGCAGCTCTTGTTCTGGCCAAAAGATTTTTTAAATCCACCACCACAAAGTAGACTCTTTTGGCCGGGCCCTACTCTACTCTACTCTCTACTCTACTCTAACCTATTAAACATTTGTTACAATATCCAATACAATTTAGGTATATTTTAATTTATTTTTCAATTTCTAAATTACCAATAATATCACATTCTAAAGGGACAAACACCACCGTACCATGTCCAGACCACATATTACCACCACATACTGACTTATAATACCACATACAAGGAACAAATACAGCCACACCATGACCAGATCACATATTACCACCACATGGTGACTGAATACTATAATATTGATCATTAATAAAAAAAAAACACAATACCATCACCATAAGTGCCATTATACACGAGATCTGCACTTAGTATGCAGTTTCTATGTACAGGAAATACAGAGATCACTGATGACATTATACACAGGAGCTCTGTATATAGTGTATAGTGTACAGGTAATACAGTGATCACCGGTGACATTATGCACAGGAGCTCTGTATATAGTGTCAGTGTACAGGTAATACAGTGATCACCAGTGACATTATACACAGGAGCTCTATATATAGTGTCAATGTACAGGTAATACAGGGATCACTGGTGACATTGTACACAGGAGCCCTGGATATAGTGTATAGTGTACAGATAATACAGTGATCACCAGTGACATTTTGCACAGGATCTCTGTATATAGTGTCAATGTACAGGAAATACAGTGATCACTGATGACATTATACACAGGAGCTCTGTATATAGTGTCAGTGTACAGGTAATACAGTGATCACCAGTGACATTATACACAGGATCTCTATATATAGTGTCAATGTACAGGTAATACAGGGATCACTGGTGACATTGCACTCAGGAACTCTGTAAACAGTGTATAGTGTCAGTGTACAGGTAACACACTGACTCACCAGTGACGTCTCTAGGTGAAGTCCTTTATCTTCGCTTTTCATCTTTCATCCAGCACAGAACGCCATCATGTCTTCCAGCCAGGGCTCGTCTCTGCAGGAAAGTTATCTAGAGCTCCGCTTGCAGAACGCATTACTTAATTTTTTACCAACTTCTACACTACACCAAGATGAAGAAAAAAAAAGGCGACAGTGTCGCTCTGCACATTAAAAGGACCACCCACCATTTAAAATGGCATCCTCAAAAAATAAAATAAATACATCATTGCTGTAATAATATCCCTTAATCATTTCTGGCAAAAGCCATATGTTCTCCCGTCTTGCCTTCATAAGTATCCATTATGCCCCATATGATCTCCCGATCCTGTCCCATCTGTCCCATGATTCTGCTGCCCCATCTGTCTCCATTCTGCCCCATGATCCTGCACCATGTGTCTTCCATCCTGCCCCCTCCTGTGCCACAAATTCTGCCCCCGTGTCTCCAATTCTGCCCCCTATGTCCATTTTGCCCCGTCTCCATTCTAACCCCGTGCCTCCATTTTGCCTCCTGTATCCATTCTGCCCCGTGCATCCATTCTGCCCTCCTGTTTCCATTCTGCTCCACTGTATCCATTCTGCCCCACTGTATCCATTCTGCTCCTGTGCCTCCATTCTGCCCTCCTGTGTCCATTCTGCCCTCCTGTGTCCATTTTGCCCCGTGTCCATTCTGCCCTCCTGTTTCCATTCAGTCCTCCTGTGTCCATTCTACACCCCTGTGTCCATTCTTCCCTCCTCTGTCCATTCTGCCCCCATGTCCATTCTACACCCGTGTCCATTCTGCCCTCCTGTGTCCATTCTGTCCCCCTGTGTCCATTCTGCCCTCCTGTGTCCATTCTACCCCCCTGTATCCATTCTGTGTCCATTCTGCCCTCCTGTGTCCATTCTGCCCTCTTGTGTCCATTCTACACCGCTGTGTCCATTCTGACCTCCTGTGTCCATTCTGCCCTCCTGTGTCCATTCTGCCCCGTGTCCATTTTGCCCTCCTGTGTCCATTCTGCCCCCGTGCCTCCATTTTGCCCCCTGTGTCATTCATTCTGCCCCCTGTGTCCATTCTGCCCTCCTGAGTCCAGTCTGCCCTCCTGTGTCCATTCTGCCCCCTGCGTCGTCCATTCTGGCCCCCTGTGTCCATTCTGCCCCCGGCTTGCCGCTTTCAAAATAAAAAATAAAAAAACACTTTCTCCTTACCTGGCCACGGTCCTGCGGCGAAGATCCATCAACTCCATTGTAGCGCTCGCACTGCCGGCGACTGACAATGATGTCAGACGCCGGCGCATGCACACTGATGTCAGCTGTCAGCCTCCGATTGGCTGTCAGCCTTAACTACTGCTGTGCGTGGGACCGCGCACGGCAATAAATAACTGAGCCTGCGTCTCGGACGCAGGTCCAGTTATTTGATGGTCAGTGGGGCCCAATCAGCGAAAGTGACGGGGCCCGATGCGGACCCTCTCTGCCCACCGGGCCCCATATGCCAGTCAGGGCAGTAATGCCATGATGGCGGCCCTGAAGATAGGTTCAGTCTTTCTTCCACAAGACACAAAATACTGGAGATTCCTCTTTCTAGTCTTGCTGACCAAAGACTGCCTCTAGAGCCCAGTTATTTAAAACCAAGACCACTTGACTCTTTCCATCATGTGACTGATCAAATGATTATGACATCACAGGTCCTGTCGGCTCTGCATGTGGAGATATGGTGGTCCTCCTCCCTCCCGCTCTGTGATGGTCCACTAAAACCAGCCTATTATGCAACTTTAACATAACCCTCACAACACTTAGCATGCTGGAGGACATATCTCTCCTCTTTTACATTACCAGTGACTTTGTCACATATTTTCCCTCCTCTGCCCAAAGCTGGGGTTTTTGGTACCTTCACTCGCTAAGCAGGGGAGTCTGGACAGGGCATATGCGCTCCTGTACAACTTTCCTGGCCTGTTCTCAACAAGAAACGTGCAATGTTGGAGGCCTAAGAACCACCTTGTCGCCTTGGTATTTTTACCTATCTTTTCCCTCAAGCACCTCATAAGGGCATAGTCAGATACCAGCTTAAACCTACAGGCTAGCAGGTAGTACCTCAAGGTACTCTTTCTCAAAGATGGTATAGTTTTTCATGCATGAAGAGAGATTCTGGCTCAGATACAGGATGGGATGCTCCTTCCCATTCACTTCCTGAGACAGCACGGCCCTCAAGCCGACTTCTGACGCATCCATCTGGACCATGAACTCTTTGGTGAAGTTTAGTGCGATCAGAACCGGATGCTTACACAAAGCCTGCTTCAGCTCCTGGAAAGCCAACTCAGACTCTACAAACCATTTAATCAATGACGATCTTGTGTCTTGAAGGAGGTCCATCAACGGTGCCGCAATCATGGAGAACCTTGGGATAAACCGTCGGTAGTAACCCAGAATTCCAAGAAACGCCCTCACTTGCTTCTTGGAAAGCTGTTGTGACCACTTCTAGATTGCTTCAATCTTGTTTATCTGACCCCTGAGTTCGCTCCTTCCAACGACATAGCCATGGTATTTGGTCTCTTCCCTCCCTATGGCACATTTATTTGGGTTTAGGGTGAACACTGCATTCCTCAATGCATCTTGGACTGCCTCTGCCTTTGGGAAATGACTACCCCAATCAGGGCTGAAGACCACAATGTCATCTGGGTAGGTAGTGGCAAACTTCTTATGCAGAGCCAGGACCTGATCCATAGCCCTCTGGAAGGTTGCTGGAGCCCCCTGCAGTCTGAAGGGCATCCTGGTGTATTGAAAACACCCATCTGAGGTCGAGAAGGCCGTCTTCTCCTTAACACTCTGTTTCATGGGGATCTGAAAGTAGTCCTTCAATAGTTTGAGGGTTGTGATGTACCTCGCGGTTCCCAGTCTCTCAATGAGTTCATCCATGTGGGGCATCAGATATGCATCACATTCGGAGTCCTCATTGAGCTTGCAGTAATCATTGCAAAACCGACACTCACCGTCGGGCTTTGGCACCAGGACAACGGGACTTGACCATCCACTTTTTTAGTCCTCAATCACCCCAAGGTCTAACAGTCACTTCACCTCATTTGATATTACCTCTTGACATGCTTCAAGAATTCTATAGGGCCCGAGGCTCACCCTTTCTTGTGGCTCTGTCAACACATCATGCTCAACCCTCTGCGTATGCCCTGGCAACTCCGAGAGCAAGTCATGATTCTGCTGCAACAGTTCCCGACACTGTTATCTTTGGGCTGGCGTTAGAGACTCTGCAACGGTGACATCATCCACTGTTGCTTTGGGACTGGCTCCCAGGCAAGGGGTTTCCTGCAATTCCCGATCTCGCCATGGCTTGAGCAAGTTTACATGGTATATTTGGTGCGGCTTCCTTTGGCCTGGCTGGTGTACCTTGTAATTCACCTCGCTCAGTTTTCCACCACCTCATATGGGCCTTGCCACGTGGCTAGGAACTTGCTCTTCACCGTGGGGATAATCACTAGCATGTGATCCCCAGGTTGGAACTGCCTCACTCTCGCTGAATGGCTATACACCCTTGCCTGCGCCTCCTGTTTCTGTAGAAGATGCTCTTTTGCAATGGTTTGCCAGCTTACGTATTATGGCCATAATATCAACCAATACCTTACATATATTGATATGTTTTTGCGCACTTTTTATCTTTTCAGGGTGCAGTTGGGCCCAAATGGTTCTGTAAACTGTGGCCTCTGTTCACACGGGATGCATTACAGTTAGCACTGGGCAGCCCCCCTATACAGTGTTACTAAGAGGTTGTGAACCATATGCTCTGTATTCCCTGTGTGAACATTGCCACATACGGATTATTTTTTTTGCACTGGTGTGCCACACGGCCAATCCCTGATTGTAGGCTGGCTGTTTCACTAGGTATTATTGCACCTGGGCAGTTGCCATTTTACTTGGGTCCGCTGCACCTTGTTAGTGCATTTCTATTAGGCTTGTCTATACAAGTAAAAATGAGGATGAATGAACTCATGGAGATCAACATCCAACACTGTGGAGACACCATCACATGTTTCTCAACGCAGTGATTCTAGGGCCATGCCCCCATCCTTATGGGAAATACGTAAATATATGCAAAACACAAGCCACGGAGACACCACCACATGTTTTTCAACGCAAGCAATGACTAGCCAGGTCTTTCCCCGAGAGGGAACAACCACAGGAAGGGCAGTCTCCAATGAAGGAAACCACCTATGCCAAAACATGGTATCCATCCACAGACAGCTGTTTCGGGGTATTGCCCCTCATCAGTGTGGAATAGGAAACTGGCCAGTAGGAGCAATGAATAGTAGAAGACTGTGAAAAATGAGGATGAATGAACTCATGTCTATACAAGTAAGCATCTCTGCCTGTTTTGTTTTTTTCTCAAATATTGGAGGATTCTTTCCTCTTTCTGTGGTTTTCATGGTATATTTGGTGCAGCTTCCTTCGGCCTGGCTGGTGAACCTTGTAATTCACCTCGCTCAGTTTTCCACCACCCCATATGGGCCTTGCCACGTGGCTAGGAACTTGCTCTTCACCGTGGGGTTAAGCACTAGCATGTGATCCCCAGGTTGGAACTGCCTCACTCTCGCTGAATGGCTATACACCCTTGCCTGCACCTCCTGTTTCTGTAGAAGATGCTCCTTTGCAATTGGCATCACTTTCGCCATCCTCTCCTGTAACTGAGCGACATACTCTATAACGCTCCGAAGTGGCGTGACCTCGGCTTCCCAGGTTTCCGTGGCGATGTCCAGGAGCCATTGCGGATGTTTAATGGTGAGAAGCCAGTAGAGGCTTGTAGAACTTCTCTGATTGAGACAAGCAGAAATGGAAGCAGATGGTCCCAGGCTCGACCATCCTTCTCAATGACCTTCTTGAACATCGCCGTCAAGGTCTTATTAAAGCGCTCTACTAGGCCGTCTGTCTGTGGATGGTAGACTGAGGTTTGTAGCTGTGCAATCTGAAGAACCTTACACAACTCCCTAATTACCTTGCTCTAGAAAGGGGTTCCCTTGTCTGTCAAAATTTCCTTTGGCAGACCAGTCTGTGCAAAAATATGAACAAGTTCCCGGGCAATACTCTTGGCCGAGGAGGTTCTTAGTGATACCACTTCAGGGTACAGGGTCAAAGAATCATAGAATCATAGAATGGTAGATTTGGAAGGGACATCCTGGGTCATCTGGTCCATCCCCCTGCTCAAAGCAGGATTCACTAAATCATCCCAGACAGATGTCTGTCCAGCCTCTGTTTGAAGACTTCCATGGAAGGAGAACTCACCACCTCTCGTGGCAGCCTGTTCCATTCATTGATCACAGTAACTGTCAAAAAGTTTGCATCTAATATCTAATCTGTGTCTCCTCCCATTCAGTTTCATCCCATTGCTTCTAGTCTTTTCTTGTGCCAAAGAGAATAAAGATGATCCTTCTACAATGTGACAGCCCTTGAGATTTTTGAGGACAGCTATTAAGTCTCCTCTCAGTCTTCTTTTTGCAAGCTAAACATTCCCAAATCCTGTAACCGTTCCTCATAAGACATGGTTTGCAGACCATTCATCATTCTGGTCGCTCTTCTCTGAATTTGCTCCAGTTTGTTGATGTCTTTTTTAAAATGTGGTGCCCAAAATCAGACACAGTATTCCAGATGAGGTCTGACCAAAGAGGAGTAGAGGGCAAAAATGACTTCACGTGATCTAAACTGTATGTTTCTATTAATACATCCCAGAATTGCATTTGCCTTTTTTGCTGCGGCATCACACTGTTGACTCATATTCAGTTTATGATCTATTAATATAGCCCAGTCTTTTTCACATGTGCTGTTGCTTAGCCCTATTCCTCCCATTCTGTATATGCTTTTTTCATTTCTATTACCCAGATGTAGCACTTTGCATTTTTCACTGTTAAAAACCATTCTGTTAGTTGCTGCCCACTTCTCCAGTTTATTTATATCTTTTTGAATCCTCTCTCTCTCTTCTCTAGTATTAGCTATCCCTCCTAGCTTTGTGCCCTCAGCAAATTTAATCAGTGTACCCTCAATTCCTTCACCTAAATCATTGATAAAGATGTTGAACAATACAGGGCACAGGACAGAGCCTTGTGGTACCCCACTTGAGACATTCTTCCAACTGGATGTGCAGCCATTTACAACCACTCTTTGGGTCCGATCACTAAGCCAGTTATGAATCCACCTAACAGTTGCCTTGTCCAATCTATACTTAGTCATTTTTTCAATAAGATTGGTGTGAGATACTTTGTCAAATGCTTTGCTGAAGTCAAGATATACTATATCTACAGCATTTCCCTGATCCACCCTGCCGATGATTCTATCATAGAAGGAAATTAAGTTAGTCTGACATGACTTATTAGTTGCAAACTCATGCTGACTCTGTTTAATCACTTCATTCTTATCCAGGTATGTACACACATGTTATTTAATAATTTGTTCAAAGATCATTCCCGGTATAGAAGTCAGACTCACTGGCCAACATTTGCTCTTCTCCAGTCTTCTGAGACTTCTCCTGCTCTCCAAGAATTTTCAGATAATGGAGAGTGGTTAAAAAATTTCTTCTGCTATCTCCTTCAGTACTCTGGGTATAATTCTTCTGGACCTGGAGACTTGAATTCATTTATGTTAGCCAAGTGTTTTCTCACTATATTTCTGTTTATAGATATCCTGGATTCTTCTATTCCTTTAATAGGACAGTGAAGAACAGTTGATGTCACATTTCCTTTGAGAGAAAACAAATGTAAAATAGGAATTTAAAAGTTCGGCCTTCTCAACATCCTGTCTTACCATTTCATCATTTTCATCCTGTAAAAATCCTACAGCATCTTTCACTTTTCTTTTAGTGGTCGCATAGTCTTTGACCACTAAGATGTATTAGTGTCCTCATGCAAACTTAATTAGAGGACCCACTAGATCAATGGCAATCCTATCAAATGGGATCTCTATAACCGGTAACAGAACTAGAGGATTTTTGAAGTGAGTAGAGTGAGTAGTTATCTGGCAGATGGGGCAGGACCTACAATAATTTAGGATCTCCTGGTAACACCCCAGCCAATTGAACCTATGCATTATTCTCTCCTGTGTTTTCTCTACTCCCAGATGTCCCCCCAAAACATGTGAATGGGCAATGTCTAAAACCTTCCACCGATAGGGAGCTAAGAGCTGTTCCACAATGTTCCCTCCCTTCAGTGTGGTCACCTGATACAGTAGTTTGCCATTAACGGCAAAGTGTGGGAACCTGGTGTCAGCCACCAGCTCTTGAGCAACCCCAGCTATCACAGACACATTCTCGAATGCACCTTTTAGGGTAAGATCCGCATTTGAGAAGAGCAAAAATTTTCCCCAGACACTACTAGATCAGGAACCTCGGCCTCACTGACCAGTGACCACTATTTCATCCTCGTCACCGGCCAGGACACACAAGAGGAACTCCTCCACCATCGGCTGTGACAGATATGAATCAGGGTTGAGTTGGCTTCTGTCTGAGTCACTTAGCAATCCCACCTTCCCCCACAAGTTCCAAAACAGGCTGGCATCCCACCCGATCATCACGGGGTGTAGTAAGTCTCTCACTACCCTGACCTCATGGGACTCAGTACCAGTTTGTTTTTAAATACACTCTGGCAACAGGGTAGTCTTTGGCATCGCCGTTGATAGAGTGGACGCCCATGTGTTTCCCTGAGATAAACTAGTGGGGGAGTGTGGCCCTTATCACGGTCACCAAACTGCCTGAGTCCAATAGTCCTGACACGAGCACCCCATTTAAGTACATGAGACATGATTGCGGCCCATCTCTGGGCTTATGGTCCACACGTCAATTGGGATAAGCATAATACAAGCAGCACCTGCCTAGACTGAAATCCATCTGCTAGGAAGACAAAGGGCAATAGGTTGCTATGTGTCCAGCACCATGACACCGCCAGCAGATCAGGTCTTTGTCAGCAGTCTTTTGCAACCACTCAACGGCTCCTTGGAACCTCGGACTTCCCCGAGTGGTGGCTCTGCTAACCCTCTTTTGGAACTCAGGCTCCTGTTGAGTACCCCAGTATGGAGCTGCACCACCCCTGGCTTCCTTAGGGACCTCTGTCAACCACCTGGTACCTTTCTAGTAGGCCCACCAGGTCATCCACATTATGGGAATCCCCCTGGGCAACCCTTATCTGCACCGTCCTTGGTAGGGAGTAGATAAATCTCCATTACTACACACTCCACCATCTGGGCTGGGGTGGAGAACTTCAGCTGCAACCATTTCTGCACCAGATGCAGCAAGTCGAACATTTGGGAGCAAGGAGGTTTATCACTGCAACACGCCCAGTGATTAACCCTTTGTGCTTGGAGAGACATAATCACCCATGAACGTGCCAGTATCTCAGTTTTTAGTTTGGCATATTCCTGGGCATCTTGTAAGGCCAGGTCATAATAGGCCTTCTGGGGCTCGCCAGTCTGATAGGGGGCCAGCACCTCCGCCTACTCGTCTGGCGGCAGTCTCTCTCGCTCTGCTACCCTCTCAAAAACAGTCATAAGTGCCTCTATATAATCTTCCTGGGTCATGTTCTGCCTTGCTCACCTTGCCGCCTTCTGGATGTGCGTGTCGTCATCTGGGCTTCCGGTCTCCCACGAACCGCCTCGGCAAGCAACTCGATCTGTTGTATGAACTGGTCCTGATGCTATTGCTGCTGCTGTTGCATCTGCTGGATAAGTAACTTACTCCTCTATTGCTGTGCCAGCTGTTGTTGCTGCTGCGCGCTCACCAGATGCTTGAGCAAGTCCTCCATTTTGCCTGAAGTCATCTGCTGGCTTTTGGCCTACTTTACCCATGATGTGCACTTTGATCATGGCTGCTACTGGTGTTCCCAGAATGCTGTCCTCATTCGAAACACCACTTGTGCTAGTTCAACTTAAGTGGCGGTATACTGAGGTAGAAAATATGAACACTGTTTCTTTAAATCCTCGGTTGGTTTATTATTATGCGGCATAAACCAACAAAGGGTAAAATAAACACAGCCTGTCTGGCTAAAACAGGAAAACAATAAAGAAAAACAAAAGCGCTGCAACACAGTCCATACTTATGCGGGTAATATTCCGCTCTGGAGCACCACAGGTTCAATGTTTTTTCCACAAGACACAAAACTACTGGAGAATCCTCTCCAGTCTTGCTGCTCCTCTAGAGCCCAGTTATTTAAACCCGACACCATGTGACTCTTTCCATCATGTGACTGACCACATGATTATGACATCATACAGGTCCGGTCGGCTCTGCATGTGGAGATATGGTGGACCTCCTCCCACCTGCTCTATGAAGGTCTACATGAAACCAGTCCATTATGCAATTTTAACGTAACCCTCACAACTAGAGTTGAGCGACTTTGGTCGGATCGGGTTTCGTGAAACCTGAATGAAACAAAATTTGTTTCGGATGAAACTGGTCCAACTAGGGCAAAAAAAGTCGGAGTTTCGTCTGAAACCCGACCCCAATGCAAGTCAGTGGGGAATAAAAGTCGGCATTGACGGGATGAATGTCATCCACTCAATGCCGACTTTTATTTCCCATTGACTTGCATTGGGGTCGGGTTTCAGACGAAACTCTGACTTTTTTTGCCCTAGTCGGACCAGTTTCATCCGAAACAAATTTCGTTTAATTCGGGTTTCACGAAACCCGATCCGACCAAAGTCGCTCAACTCTACTCACAACACTTAGTGTGCTGGAAGAAAACACTCTGGTTTCATATCACTGATGCCATTAAGCGCAATGACACATATCTCCCCTCTCTATATATATTCATTGGGGAAAAAAATATTAGTTAGCCACTAATTGTTTAAGTTCTCCCACTTAAACAGGTGAAAGAGTCCTGTAATTGACATCATAGGTAGACCACAACTATGAGAGTCAAAATGAGAAAACAAATCCAGAAAATCACCTTGTCTGATTTGGCAAGATTTATTTTTCATATTATGGTGGAAAATAAGTATTTGGTCACCTAAAAACATGCAAGATTTCTGTCTCTCACAGACCTGTGACTTATTTAAGAGGCCCCTCTGTCCTCCACTCATTATCTGTATTAATGGCGCCTGTTTGAACTTGTTATCAGTATAAAAGACACCTGTCCACAACCTCAAACAGTCACACTCCAAACTCCACTATGGTGAAGACCAAAGAGTTGTTGAAGGACACCAGCAGCAAAATTGTAGCCCTGCACCAGGCTGGGAAGGCTGAAGTTGCAATAGGCAAGCAGCTTGGTGTGATGAAATCAACTGTGGGAGCAATAATTAGAAAATGGAAGACATACAAGACCACTGATAATCTCCCTAGATCAGAAGCTCCACGCAAGATCTCACCCCGTGGGGTCAAAATGATCACAAGAACGGGGAGCAAAAATCCCCGAACCACGTGGGGGACCTAATGAATGACCTGCATAGAGCCGGGACCACCGTAACCAAGGCTACTATCAGTAACACACTACGCCGCTAGGGACTCAGATTATGCAGTGCCAGACATGTCCCCCTGCTTAAGCCAGTACATGTCTGGGCCCATCTGAAGTTTGCTAGAGAGCATTTGGATTATCCAGAAAAGTATTGGGAGAATGTCATATGGTCTTATGAAACCAAAGTAGAACTATTTGGTAGAAACAAAACTCATCATGTTTGGAGGAGACAGAATGCTGAGTTGCATCCAAAGAACACCATACCTACTGTGAAGTGTGGGGGTGGCAACATCATGCTTTGGGGCTGTTTCTCTGCAAAGGGACCTGAACGACTGATCCGTGTACATGAAAGAATGAATGGAGCCATGTATCGTGAGATTTTGAGAGCAAACCTCCTTCCATCAGCAAGGGCATTGAAGATGAAACGTAGATGGGTCTTCCAGCATGATAATGATACCAAGCACATTGCAAAGAAGGAGTGGCTTCGTAAGAAGCATATGAAGGTCCTGGAGTTGCCTAGTCAGTCTCCAGACCTAAAACCCATAGAAAACTTTTAGAGGGATTTGAAAGTCCATTTTGCCCAGGGACAGGCCCAAAACATCAGTGCTCTAGAGGAGATCTGCATGGAGGAATGGGCCAACATACCACCGACAGTGTGTGCCAACCTTACAGAAAACGTTTCACCTATGTCATTGTCAACAAAGGATATATAACAAAATATTGAGATGAACTATTGTTAATGACCAAATACTTATTTTCCACCATAATTTGCAAAATAAATCTTGCCAAATCAGACAAGGTGATTTTCTGGATTTGTTTTCTCATTGTGTTTCTCATAGTTGTGGTCTACCTATGATGTCAATTACAGGCCTCTCTCATCTTTATAAGTGGGAGAACTTGCACAATTGGTGACCGACTAAAGACTTTTTTCCCCACTATATATATATATAATTTATTAATTTATTTTAAAGTGATGTGATCTACAAACAGCAGTTCAGGATTTTAATGTTATCATTTGTTCGTGGCGTTCATCGAATGTGTCAAATAATGTAATGTTTTATTAGTTTGTAGCATTGCAAATGTGGAAATCCAAATATTTTGTCCAGGTGCGGACTGGGGCTGAAATTCAGCCCTGGCATTTGAAATCACACAGGCCCATGCTGTCCCCGTCCCTAAGCACCAGATGGAATATATCACTACTAATATTACCCCGGATGGAGGAAAGCAAGTGACTGAGTCAGCAACTTTGTGATCCGTCACAACTCTTAACAGTATGGGTGTCGTGAGAACACCGATTCTGTTAACAACGTAGCAGACAAGGCAGCCCACAACAAGAAAGGCCCTTCTGGCATTTGCCAGAATTGCCAGATGGCCAGTCCGGCCCTGATTTTGTCTTCCATATCTTGATATTGCCGGCTTGTTTTCCTTCTGCCGATAGTTCGGTCACTCCACTTACAAGTTCTTTTGTTGTTTCAACTCTGAACCCAATTTGGCCTATGCTGGGAGACAATTTTATAAATTCTGGAGTAAGGGAAAAAAAATTCCAAATGGGGAAAAATTCTGAAAAAAATTCTGACTCTGTTTTTTCTTTTGTGGGAACAGCGACCTGGCAGTGTGATTCTGCTCATCAGTACGGTTACGGCGACACCCAAAATGTCCAGTTTGTTTTTATTATTTTAGTGGTGGAAAAAAAAATCAGAAGTTTGTAAAAAATAAATTTTGGGGTTTTCTCGCCATTTTCGGTAACGTTTTTATTTTTCGGTTGATGGAGCTGCGTGACGGCTCATTGTTTGTGTTTTTATTGATATTATTATGGGTTGATGTGATGTTTTCATCGGTTGGTTTTGTGGTATTGCAGCCACCAAGAAGACATAATTCTGACGTTCTTGATTTTTTTTTTTTCGTTTATGGTGTTTACTGATCGGGTTAATTGCTTTTATGTTTTGATAGATCGGACTTTTCTACACGCAGTGATGCCACATCTGTGCATTTTTTATTTTGCTATTATCTTTATTTTAATTGGAGGAAAAGAGGCCTGATTTGAACTTTATGGGTTTTTTATTTTTCATATTTTTAAATAAATTCACTTTTTAGGCTATGTGCCCATGTTAGCGTTTTTAAACGCTCCGAAAACCGGACTCCTTCAAAGAAACCGCGCGTTTTTGATGCGTTTTTTTCTGCGCAGTTTCTGGGAACATTGGAAATGGCTAAAAACGCAGAGCAATGCGGAAATTAATGAGCATGCTGCGTTTTTAGCCGTTAAGCATTTTCTGAGTGTTCAAAAACGCATGCATTGGCACAAAAAGCCAAAAATGCATTAAATTTAATGGGAAGCTTCTTTTAAGCATTTCTGCAGCGTCTGATCCGGCTCAAACTCTGCGGAAACGCTTACAAAAACACAACGCGGGCACACAGCCTCAATGTAAAAATAAACAAAAGAGAGGACCCACGTTTGGTATCGCAGCAACGACCCGATTTGTAAAACCGTCACATGATTGAGCCCTACAGGAAACAGCGGAAATAAAAATGAATTAAAAAAACCTGTTTCTTCATCACACGGTGGAATAAAATGTGACCAAAAAGTCAGATATTAAGGCCGAGGTCAGACTTGCGAGGAACTCGGATGAGTCTCCCACGTCAGTACCCGGCACTGCCGCCGGCACTCGGACCGGAGTGTGTCGCTCCATGTATTTCTATGCAGCTGAGCGCTCCGATCCGAGTGCCGGTGGCAGCGCTGGGTATTGAAGTGCGAGACTCGTCCGAGTTCCTCGCAAGTCTGACCCCGAATAGAAATGTTAATTCTACAAACATCTCAGAAAACAATCCCTCGTGTCCCTCCTCCGTCACCACAACAATCAAAGTTCCTGCTCTCAGAATACGGCGACACAAAACATTATTTTTTTCTATAAAATTCATCTTCTCGTGGAAAAATAGCAAAATCGCCCCAATAAAAACGACAAAAAACGAGCAGGTCCTCAGCTCCGCCCCTGGAAAGCTGAAACGGTTCCGTAGCTCACAAAATGGCGAAACAATTTACCATAATTTTTCGTTACAAATTTATGAATTTTTAAAGTTAGTAAAAAACGACAGAAGTTTGGTGCCGTCGTAATCGCGCCGACCAAGAGGTCACATTTATGTCACAGTGAACGCGATAGGCAAAGAGGCGGGGTTTTTTTTTTATTTCACCGTACTTGGAATTTTTCAGCATTTTATGGCGTCAGTCAAAACAGCAATGTGCCCCACACAGAACATAAAGCCGCCCTCATATCGGTCCTAGGCCACATTCACACGGTCAGATTTGTACATCAACATTTGTAGCCAAAACCAGGAAAGGTACAATCAGAGGAAAAGTCTAATAGAAACTCGTCACCACTTCTGGATTTATCACCCAAATACGGATATAAAATACTGACCAAATACTGAACGTGTGAACGTGGCCTGAAGGAGAAACGAGGTTTGTTGCGTATAGCGACCAATCAGACAAAAGCTTCCATTTTCTAACAGCATCAAAGAAATGAAAGCTGTGCTCTGATTGGCTGCTGTGAGAAAAACAAGGACAGTGTTTAGTGCCATGGAGGGTGAAACACGCAGTGAGATCCGCAGCGTAAATCCTGACACCGGGATTTCAGCTCCTGGCAACTTATGGAAAACGCAGCAGATTTTCCTCCGCATTTTCACAAATCCATAAGGCTGGGTGGACACCTTGAGATCTTACTGATTTTTTTTTTTTTGCAGTGATTTTCCTAACTTTGACCTTCTTTTTCCTCCTTTTCCAAAAAATAATTTTTGGGAAAATAATGGAAAAAAAAACCCCAAATGAGCTCGCACTGCAGTCTGTGTAGAGCGACGTTCCCACGATGAGTGTTCGCTGAGGTTTTTGATGTTGCAGATTTTGTAAATCTGCAACGTAAAAAAAAAGAAACTCACCAAAAACGCATGGTGGGAACGCAGCCTAAAAGAGGGAAAAAAGAAACGTGTTGTCGCCCCTATCAACCGATCCGAGCGCAGCCTTCATTCGTGGCTATGTGTGTTAGCAGTCTGCCATGTTACTTCTAGGTGGTGGGATTCACCCCGTCCTGAGACCCCTCTTAGTGTTTGATACAATGGTGGTCTATGGAAGGAAAAAAATAAAAAGAAGTGTATAAAAAAACGCCGTGCAGATATCACGCTGCAGTAGTCTGTGCAAGTGCAGGATTAGACTGTCAGCCCCCGTGGCAGCACGGATAAAGCCCCCGCCTCTCACCTGCCTGATATCCGGACACACGGGACGCCGCTCGCCTCGCGCTGTAAATCTTCCCCTCCTTATAATAAACCTTATCATTTACCTGTGAGGATAATAATCCCGGGACGCCGCTCGTTAATCAGCAGCGCAAGGCGAGGACGGGATTAACTCATGAAAATCAAGAGTCCTCATCTTTAACCTCTTCCCGACACACTCCGTACTCGTATGCCACGTGTCGAGTAGCAGACCCCGGAGACGATGGCTGCAGGCTGCGCCATACAGCTGGCACCTGCTATATATTAGTCAGTGGCTTCCTGACATACTCCGTACATGTACGCCACGTATCGAGTAGCAGGCCCCGGAGACGATGGCTGCCCGCTGTGCTGTACAGCTGGCACCTGCTATATAGGAGCCAGTGGCTTCCCAACATACTCAGTACATGTACGCCACGCGTCAAGTAGCAGGCTCCAGAGACGATGGCTGCCGGTTACGCCATACAGCTCGCACCTAGTATATATTAACCAGCGGCTTCCTGACATACTCCGTACATGTACACCACGTGTCCAGTAGCATTCCCCAGAGACGATGACTGCCGGCTAGCCGAACAGCTGGCACCTGGTATATAGGAGCCAACGCCTTTTCGACATACTCCGCACATGTATTCCACGTGTCTAGTAGCAGGCCCAGGAGGCGATAGCTGACGGCTGTGCCGAACAGCTGGCATCTGGTTTATAGGAGCAAGTAACTTCCCCACATACTCCCTATATGTACGCCACATGGCGAGAAGCAGGCCCTGTAGACAATGGCTGTCGGCTGCACCGTACAGCAGGTACCTGGTAAATATGAGCCAGCGACATTACGACATACTCCGTGTATGCCACGCGTCCAGTAGCAGGCCCCCAGAGACAATGGCTGCCAGTTACGCTGTAAAGCTGGCACCTGATATATAGGAGCCATCAGCTTCCCGACATGCTCTGTACATGTACACCACGTGTCGAGTTATAGGCTCTGGAGACGATGGCTGCCAGCAAGCTGCCCAGCTGGCACCTGGCTAATAGAAGCCAATGGCTTCCCGACATACCCCCATACATGTACGTCATGCGTACCATAGCAGGCCCCGGAGACGATGGCTCCAGACTGTGCCATACAGCTGGCACCTGGTTAATAGGAGTCAGCGGATTCCCAACAAACTCCGTACATGTACGACACGCGTCCAGTAGCAGGACTCAGGAGCCGATGGCTGCCAGCTGTGCCATACAGCTGGCACTTAGTATATAGGAGCCAGCGGCTTTACGACATACTCCGTACATGTACGCCACATGTCCAGTAGCAGACCCCGGAGACGACGGCTGCCGGCTGTGCCATACAGCTGGCACCTGGTATATAGGAACCAGTGGTTTCTCGACATGCTTTGTACATGTACGTCACTTGTCGAGTTGTAGGCCCTGGAGACAATAGCTGCCAGCTACCCGAACAGCTAGCACCTGGCTAATAGAAGCCAATGACTTCCCGACATACTCCATACATGTACGCCACGCGTACAGTACTAGGCCCCAGAGACAATGGCTGCCGGCTGCGCCATACAGCTGGCACCTGTCATGTGGCGCCCCTGAGGGTTCAGTTGCCAAAGAGGTACTGCACCTCCTCCTGAGGTGTGGTACCCCACCATCCAGGTGAGTTGGAGGCTCCAAACCACGCTCCAACACTCGCATCCCACACAACACGGTAGTTCAGCAAAGCCACATTGCGGCTCCCTGCTTGGAGTGTGGCAGAGCACCTTTGGTGGCTCCCTGCTTGGAACACGAAATGTGCTGGGAGGCGGGTGGAGTTTAGAATACATAAAAGAGCGGGAAGGTGTAGGATTTGAGGTCAGTCGGTCAGTCAGTCGGAGAGTCACTCAGAGAGGAGTGAGGAAGGAAGATCCCGGAGAGAGGGATGGAGGAAGGAGGGCTGCAGCTGCCTCAGTGATCTGAGCCAGCTGGCACAGGAAAGGAAAGAAGGAGAAAGACGTTGAGCAGAAACCTGATCTTCCATAAGAAGGAAAGACTAGTACGGAACGTAGGAGTAAAAGGGAACAGGACGTGGGTTAGAGGAAGAACCCTGCCTAGAAGTTCTAAGTGCAAGGCCGGGGCCCGGTCCCCGAGGTTGTATGGACACTAATGGCAGCAGAAGTAGTGGGCTGTAAATGCACTACTCCCATCTAAGACTTGGGGGCACAACAGCAACATTGATAGTGAGCTGGGATTCAGGAGTAAGGAGTCCCCGAAGCAGGCTACAGCTGTCTGCCGTACAAGTAGAGTTCTTGGGAACATCAGTCAGGAGGCACTCCAGTGTAACTCAGTACTAGGAGATCTTCACACTTAAAGGCGCTATAAGAGGAGACGTTCAGAAAGGTACATGTTGGCGGAGCTTTGGAAGGGAGCATTCCATCTGGCCTGGAGGTTGATTGAGCCTCTGACCCGGAGGACACGGCACGGAGGCAGGCACTGGTGTGTACAACAGACTGAGAAAAGCTTTGGAACTACAAGCCCCGGTGTCCTCCATTCATTCCTGCGCCAACACACCCAGCACCGCTACATCTGGGTACCAGCATCTACACTGCCCTGGGACTACAGCTTCACCTGTGGGGAGCTTTTACATCTTTGCTGCACCCTACTATCAGTCCCAGTGGATCTGCATGCAGCGTCGGCTTAACATCTCATTTGCCGAACACCACAGGTGGTGTCACAAACTATTCATCAATTCTACTTCATTGTTCTTGCAGCCCCTTTTGCCATGGAGCCCCAGGGCCACGGACCGGGTCACAGCTTCCGTGACAACTCCCATTGAGATCAACGGGCCCGGTGCCGAGTACCCCGATAGCCTTGGCCAGGGAGGTCCAGTTATATAGGAGCCAGCTGCTTCCCGACATACTTTGTATATATATACCACGTGTCGAGTAGCAGGCCCCGGAGACGATGACTGCCTGCTGCTCTGTACAGCTGGCACCTGGTATATAGGAGCCAGTGCCTTCCCGACATACTCCATACATATATGCCACGTGTCCAGTAGCAGGCCCCGGAGACGATGGCTGCCGGCTGCGCCAAATAGCTGACACCTGGTATATAGGAGCAAGTGGCTTCCCGACATACTCTGTATATGTACGCCACGTGTCGAACAGCAGACCCCGGAGATAATGGCTGCTGGCTGTGTCCTACAGCAGGCACCTGGTAAATATGAGCCAGCGACTTTCCGACATACTCCGTGTACGCCACGCATCCAGTAGCAGGCTCTGCAGATGATGGCTGCCTGCTGCGCTTTATAGCTGGCACCTGGCTAATAGGAGGCAGCGGCTTCCTGATACACTCCGAACATGCATGCCAAGTGTCAAGTTGCAGGCCCCTGAGACGATGGCTGCCAGCTGAGCCATACAGCTGGCATCTGGCTAGTAGGTGCCAGCAGATTCCCGATATACTCCGCACGTGTACGCTATGTGTCCAGTAGCAGGCCCGGGATAAGATGGCTGTCCACTGTGTCGTACAGCTGGCACCTGGCTGATAGGAGCCAGAGGCTTCCCAACATACTCCGTACATGTACGCCTCGTGTCCAGTAGCAGGCCATGGATACGATGGCTGCCCGCTGCTCTGCACAGGTGGCACCTGGCTAATAGGAGCTAACGGCTTCCTGACATACTCTGCACGTGTATGCCACGTGTCCAGTAGCAGGCCCCGAATACGATGGCTGCCCACTGCGCCATACAGGTGGCACCTGGCTGATAGGAGCCAGCGGCTTCCCGACATACTCTGTATATGCATGCCATGTGTCCAGTAGCAGGCCCCAGAGAAGATGGCTGTCAGCTGCGCCATACACCTGGCACCTGGTATATAGGAGCCTGTGTCTTGCCGACGTACTCCGTACATGTATGCCATGTGTCCAGTAGCAGGCCCTGGAGACGATGGCTGCCGGCTGCGCCTTATTATTATTATTATTATTTATTGTTATAGCGCCATTTATTCCATGGCGCTTTACATGTGAGGGGGGTATACATAAAAACAAGTACAATAATCTTAAACAATACAAGTCATAACTGGTACAGGAGGAGAGAGGACCCTGCCCGCGAGGGCTCACAATCTTCAAGGGATGGGTGATAATACAGTAGGCGAGGGTAGAGCTGGTCGTGCAGCGGTTTGGTCGATCGGTGGTTACTGCAGGTTATAGGCTTGTCGGAAGAGGTGGGTCTTCAGGCTCTTTTTGAAGGTTTCGATGGTAGGTGAGAGTCTGATATGTTGTGGTAGAGAGTTCCAGAGTAGGGGTGATGCGCGAGAGAAATCTTGTATGCGATTGTGGGAAGAGGAGATAAGAGGGGAGTAGAGAAGGAGATCTTGTGAGGATCGGAGGTTGCGTGCAGGAAAGTACCGGGAGACGAGGTCACAGATGTATGGAGGAGACAAGTTGTGGATGGCTTTGTATGTCATGGTTAGGGTTTTGTAATGGAGTCTCTGGGCAATTGGGAGCCAGTGAAGGGATTGACAGAGGGGAGAAGCTGGGGAATAGCGGGGGGACAGGTGGATTAGCCGGGCAGCAGAGTTTAGAATAGATTGGAGGGGTGCGAGAGTGTTTGAGGGGAGGCCGCAGAGCATGAGGTTGCAGTAGTCAAGGCGAGAGATGATGAGGGCATGGACTAGGGTTTTTGCAGATTCTTGGGTGAGGAATGAACGGATGCGTGAAATATTTTTGAGTTGAAGTCGGCAGGAAGTGGAAAGGGTTTGGATATGTGGTTTGAAGGAGAGATCAGCATCAAGGATTACTCCGAGGCAGCGAGCTTGTGGGACTGGGGAGAGTGGGCAGTCATTTACTGTAATTGATAGGTTCGTAGGGGGGGTCACGTGAGATGGGGGAAAGATGATGAATTCTGTTTTGTCCATGTTGAGTTTCAGATATCTAGTGGAGAAGAAGGATGAAATAGTGGACAGACATTGAGGGATTCTGGTTAGTAGGGAGGTGATATCTGGTCCAGAGATGTAGATCTGTGTGTCATCAGCATAAAGATGATACTGAAAGCCATGAGATTCTATGAGCTGTCCCAGGCCAAAGGTGTAAATAGAGAACAGCAGGGGCCCTAGGACTGAACCTTGTGGGACTCCGACAGATAGGGGGCGAGGTGAGGAGGTGGTGTGTGAGTGGGAGACGCTGAATGTCCGGTCTGTTAGGTATGATGAGATCCAGGAGAGGGCCAAGTCTGTGATGCCGAGGGATGAGAGGGTCTGTAATAATAGGGAATGGTCCACTGTGTCAAAGGCAGCCGACAGGTCCAGGAGGAGGAGGACAGAGTAGTGTCGCTTGCTCTTGGCAGTTAAGAGGTCATTGGTGACCTTAGTAAGGGCAGTTTCAGTGGAGTGGTGTGACCGGAAGCCAGATTGTAAGCGGTCGAAGAGGGAGCAAGAAGAGAGATGGGAGGACAGTTCAAGGTAGACGTGTTGTTCCAGTAGCTTGGAGGCGTATGGGAGAAGTGATATAGGGCGATAGCTAGATGCAGAGGATGGGTCAAGAGAGGGCTTTTTGAGGATAGGTGTGATGGAGGCATGTTTAAAGCTTGAGGGGAAAACACCAGTTGTTAGTGATAGGTTGAAGAGATGGGTTAGGGTTGGGATGAAGACTGTGGTGAGGTTTGGGATGAAGTGGGATGGGATCGGGTCGAGTGCACAGGTGGTGAGATGTGATCTTGAGAGTAGAGTGGAGAGTCGATCTTCTGTAATGGTGGAGAAGTTGGTTTTGAAGGTGGAGGGCTGGGAAGTCGGGAGGAAGGGCTCTGGGGGTTGTTGACCAAAACTGTCCCTGATGTTATCAATTTTCTGCTTGAAAAATGAGGCAAAGTCTTCAGCTGAGATGAGTGGGGAGGGAGGAGGTGCTGGGGGGCGGAGGAGAGAATTGAAGGTGTTGAATAACTGTTTAGGGTTGTGAGACAGGGAGGATATGAGAGATGAGAAGTAGGTTTGTTTAGCTGTGGCGAGTGTGGTCTTGAAAGTAGTGAGGGACTGTTTGAATGCGATGAAATGCTCGTTGGAGTGGGATCTATTCCATCTGCGCTCAGCAGCCCTGGAAGCTCGCCTCAGCTCTTTGGTCAGGCTGGTGTGCCAGGGCTGTCTGTTGATTTTGCGAGTTTTGGTATGTGTAAGTGGGGCAGCGGATTCCAAAGCTACAGCTATTGTGGTGTTATATAGAGCGGCAGCGTCATCCGCATTGTGTAAGGAACTTATATCTGTAAGAGGGAGGAGGGATTCGGAGAATGAGTGTAGGTCAAGGTGTTTAAGATTCCTGCGAGGGTGTGAAAGTTTGTGGGGTGGGGATTGTAGACATGGAGTGAAGAGGGAAGAGAATGTGAGCAGGTTGTGGTCAGAGAGAGGAAGAGGTGAGTTAGAGAGGTTAGATAGGGAGCAGAGGCGGGTGAAGATGAGGTCCAGTGTGTGGCCATCTTTGTGGGTGGCTGTAGAAGACCATTGAGTGAGGCCGAAGGAGGAAGTGAGAGATAGAAGTTTAGTGGCAGCTGAGAGGGAAGTGTCAATGGGGATGTTGAAGTCGCCCATGATGATAGTAGGGATGTCCGCGGAAAGGAAATGAAGTAACCAGGTGGTGAAGTGGTCAAAGAAGGTGGTGGCTGGCCCTGGGGGGCGGTAGATGACAGCCAGTTGGAGGTTGGAGGGGGAGTAGATGCGCACAGAGTGCACCTCAAAGGAAGGGAGGGTAACAGAGGGTGGCAGTGGGATTGGGGTGAAGGAGCAGGTATCTGACAGGAGAAAACCAACTCCTCCACCATGTTTGCTGCTGGGGCGGGGGGTGTGAGAAAGGTGGAAGCCGCCATACGAAAGTGCAGCAGGAGAGGCTGTGTCAGAAGGGGTGAGCCAGGTTTCGGTGATGGCGAGGAAGGAGAGTTTGGTAGCTGGCACCTGGTTAATAGGAGCCAGTGGCTTCCCGACATACTATGTACAAGTACACCACGCGTTCAATAGAAGGGCCCGGAGACAATGGCTGCCGACTGCGCAATACAGCTTGGACCTTGCTAAAAGAAACTTACGGCCTAACTGCTTAAATTTAAATTAAATCGTAAGTTAAAGGGGTATTCCCATCTCCAAGATGCTATCCCAATATGTAGTAGGTGTAATAATATTAATAATAATAATAATAATATTAATAATATTAGCAAATGCATCCAATTAGAAATGTAGTATAGTTTTTCGGATTCGCTATGTCTCTTTTCTCATGTGCAGGCATTGCAGGACCTTGTATCCATGGTTACAACCACTGATACAGTGACAGTTAGCTAGTTGTTAGTGATCGTAACCATGTATACCTAAGGTCCTGCAATGCCTGTACAAGAGGAAAGAGACATGGCAAATCAGAAGAACTGTACTACATTTTGGAGGTATTTGCTAATATTATTATTATTATTATTATTATTATTATTATTATTACACCTACTACATATTGGGATAGGATCTTGGAGATGGGAATACCCCTTTAAATGTTGAAAATGAAACCTGTAAGACAAATTTCCCCCAAGAAGTTGCAAAAAAACATCATAATGGTATCAATAAGAACTTCAGCTCAGCACGCAAAACGCAAGACTTCACACGGCGTCATCACCGGGAAGATAAAAAAACTTACGCATCTCAGAAAATGGAGAAACAAAACACTTTTTATTGCAAAATCTTGAATTATTTCTTAACCATTAAAGTTTTTTAAAAAAAAGCTATAGAAGATCGGTTTAGCTGTAATCGTACTGACCTGGAGAAGCTTCTCACCTGTTTATGCTGCATAATGAACACTGTAAAATGAAAATGAGAGAGAGGGAGACTGAAAGCGAGAGAGAGTGAAAGCGAGAGAGAAAGCAAGCGAGAGAGAGAGAGTGAAAGAGAGAGAGAGAACAGAGAGATAGCGAGATAGAGAGAATGTGAAAGAGGGAGAAAGCGAGAGAGATATAGAGAGTGCGAGGGAGAGAGAGTGAAAGAGAGAATGCGATAGAGTAAGACCGGGACCACACATGGAGGAATACGGCCGAGTCTCGCATGTTAATACCTGGCACTGCCGCCGGCACTCAGGAGCGGAGCGTGCAGTTCCATGTATTGCTATGCGGCCGCTCGCTCCGATCCAGGTGCCGGCGGCAGTGCCGGGTATTAACATGCGAGACTCGGCCGTATTCCTTGCATGTGTGATCCCGGCCTAAGAGAGAGTGAGAGAGAGAGAGAGAGTGTGAGTCCAAAACAGGACATTAAGTAACAGAATTCATCTAGTAAGAATTGGCAACGATCGCTAGCAGTGGGTCCAATAAACCCCAAATCATCCCAGTAGTGTATTATTGATAGTGAAGCCATTTCATAGCACACCACCCATTCTAAAAACGAACTAAACATTTCAACATAATGGCACCAAATGGAATATCCAATCGGGAGACCGATCATCACTGGCGTCCTTCTGTCCTGTGTCCTGTATCTAGATGCGACTTGGGCTGCTCTTATGTCCTTGGACATTTCATGTGGAACATTCATGGTTGAATTTACATACAGTGGGGAAAAAAAGTCTTTAGTCAACCACCAATTGTGCAAGTTCCCCCCCTTATATAGAGGAGAGCGGCCCGTAACTGACATCATAGGTAGACCACAACTATGAGAGTCACAATGAGAAAACAAATCCAGAAAATCACCTTGTCTGATTTGGTAAGATGTATTTTGCAAATTATGGTGGAAAATAAGTATTTGGTCATCAACAAAAGTTCATCTCAATATTTTGTTTTATATCCTTTGTTGGCAATGACAGAAGTCAAACGTTTTCTGTAAGTCTTCACAAGGTTGACATACACTGTTGGTGGTATGTTGGCCCATTCCTCCATGCAGATCCCCTCTAGAGCAGTGATGTTTTGGGCCTGTCCCTGGGCAACACAAACTTTCAAATCCCTCTAAAGGTTTTCTATGGGGTTGAGATCTGGAGACTGGCTAGGCCACTCCAAGACCTTCATATGCTTCTTACAAAGCCACTCCTAAATTGCCAAAAAAGAGGTGACATCAAAGTGGCAGAACTAGCTCTATTATTTAAAGCAAATTCGGCCAAGGGCAAAAATGAAACCCAATCATCCTGATCAGCAGAAATAAAACATCTCAAATATGACTCCAAGGTCTGGTTTGTTCTCTCTGTCTGCCCATTGGTCTGAGGGTGAAAAGCAGAGGAGAAGGACAACTGAATTCCCAGCTTGGAACAGAAAGTTCTCCAAAATCTAGACACAAACTGGACTCCTCTGTCAGATACAATGTTCTCAGGAATCCCGTGCAAGCGAACCACCTGTTGTAAAAACAGGGGCACCAATTCAGAGGAAGACGGCAACTTAGGGAGTGATACAAGATGAACCATCTTAGAGAACCTATCACAAATCATCCAAATAACAGTCATCCTTTGAGAGACAGGCATATCAGAGATGAAATCCATTGAAATATGGGTCCATGGCCTCTTGGGGACAGGCAAAGGCATCAACAACCCACTAGAGCGAGAACACGATTTAGACCGGGAGCACGTCCCACAGGACTGCACAAAATTCCTGACATCACGAGACAAGGAGGGCCACCAAAAAGACCGACTCACCAGATCTCTAGTACCAAAAATACCTGGATGACCAGCCAAAGCAGAGCAATGAACTTCAGACATCACTCTCTTCTTCCACTGGTCAGGAACATACAACTTTCCACTGGGACAACGCTCAGGTTTGTCCTCCTGGAACTCTTCCAGAGCACGTCTCAAATCGGGCGAGATGGCAGAAAGAACTACCCCTTCGCCTAAGATGGTAGCAGGCTTGGTCACCACAGGAGAATCAGCAAAGAAGCTCCTAGAGAGGGCGTCTGCCTTGACATTCTTAGTTCCAGGAAGAAAAGAAACCACAAAATCAAAACGTGTAAAAAACAAGGCCCACCTAGCCTGTCTAGGGTTCAAGCGCTTAGCCGACTCTAGGTAAATCAAATTCTTGTGGTCAGTGAGGACCACGACTTGATGCTTAGCTCCCTCCAACCAATGTCTCCACTCCTCAAATGCCCATTTCATGGCTAACAGTTCCCGATTCCCCACATCATAGTTACGTTCAGATGGAGAGAACTTTCGGGAAAAGAAAGCACAGGGATTCAATTTAGATGATACAGGATCCTTTTGGGACAAAACAGCTCCTGCACCAATCTCAGAAGCATCCACCTCTACCTGGAACGGAAGTGAGACATCAGGTTGCCGCAAAACCGGGGCGGAGGTGAATCTTCGCTTCAGCTCCTGAAAGGAAGAAACAGCCTCCGGAGACCAATTTAACACATCAGCACCCTTCTTAGTCAAATCAGTCAATGGCTTGGCAATACTAGAAAATTTTGCTATAAATTTCCGATAAAAATTAGCAAAACCCAAAAACTTCTGGAGGGCCTTCAAAGAAGTGGGCTGAACCCAATCGTAAATGGCCTGTACCTTGGCCGGGTCCATTTCAATAGTTGACGGGGACAAAATAAATCCCAAAAAAGAAATCCTCTGTACTCCAAAAAGGCATTTAGATCCATTGACATACAGGGAATTCTCCCTCAAGATCCGGAACACAGTCCGAATATGTTCCACATGAGAATCCCAATCCTTGGAGAAGATCAAAATATCATCCAGATAGATAATCAAAAATTTATTGACAAAATCTCCGAAAATATCGTTCATGAAGCACTGGAAGACAGAAGGGGCATTAGTGAGCCCAAAAGGCATCACCAGGTACTCAAAATGTCCCTCCGGAGTATTAAACGCCGTCTTCCATTCATCCCCCTGCTTAATGCGAATAAGATTATACGCCCCCCTGAGGTCAAGCTTGGTAAACCAGCAAGCACCTTTAACTCTGGAGAATAGATCAGAAATCAGGGGTAACGGATACTGATATTTAACAGTAATTTTGTTGAGAGCACGATAATCAATACAAGGTCTTAATGATCCATCCTTTTTGGCTACAAAAAAAAACCCGGCACCTAAGGGTGACGAGGATGGTCTAATATGACCCTTCTCCAACGCCTCCTTAATATAGGATCGCATAGCCTCGTGCTCGGGTACAGATAAATTGAAGAGCCGACCCTTGGGAAGTTTACACCCCGGGCTCAGTTCAATTGCACAGTCATAACTCCTATGAGGAGGCAGAGACGCAGACTCATTCTCACTAAATACATCATAAAAGTCCGCCAAATAATCAGGAACATCATGCGACTGAGGAGAGGTGAAAACACCGGAGCCTCACTAAAGGCACACCGACAACCCCAACTCACCACAGACACAGATTTCCAATCCAAAACTGGATTATGAATTTGTAACCAGGGAAACCCCAGAACAATAGTATCATGCAGATTATGTAACACCAAAAACCTGCAATTTTCTTGATGGCCTGGGGCGACCCGCATTACCACCTGGGTCCAAAACTGAGGTTTATTTTTAGCCAAAGGAGTAGCATCAATCCCCCTCAAAGGGATAGGCGTCTGCAGAGGTGTCATCGGAAATCCACAACGTTTAGCAAAATCCAAGTCCATTAGGTTTAGAGCTGTTCCCGAATCCACAAAAGCCTTGGCGGAAAATGTGGACAGGGAGCAGATCAGAGTAATAGCCAGAAGAAACTTAGGTTGAACACCACCAACAGAAAACGTGTGTGCAAAGCGTTTCTCGCATTTAGGACAGACAGAAATAATATGTGAGGCATCTCCACAGAAAAAACACAACTTATTACGCCTTCTGAACTCCTGACGCTGCTCTCTGGAAAAAACTCTATCACATTGCATAGGTTCAGACATCTGTTCAACAGGTGGCAACACCTCTCGTGCAGCTCTGCGTTCGCGCAAACGCCGATCAACCTGAATGGCTAAAGACATAGAATCGTCAAGACCAGAGGGAACAGGAAATCCCACCATAGTATCTTTTACAGCTTCTGACAACCCCTTCCGAAAGAGAGCAGCCAAGGCATTATCATTCCAGGTAGTAAGTACTGCCCACTTTCGGAATTTTTGACAGTACAATTCTGCAGAATCACGACCCTGGTTCAATGCCAGCAGGGTCTTTTCAGCCTGATCAATGGCATTAGGTTTGTCATACAACAACCCCAAGGCCTGAAAAAATGCGTTCACATTAGTCAGAATAGGATCATCTGGTTTCAAAGAAAACGCCCAATCCTGGGGATCGCCACGCAGCAAAGAGATGACAATTTTAACCTGCTGCGTGGAGCTCCCTGACGAGTTAGGCTTCAAGGCAAAAAATAATTTACAATTATTTTTGAAATTCAAAAATTTAGACCGATCCCCAAAAAATACATCAGGTGTAGGAATCTTTGGTTCAGCAGCATGTGAATGAACAAGGTAGGCGGAAATTCCCCGCACTTCCGCAGCGAGCTGCTCCACACGATCAGACAATTGCGTTATCTCCATTGAGAGAAAAAAAAAAAATTTCCCCTACGGCCTCAGAGATATAGAGGAAAAAATATACACACACCTTTTTTTTTTTTTTTCTTTCCTGCTATTGAGTACCCTAAGATCTGCGGTATGGCGGGTGATTCTGTTATGAATGAGTCACCGTAGGAGGCAAAAAATAGAAATGCTATCTAAGTCCAGAAAACCAGAGAAGTTGGCAGCTATCGGATTGCAGACCCCTGAACCTATCAACACAACTAGCAGTAGCCGTGGGGGGCTCCTACGATGCCCTCAATCACAGCCGGAGGACTACATAGCCTAAAGACAGAAAGAGAAATCTAAACTGCCCCAGAGCAGACCCCAAAGCAAAAGGCAGCCCCCCACATATAATGACGGTGAAGCAAGAAGAAAGAACAAAACACAGACAGAAAGATAGACTGAGCAAAGATGGGGCCCAAGCTAGCTTTGATAGGAAAGGACAGGAAAGCTGCTGTCTGCAATCCGTGAAAAAACCCTATGAAAATAAGAGCCAACAAACTGACAGTAAAAAAGGCCCTGAAGACGCTAGGCTTCAAAAAAGGCTATGTCAGTACTCAGGAATATTCTGAAGACAGAGCAACAGGCAAAAGGAGATTCAGCTTACCCCAGCAGGGAATGGCAGAATCCCAAAAAGCAAGGAAAACAAAACACAATACAAAAAGGCAAAGCAGAAATCTTAGCTTTAGATGAGCAGGAATCAGACTGGTTTCCTAGAAGTCCACAGAGAAATCACCCGCAGGCCAGAAGGGCGTCGGCAGCCTTATATCCAGTCACTAACTCCACTCAGCCAGTCATCATCATCAGCCCCAGGTGTTTGACAATCAGGCTCACTACCTTTCTTCACAAGAAGAGGGAGTTCCTCGGGCCTCAGTAGTGAAGGGGAAAATGAACTCACAACAGTCTTCTTTATTGGTCATCCTCCCAACGACCACAGCGGCAAGACATCCTCCATACACACAGGCCCGGGTACCTTTCACCTTCCTTCTTTTTCCTTGTAGTGACGTACCTCGTGGTTCTATCGTTGTGGCTGCCCTAGGCCTACCACCACAGCGCATCGCCTGTCCGAGTCCATCTGTCTGGTACCCCCAGGCTTCCTCTGTCCTTCGACTATCCTGTCAGGGCCACCACCTTGACCGTGTCTTGTTCCAGTCCCCTCTGAAGCTCTTCCTCTTTCCGTCTTTCCTCCTTTAGTCTCTTCCTCTGCTCAGCTGCTCCCCCTGGACTGGAACCCTTCTGAAACTCTCTTTCCCTATTTATTCCCCTCCATGGGAATTCCCCTCTCGAGTTCCCGCATCTCCGCCCACCATGACTATGCGGTTTCGTAGCCTTTAAGCTGTTGTTAAGCCCTTTCCTTACTGCTCTCTACCCCCATCTTGTGGCCAAAACTTAGTACTGCATGTCTCCTCTTCCTGCTGTTCTTTGTCTCCCCCCTAGTGGCCAAAGCCCAGTACTTCACCTTCTTCCTGTTTTTCTAGCTGTCTCCCCACTTGTACACACCAGTTCACATGAAGTATATTTACGGCACATCTCACATTCACTGTCCTGCTTCAGACAGGTCCACAGGTCAGTCCACTTCCCTACAAGTGGAGGACAGAAGAGCCTCTTAAAGAAGAAGTTACAGGTCTGTGAGAGGCAGAAGCATTGCATGTTTTTTAGGTGACCAAATACTTATTTTCCACCATATATTGCAAAATAAATCATCCCAAATCAGACAAGGTGATTTTCTGGATTTGTTTCCTCATTCTGACTCTCATAGTTGTGGTCTACCTATGATGTCAATTACAGGCCTCTCTCATCTTTTTAAGTTGTAGAACTTGTACAATTGGTGGCTGATTAAATACTTTTTTCCGCCACTGTAAACCGCAGAAACAGCAATGACCAACCAACATGTGCCTGGTCTATTCACTGCCACTGAGCTGGAAGGTGACCCAGTGGGATTCCTGTGGAAGGAAGGGGTTCGTTACGAGGTCATAATCTGAAGCTACACATCAGTGGCTTCAACGCTCCATAGTCGGCTGTAAAGATAAACAGCGGCAGAAGTCCTCATCCATGCAGAGCTGCCATGTGTTTTGTAGGAACTACATATTATGTCTATACTATACATGTAAAAATATCAGCAACCGTTCTTGATGATATTGTCCCACCCTCCGTATGACCAGCTCTACCCTATCCTAGTGTATCCACACCCATCCCCTGTAGACTGTGAGCCCTCGCGGGCAGGGTCCTCTCTACTTCTGTACTTGTGTGTGCCTTGTATTGCTCATGTTTATTGTACTTGTCTATGTATGCCCCTTTTTTCACATGTAAAGCGCCATGGAATAAATGGCGCTATAAAAATTAATAATAATAATAATAATAATAATAATAATACAGCCGATGAGTGTAAAAGCTTGTAACCAATTACCTATAGTCTTGGCTACTTTCCACTTCCTATCAAAGGCTCTCTCTTTTCATCTCCCTTTGTCAACTGTGTCGTGTTCAACCATTTTGTTTTTGTGTATTCTTGGATGTGGGCCCCTAGAGGGCTCATGACATAGAAATAAGCATCCTTATAAAGGTTAGCGGGTACAGTTATTGCTGCTGAGGAGTGTAGTGAAGGAAAGTCAAGTTTCTTAATCAGTGAATTAATTGCCACTAATAGCTCCTTGCTGTATTATCCCCCTAATCTCGCCCCCCAAATGCCTCCATATGTCAACTCACTTGTCGTGGTTGGTACAGTAGGTAAAGCTGTGATTGGTTGAGAATTAGGGACCGAGTTTTCTGACTAATTCACAGGTGATTTTCTTATTTGTGAAGGTGAATCATGTTTCTGTGGTCGTCATGTCGCACGCCTATGATGGTGTATGAACTGCATGAGGTGCAGGAAACCTTGTCAGCTGAGTTCAACATCGACCTCCAACTTGAGCATCATGGCCTTTTAGAAGACTGGGACAACCAGGACACCCTGGATAGATGGCAGAACAAGGAACGGTTCTGTTGGGCAGACCTATAGTGTCACGTCGGCGGCAGTACCCGCCGCCATGCCATCAGCGGGGGGGACTGCCGCTGTCCCCACTCACCAACCCACGCCATACCACGCTGCGCTCTCTCCCCACGCGCCTGATGCCCGGAGGATTTGGCCGGTCTCCTCCTTGCTCTCCTCCTTCTGGCTAGCAGTGGTCCCGCACCTGCCCCTTAGGCAGCGGGCGCACGTTCTGCAGGTTCATTAACCCTGCAGCGTCTGCCCAGAAGCCCCTGCCTTCCAATCAGCTGCTGACACAAGGTATATCAGGCAGCTTCTCCATGTTGGAGATGCATGCCTGATTACTGTGTGCATTCCGTGCATGACTCTTGGCCATGTTTATAGGGGTTTGCCCTGTATCCTTGTACCTCCCGTTCCGTGCTGTACCTCCTGTCCCGTCCTGTACCTCTTGACCCGTCCTGTACCTCCTGACGCCTTCCGTACACCTAGTTCTGTCCGTAGCATTCCCTAAGTCCTCTGAGCCGTTCCTCTTGGTTCCAGCTGTCGCGGTATCTGACTCCCTCAAGTCTGCCCCTAACGATCCCTGTATAGGGGACGGCTCCACCCGGTCCGCTCGTTCTTAGGAGCTTCAGTGCCGTGACACACAGGGTCCAAGGCTGTCCGTGATCCCAGGAGCTTCTGGAATAATGCTCCTGACGACATCCATGAGAAGTGCAGCATGACCAGGGCAGGTTCATGGCAGTCGGTTGAGGTATAGAGAAGGCAGGTTAGTCACATGGGCAGGCACTGTGGCCATGTCAGCAGGCAGGACCGAGTGTTGCACAAGAGCTGTACATTGGACAGCAAGCTCCCCTATGGCAAGGAAGGGTGGGGTGATGATTACCTTCAGCACTTTCACCATTTGTGATTCTTGATTCTTGACCATCTGCAGCTACCTGTCTACCCATGGATGACTTGGCAGCAGACATACAATTTACTGTATGTGCAGGGGGAGATTGTGTATTGTGAAAAAGCCAAGAAGATGGTGCTGGCGAGGTGCCTAGAAAAGGGAGAGATGCTAATCTTCCACCTCCCATAGTCAGAGGCTCTGTGCATGCATGGTAGTGTTGTGGTCTGCAATGTGGACACCGGCTGTGGTACACTCACGCTGGCCAGACTGATAGAAGCTGGCCGAACGCCACCTCAATGAGCCGGGACTTAGTCTCTGAGGTGCGCATGCAATGGAGTGGAAGTCCCTGTGTTCTTGCACTCCACAGCCTGCTGAGTTGGTACAGGAGAGGGGTTCGTAGATGCATCAATTAATAAGCCATGCAACCATTGGATTCCCTCTCTTCTGACCCTCTTTCTAAGTTGTTCCACCAGGGGATCAGCCATACTTGCTGGTACCTGTGGATTGTTTCTTGTTCCAATGGGTGCAGAAAGAAAGAGGGTAAACCCACAAAGGAGCGGGCTTATAAGGAGACCAACCCCTCCTATCTATTACACCATACAAAGTGGCTAATCACTGAAGTCCTACTGATACAGGCTCTTTTAACCCTTTAAGCACCTGATTACCCCACAGTAATAATGGCACCACCTATGCTGTATAGTCATAGTAATTTTCTTTGGTCAGGTCACCAGTCTCTTCAAATGGTGTCATGGGGTGACACATGTCATGACATCCTGCGAGGCTTAGTATTTATGCCTCATGCAACGTCAGGATTTTGTGGTGCTTGGCAGGCCCTGCAGTCCCCAAAGATACAAAGGATGGGACTAGAGTAGGGCTGCATGGAGGAACAGGTGAGGGTCAAGAGAGTATACATAGATTTTTTTTTACATTTGTTTAATATGCTCTGGGGAAAGTCGGCGACTTTGTATGATTCAAAAAGTGCCAGAAGAGGTTAATAATAAATATATTATACTCACCTGCTCCCTTATTGGTTTCATAATAAGACACATTTGATTCGCATTGAATAAATTTGATGCAAATTAAATTGCTTGGTCATCTTCAAGCAAATTTGCCAAATTAGAATTTCCCCAGCTGCTGGTCGAGCGGAGAACTAGATATTACCTGTTATGGGCCCTAAATTGCAAAATACAGCTAGGCCACTCATTTTATCAACAACCCGACTAATATTGACCTGGAATGATGCCATGCACAGATGATGTAGGTGGGAGAAAGGGCCAATTCTGGCTCACCGGCCCACCAGAGAATTTACCGGCTCTCCGGTGGGTCAGTCAGAGCCTGTACTCTGTTATGTTCTGCTTGCTGGATGTACGTTTTCTGTACGGGGTAATTTTAACTTAATGTTTATTGGAGTCAAATATTAGTGTGAGATCTAGAAAGTTAATGTATTTCTGATTACGTTGCCCCATGGATTTGAGATGAATTGAATTGTCATTAATGTAATTTATAAAGCTATCTGCTTCAGCTGGAGAACCTCCATAAACCAACAGTAGGTCATCTAGAAAACGGGGGGAAAATGGGTTGGTGTCATGGTACGGGTGTAATTCTTCCCATCTAGACATGACAATGTTTGCTGGAGACATATTTACTTTACATCAGCGCAATTTGGGAACCAAAATTTTTTTTGCTAGGAAGTTATAAAGGTTAAAAGTTGACCAGCGATTTCTCATTTTTACAACACTAAAATACACAGCATGCTCATTATTTTGCGGAATCGCGGCGATTCCGCCCACATAGGAATGCATTGTTCTGCTTACTTTACGCATGTGGCTGTGCCCACCATGCGAAAAGTAAACAGAACATTTGCGGTGATACCCACGGTCTGGAGGAGAGGAGACTGTCCTACGGGCTCTGGGTACCATATCCCTGTAAAAAATAGAAATAAAATAAAAAAAATCGTCATATATTCACCTTCCGATGTCCCGCGCAGCGTCGCCAGTCTTCAGCGATACACGCGGCAGCTCCCGTTCCCAGTGATGCATTGCGATGACCATTGCTGACGTCGCGTCTCGCGATACTGTAGCGGTATGGCGAGACCGCGATGTCATCACGGTTATCGCAATGCATCACTGGGAACGGGAGCTGCCGCGTGTATCGCTGAAGACTGGCGACGCTGCGTGGGACATCGAAAGGTGAATATATCCCGATTTTATTTTTTTTTAATTATTATTTTTAACAGTAGATCTTTTTACTACTGATGCCGCATAGGCATCCTCAATAGTGAAAAGTTGGTCACACTCGTCAAACACTGTGCTTGACGAGTGTGACCAACCTGTCAATCAGTTCTCCAAGCGATGCTACAGATCGCTTGGGCAACGCTAGCATTCTGCAAGCTTATTACGCTTGCAAATTGCTAGTTTTTCCGTGGGAAAATTGCGGGAATTTAAAATGTGATTTTCCCGCGGAATGGAATCCGGATTTCTCGTGGTAATTTCCGCGGGAGTTCCGCTATGTGTGAACTTAGCCTTAAAGTCCCAAAATTAAAGATCTGCTTTGAATAGTTATTCTCAGCATTGCATCTGTCCTAGGATGCTCCTGCTGATCAGTGATGGTCTGACTTCTGGGACCCTAACCAATCTCAAGAACAGGGCTCTGAAATTTCCCATTGGAATTGTACTGGTTCATGCGTGCCATGGCTCCATTCATTGTCTATGAGACTGCCGGAAACACCTGTTTTTCCATTAAGCTTTGCCACTATTCCATTCTGATGGGGCTCTTCAAGACTTGCTTTTGGGATTAGTGTATGATTGAGCCATTGGATTCTTATGAAAAATCTGTCAGCTATCCTATGGATTAATGGATAAGTGATACTCTTCAATGTTTGGAGTCTCCCATGCAGAGAATATGTCTCTAACTGAACCATGGACAGTGACATTTCTTCTGTCCATTATGCCTTCACAGATTACGATATGGGCTGCATCCTCCACAGAGCTGCTGTTACCAGGTTGGCGGCAATTGATGTAAATAGTGAACAGTGCCATATAGCATTACTCTGTTCCTGGCATAGTGGCCATTCTTTGATACTGCATCAAGGCTCCATTCACTGCTTACATCCGGCCACAGCTGGAGCGGACAATAGGTTGGGTGTTGGACTCTCGCCAATCTGATATTGATGATCTATTTTGGGGATATATCATCAATATCTTAAGTCTGGAAAAACTCTTTAACTTAACCACATTTAAGAAGCTCTAGTGTATTCTGTCCACTACATCAAATGACAGAAGTGCACTGAACCTCCTAGTCCTTTCATCGAACTGATAAATCCCAAAGATTAATCCATAGACTGTAGCCTGTCATGATCCAGGTTGGATCATGACAGATTTTTTCCTTTAAGCTGTTTGCTTAAAGTTAGTTTTGCCCCCGGTGGCCATTAGTGTCAGTACACTGTGGTTGTTTTAGTTCTAGTTTTGCCCCCAGTGGCCGTTAGGGTCATTGCACTCTGGTTACTTTAGTTTAGTTGCCCCCGGTGGCCGCTAGTGTTATTGCACATGATTATGAAGCAGGTGTGATTCCATGGCTCCTACCTATAAAGGAGTTGCAGGTGGTCTCACTCAGGGTTGGTGTTTATTGCTAATTTCCAACCAAGTCTGGTGAAGGAAGGAACTACAGAGAAAAGTTCCTGGCAGCTCAGGGGAGCTCTGGTGTAATAACTTCAGACGGAAGCTGAATTCAGGTGTCGAGCTTCAGGGGTGAAGCTGAACTTTGGTGTTGAACTCTGTTGCTCTGAGCAATAGCAACAGAGCAAAGCTAAGTGGTGTTTTTCCCTGTTTGTGACTTTCCTTGTGTGTGTATTAGTGTAGTGGTGGGATGAGTTTCTGCACCGTCCAATTCACTAGAAAGGGATAGGTGCAGGGCGAGCTAGGGATTTGAGGTATCCAGCTCGTCGACAGGTGCGGAACCTGCCTAGGGATTGTCAGGAGTGTAGGGACACTGACTTAGGGGAGTGCAGAAGGTCTCCACATCCCCGTTCCCTATTGCAAGGCCCTCCATTGTAATGGTTTCCTCGGTGTTTCCCTTAACTCTGTTTAAATTCGCCCTGCTGGAGGTGGTGTATCCAGGTTCACGGGTGTTATAGAAATTTGCCCTGCTGGAGGCGTTGTATCCAGTCACACATGACATTACATTGCCATTGTACAAAACCCATTTGGTCACTTCATACTAATGATGTGATAATGTATTTTAAATTCTTTGGCACATGATTTGAATGTCCCCCTGTTGGGATGATCTCTTAAGGTGAGATCTTAGTGATTGCCTGCCCCTGACCTAATAAATATGAGCCAAGTGCACGCATAGAAGAAAAACATTGGATGCAGGGTCAGATGTGCGCACCTCTCTTGGCAAAAGCTGGCACAGAACTGAACTTTATTAGTATAAAAAAAAGATCATGTGGCAGACAGGAAGAGGATGTTGCACAGCTTCAGCCATTGTGTCAGTCTGTGTTAGGTCCTTGCTAGGTCTATTCCATATATGGTCATCAGAGTATCCACCTCACATTCCAAGGATTCCAGGGTGTAGTTCCAGGATATAGACGCCATCTTGCCACACCACATTTGAACTAGCTTATGTACGGTTAATAATTGATTTCATTAGCCATTCTCTCCTTCACACCCCCAACTTGGAGATTGGGCAGTACTCCTACACATGCTCTCCATCTCCACCCCTGACAAGTTTCTAATGCCTTTGAGCATTTTTTTTTTAACTCCATGTAAGTTGATATTTAATTTGTGGCTCAGCATCTTGCTGATCTTCTTGTTCATAAACATTTAGTCTTATCACAGTTCCTCAATGTAAGTATTATTACCAGGTAACTTTTGTGGTTTTGAGTTAAGTTCTTCAGATTTCATTTGTGTTCATTTCTTTATGTCATTCATGACTTTTATACACTACTCTGTATTACCAAGGTTTTGTCCCTCGGACAATTTTGAGTGTTCCTGATAGATTTTTTCATGCTGATTTCAGAAATGACTTCAGACTTTTCCTATCACGTAAGATTTTTGAGAAATGATACAAAACATTACAATATTCTGTTATAATTCTACAAACTCATATTTGAACTTTATCTGAAACAGTATATTCTGAATGTTCCACTGAAATAACACTGAAATAACATAAATTGCTGATCTACACATATGCATGCACTTATTATGCGAATTATGCGCAGGCGCAGTGAATCATTTGGCTGACCGTGTACGGAGCATACCACATCTCCTGAGCAGGGGAGGAATCAAAAGACAATACTGACATACTTGGAGCATGGCTGAATGGATCATGACCTTCAATGCCGTTTGCTGTACCAATGATATGGAGAGAGAAGAGAGATCATGTAAAAGATTGCTACTTTTGACTTACAAATTTAACAGGAATCAGATATTCACCAAAAAATAAGAAATCAATAGAATATCCTAATCTTCCTTCAGTCTTCGTGTTCCAAAGCCGTCCAAAGTATGGACAATGGAGGACAATGAAGACGAACTAACAATGTCAGTGGTAAATGAAACTGCTGCAGATCCAGACTTTGAGCCTTCTACATATAATTCACATCGGTTCAGTCAAGCTGATCTGAGTGACTTGGTCAGAGATTTGAAATTGTCATAGAGGCAGGCAGAACTATTGGGATCAAGGCTATAAGAACGGAATCTCATTACCAGGAACAAGAGTTTCTGTTTTTCGCAGTCATCAAGAAGACCTTAATCAATTTTTCAACCATGTTGACAGTTTATCCTTTGCAACAATGTCTTGGGGTTGTTTGGTGCTCTTGGATGTGAATATGACCAGAAGGAATGGCGACTGTTCATTGACTCGTCAGTTTTAAGTCTGAAGGCTGTTTTACTGCATAACGGAAATATCTATCCTTCTATACCTATTGGACATGCCATACACATGAAAGAAACGTATGAGAATATGGAGTTATTGTTGACCCACATTAATTATAGAAATTATAACTGGAACATATGGGGTGAGCTAAAAGTTGTTGCACTTCTTCTTGGACTGCAGCTTGGATATACCAAGTATTGTTGTTTTATTTGTGAGTGGGACAGTCGTGCATGAGAAATGCACTATTTCAGGAAGGACTGGCCACTCCGCGAAAACCTGGTTGCTGGACAGAAGAATGTTAAACATAATCCTCTTGTTGATTCAGCAAAGATATTTCTCCCTCCTTTGCATATTAAACTTGGGCTAAAAAATAATTTTTCTAAAGCAATGAACAAAGAATCGGAAGCCTTTTGTTACTTGATCCAGAAATTTCCAAGAATAAGTGATGCAAAGATTAAAGAAGGTATTTCTGTTGGCCCACAGATCAGAGATATAAAGAATGACAGTAGCTTTGCTGGTCTTTTGCAAGGTGCTGAACATGCGGTGGAGAGCTTTAAAGATGTGACCTTTAACTTCCCTGGCAACAGCAGGGGACGAACTTTGAGCAACTCGTGGACAACATGCCCACCTCAAAGCCGTGACATGTCAGCTGTTTTTAGCAGCTGAAATGTACCCGCAATAGGCGGACATTTAAATGCACTTCCGGATGCTGGTCCGGAAGCGAGGGTCATCGCTGCATTGCCATAACAACCAGAGGTCTCCTCGAGACCTCTATGGTTGTTGATGGCAGATTGCTATGAGTACCACCCTGTGGTTGGCTATCATAACAAACCTGTAATTCTGCTGCATAGAGGTGATCTGAGCATTGAAGCATGCCAAAAGTTAAAAAAAAAATGTAAAAATATAAAAAAATAAAGAAAACATAAAAGTTCAAATCACCCCTCTTTCGCCCCAATCAAAATAAAACAAGAAAAAAAAATCAATCCTACACATATTTGGTATCGCCGCGTTCAGAATCGCCAGATCTATCACTAAAAAAAAGAATTAACATGGTCGCTAAACGGCGTAGCAATAAAAAAATCAAAACGCCAGAATTACGTTTTTTGGTCGTGGCGAAAATGCAGTAATGAGCGATCAAAAGAACGTATCTGGACAAAAGTGGTATCATTAAAAATGTCAGCTCGGCATGCAAAAAATAAGCCTGCACCCAACCCGAGATCACGGAAAATGGAGGCGCTACAGTCTCGGAAAATTGCGCAATTTTTTTTTTCAGCAAACTTTGGAATTTGTTTTAACCACTTAGATAAAATAGATCTTAGACATGTTTGGTGTCTATGAACTCTTAATGACCTGGAGCATCATAAAGGCAGGTCAGTTTTAGCATTTAGTGCACTTTTTTTGCAATTTTACCGTACTTGGAAATATTTTACCATTTTAGAGTACACGACATGGTGAAACCAATGGTGTCGTTCAAAAGTACAACTCGTCCCGCCAAAAATAAGCCCTCACACGGCCATATTGACGGAAAAATAACAAAGTTATGGCTCTGTAAAGAAGGGGAGCGAAAAACGAAAAATCAAAAAAAGCTCCGGTCATAAGGGGTTAAAAACCTTACATGATACAGACTTTTAAAGCACATGTTCATGTTCAGCATATCAAAATCTATAAAATACAATCAAATTTTCTCAGGGGACAAGAACATCCCTGAAATTTGTTGTGCAGTGCTACCTCACAAGGCCACCACAAGGAATGTTCTGTCACCTTTCTAATATCATACCGTCAATAGTAGGATCCTAAATTTTGGAGTGGGCTCCAAGACCTGACGTCAAATTAACCAGGTCTTAGTGTGAAACTATCCTCGACTATTTTCAAGTAGGATATGAAGATAACATATTTTTATTGCTTTTATTGCATTTTTATGGTTTACACCAAGGCCGGTAGGACAGAAGTTAATGACGTGTACAGAGTATTAACTGCTTTTGAACTGATGCTACGATGGACCTTTTCACATCCTGGTTTCTCAGACTATATATAATGGGGTTCAGCATTGGTGTCACTGTTGTGTAAAAGACAGAAGCCACCTTGTCTTGAATGGAAAAAACATGGGAAGGAGGATGCAGGTAGGTGAAAAATATGGTTCCGTAGAAAATAGAGATGCAGATTAGATGTGATGAGCAGGTGCTGAAGGCTTTTTTCCTGCTCTCTGCTGATTGCATGCATGAAATTGAGAAGGTAATTAGGAGGTATGACAATAGAATAGTCACCAGTGGACCCATGCCCATAGCACTGACAATGTAGATAGTGACCATCTCACATGTTGAGGTATCTGAACAGGACAGTCTGAGGACAAGAGGAGCATCACAGTAGAAGTGATCGATGAGGTTGGACCCACAGAATCGAAGAGTGAAAGCACAGCCTGTCTGTACAGAAGACTGTAAGAAGCCAATGGAGAAGGAAAGAAGAACAAGGCTTAAGCATTTCTTCTTAGTCATTATGGAAACATAATGAAGAGGATGGCAGATGGCAACATAGCGGTCATAGGACATTGTTGAGAGAAGAAGAGAATCTATGGAGGCCAGAGCAGCATAGAAGAAGAACTGGAGAGCACAACCTGCAAAGGAGATGGTCTTCTTCAAGGACATAAGGTCCGAAAGCATCTTAGGTGTTATGGTAGATGAATAGAAGATGTCCACCAGAGAGAGATAAGTCAGGAAGTAATACATTGGCTTCTGGAGATTAGAGGATCTATGAACAATAGCCACCAGGCCAAGGTTCGCAATTATGGTGACAAGATAGATTCCAATAAATAATGCGAAGAGGAAGTGTTGTAGAATCTTGTGATCAGTCAGTCCAGAAAATATAAACACGGCCACTTGTGTGTTATTGGAGATGTCTGTGGTGACATAAACAAAAAGATATACAAAATATAACTAAAGGCCAGAAATAAAACAAAGCCTATAAATTGTAAAAAAAATCCTCATGTCTAAAAAGTCTTTGTTTAGAATCACGATCACAGAACTTCTCTTGGGTTAATTCTCAGACAAGGATCTATGAGAATCTTTTAGGCTGATGACCCCTAATATTGTTTTATTTCAAACTCCTTGAATTTTGACTTTTTGATGCCTCTTTGAGATGACCACCAAAGTTTAATTAAACAACGGTTCTCTTGAGTGGGGATCCTCTCAAAGAAGATGACCAATATGGGAAGTATATGATGAAATGGCAATCTTCACCATGCACTGGTTTTTCGAGAAGTTCTACTGTAGTTCTGAAACAATCTGTAAAGAGCAAAGTGCCATCGTCGGTGTCACAGGTTAAATATTTCTATAGTTAGGGAGGCCCACGAGGGGATTCTTTGGTGGACTAATTTTCTGAAAAAATAAAGGGGCACTACTAAAATAAAACCCATGAATTCCTATGGAAGACATCCTCAGCGTAAGCTTTCTTTGAAGCAGGTTACTTGCAGCTACACTTTTTTGTAGTGTAATTCCACCAGTACCCTGTCAAATGTTACTGATGATGTCACATTTAGATGTTCTACATTGTACATGTGGGTGCAAAAACATGTTTCCTTTGTTGGGTATGAATACTGGACACTTCGTATTTTTTGGTCCGTCCATAATTTGGTTCCATAGTAAGCTTTGTGTTATACTATCTCATGTGTATTCATTTCTTGAGTTTTATGTCAACTATTCTAAGAGGGTTTAAGGACTTGGATGTCCTAAAGTCGTGACTGTTACATCCCTACCTGCTCCAGCGATGTCTGCTTCTGCTGATAGCCGCCGACATATTCACTTTGTGGGTGGCACTGTTGATGGAGGGGACATCATTGCCAATATTACTGGATGTAACAGGCACTATTTAGTCAGGGATACTGGTGGGACATATGATGCCATCCAGCCAGACAGCATGCAGTTTTTCAGCTGGTGTAATCAGCTCCATGCTGTGGCCAATGGGGCAATTCCCCACCCATGATATACCTGCAGTCTGGTGCAATTCATTGGTTGTAGTCATCCTTTCTGGACCCGGCTAGTGACCCTGATTACGTCTGTCTCTGGAATCCCTCCATAATCTGACCTTAGATTGACTGATGTTGCATTTAACTGTTCTTCTCTTACCACTCTTACTATATTATGCCCCTCCTGTTACCAACCAGGCTAGTTTGACTAGCCGAGCCTCTGACTCCATCTTCTGGCCAGCAGCTACTCCATGAACGCAACCTTTGGAGCCCCATTGCAAGTCCAGTTTACTGTATGGATGAAAACCAGGTTTCCTCTAGGATCTGCCAGATAGAATGGCTATTGCAGCTACAGTAGGTTTCTGGGTGTAAGCACAGCTCAGGTTCTTTTGAACTGATGGCCTCAGACAGACTTAACATTTACTTGAAGCTCCTGAGGTTCAATGCAACATCAGCGACAGAAGCTTCAAACGTCCAGGTGTCATATATAACAATATTTTATATCTGATAAAGGTGACATTGGGACACTTAAGGGCCTAAGGCTTGGGTGTTAATGCTATTTCTGGTCCATCCATAACTGCACAAGTTGGGACATTTCAGATCAGATACAATAAAACTCTACATTTCTACCCTTACCTTTATTATTATGTGCATTATTCATGTCTTTTTTTAATACTCATGCTCCGATCTCCTGCATTTACAACTTATCCCCTGAACTGGGGAATATGAACACAAAATATGGTGGTTCTCATCACGTTCACTGTAGGGTCCAATGTTCAAGCCAAATTTCACAAATTCTTCTTTAAATGTCTATAAGCAGATAACATTAGTATAAATAAGCTGTGATATATGAAAAGATCAATATCTATTATAGCATACGCCTCCAGCCCAGAGATGACAATCCCGAGCTCTTTATATTCATCATCCCAATGACCCCAGAGAATCGTTCTGTGCAGAGATTCAGTACTGATTATCGAGGCTCAGACACGCACCGCGTGCTTCATGTCTACAGGGACTCTATCACATCTGATTAATTTATCACACCTGCCACACAAAATGTCTCTCATTGCAGCTTTGTGTGAAATGTGTATTAGTGTAAAGAATAATTCCATTTTGAACCATAACATCCAGTTTTTGACCCCTACTAACTTCTACTTACTGCAGATAATAAAAACTGATAACTGATAAACAAGTTGTCTGACCAATAAAATGTATCCGTCAAGAGGCCTGGAGGAGCTCCAAACACTGAAAGAAATTATACAGGGTGGGCCATTTATATGGATACACCTGGCTGGGCCATATATAATGTTGGAATTCAAAATGGCCGACTTCAAAATGGCCACCATGGTCACCACCCATGTTGAAAAGTTTTCCCCCTCCAATATACTAATGTGCCTCAAACAGAAGTTGATATCACCAACCATTCCCATTTTATTTTGGTGTATCCATATAAATAACCCACCCAGGTGTATCCATACAAATGCCCCACCCTGTACTAATCCTGGGCCATTGCCCGCAGGTCCCATTCTGGTCGGTACCCACTGGTGTTTTCTGTGTCACACTGGACATGGCAGGAAATGCCCTTTCAGCCAATCAGTGGATGAGGTGGGTATTTCTCACCATTTTTGGTAGGACAAGAAGAAGACCAGGAAACAGAAAGCAGTGTTGGACGCATTTCAGCCGAGGATTGGATACCTGGGCATTTTCGAACATTTCCATTGTAATGATGACACTAACTAGCAAGGACCGAGTCAGGCATAAACCAGAGGGATGATCCAATGCAGAATACAATGGTAACAGATGGCCAATAAATCCTAATCATTCTTCTCAAGTGGTCTTAACTCTTGAGAAAATCTGTCATAAGGACAAAATAGATATATAATTCCATAATATCAGGATTTACAGCAGTTAACAAGAAAAACAGAAGGTAGATGACGATCCCCTGCCACCGGTGGGCTTTCCTGCTCTCCCTCTACTTTCTAGGGGATGACATTTTGTCAGTATTTTGCTGGATCCACTGGTACTGCCCTTAGTGTGTATGCACTGGCTCCAGATAAGTGATTGACATTGACAATTGGTGCCTCCCTTTATTGTTCAGAGAAGTGTGTGCACAGTAAAGCAGAAGCAGGACAACGTCGCTGTTAGTAATCTTAAGTAACACATCTGCAACTGCCTTCATCACCTTTCCTAACTACATAGCTTTCAAGAAACATTTTATGGAGCTACTTACTCACCATAACACAAATGTCTTCTCACTGTCCTCCTGAATAACATCTACGTATTTCCCCAACATTGGTAATGGAGGGTGGAGGACTTGTTCCTGCAGCAAAGGAGTTTAAAAATTGACAATCCATCTTCTATTGATTTTCCTGAGATCCTCCCGTACTCTGAAGAATATTCAGGATTGAGAGTCCTCAGTGGTTGATCCCTTTTAATAGCTAACTGAAAAGATGGTGACACATTGCAGCTTTCGAGACTACTCAGGTCTCTTCAGCAGGCATTAACTAATACAACATCTGAAGAATCACATATTTATACACAACAGAGCACAGAAAAAATGCAAGAGATGAGACAAGTGACGCGAAGCAGAATTGTCAATATGGGAGAGGGATAAGAATAAATATTGGAGCAGTTTATAGATAAGGAGTGTGAAAGTTTTATTGCCCTCTGATTGCCGGTCTGGTTCTGTGTTGTGATGACCCAAGAAGGTCTGAAGTGCAAATTCGTTAATTGATGTAAAAACACATCCCTGGTCATAGCATGATGGACATTAATTTACTTGTATTAAAAGGTAGGTTCAAGTCTCAGAGAGAGAGAAGAGTCTTGGAGTACAAATTTATGAAAACTTTCGACACATTCAGTGCAGGAATGAATGTGTCGCATGGATTTATGTGTTTTTACATCAATTAAGGAATTTTCTCTTTACACCTTCTGGGGTCATCACAGAACCAGACCGGCAATCAGAGGGCAATAAAACTTTCAGGCTCCTTATCTATGGACTGCTCCAATATTTATGTTTATCCCTCTCCCTCAATGATAGTTCCGCTTCACATCACTTGTCTTATATATTGCATTATTTCTGTGCTGTGTTGTGTATAAATATGTGATTCTACAGATTTTGTATTAGTCAATGCCTGATGAAGAGACCTGAGGAGTCTCGAAAGCTGCAATGTGTTACCATCTTTTCAGTTAGCCATTAAAAGGTATCAACTACTGAGGACTCTCAATTCTCAATATTCTTCTATCTACTGGCTAACACGGTACAAAGATATACATCTTTCCTGTATCCCATACTCTGATCACCGATGTCTAAATCAAAAGTGAGAAAGGGACAGGTAGATATGTATGTGCAAATGTGTTTACCAATTCCTGGCCATTTATGTGGCCAGCACAAAATAATTACCACCATCGGTCTGTTGGTAGTTACAGTATATTGGTTAGGCCAGAGATCTACTGGCCAATATGGAACCCCATCTGTATGTGACATATGAGCAGGACAATAAGCAATTTTTCCAAAGTGTCAATTAAATAGTCAAGTGATTTTTTTTTAATCATTGGACAGGTCTTATGCTCTTACCATAAATGGCTTTTTTCTATACTTTTGTAATGCAGGTAGAGCGGCATGGTGGCTCAGTGGATAGCACTGCAGCGCTGGGGTCCTGGGTTCGAATCCCACCAAGGACAACATCTGCCAGGAGTTTGTATGTTCTCCCTGTGTTTGAGTGGGTTTCCTCACACATTTTAAAAGACATACTAATAGGGAATATAGATTATGAGTCCTATCAGGGGACAGCGATGCTAATGTGTGCAAGCTGTAAAGCGCTGCGGAATATGTTAGCGCTATATAAAAATAAAGATTATTATTAATGCAGGATTCCACACCGAAAAGTGTTGTTCGTCCCATTTGCTTCGCCATGTGACACCATGGTGATCCCCTGATTATTTCTTCAGTTTATGTGCCCAATGGGGGGCATTACTAAAGAATGTGAAGCAACAAATGTGCATGCTCAGAGCCACAACAATGGGACACTTTTTATGTGGCACCAGCAATGATGCAGGGTGCTATTGACACAAATCTGGCTCCAACACCAGGAGACTATTCATCTCCTCCACAATCTACTAAATGGACAACTTCCCGATTCTAATACCAAAAAGGCTTAACATTAGTTCTACTCCCCCATCTCTTTCTATAAGGGTATGTTCCCACGGTCAGTAAACGCTGCGGGTTGGACGCTGAATACATCCGCAGCCGACAGGTGTTACAGCAGAGTGGATGGAATTTCATGAAATCCCAGGTCCACTATGTGAGCTCCGGCACCCGCGGCTTCCCTGTGGAGACGGACCTGCGACGCGTCTTTCCAGACTGCAGCATGTCTACTTATCTTGCGGAGACGTGAGTCTCTGCAAGATAAATGTCACCCGTACAATGCATTGGACGCGTAGATGAGAGAGAGAGAGGAGAGAGAGAATATTTTTTTTTTTTGTCCAGCACCCAGACAGAATTTCGGGTTAAATCAGTGTCTGGAGGATCCGCCGGCCAAAAAAACGTTGCAAGCTCCGTTTGGAAGTCTTTGAGGATGTTCACGGACAGCAACATTATGGCGGATCCGCACAAAAACGGATGCAACGGACGGCAATCCGTCAAGATCCGCCAATAATGAAAGTCAATAGGGAAAAAAACGGATCCGCAAAAAAAAATTGCGGATCCGTTTTTTTCAAAACCTGGCGGATTCTGACTAATTGTAAAAAACGGAAGTGTGAAAGAGGCCTTAACTGAAGCATTACCATGAAGTTTTATAGCTTATGAGCCTGAGCGAAAAAAGCAGCACAGAGAAATACTTTCTCCTCTGCATCAAGTTGAGATTTAATTGCAAGATGTCTTCTTGCCAACTACAACTGGAAAACATCATCAGTGACAACAGCAAGAGAGTGGGAGAATGCACATAATTGTATTAAAAATCATAGAATCCTAGAATGTTAGAGTTGGAAGGGACCTCTAGGGTCCTTGTGTCCAACCCCCTCCTCAATGCAGGATTCACTAAACCATCTCAGACAGATGTCTGTCCAGCCTCTGAAAACTTCCATTGAGGGAGAACTCACCACCTCTCGTGGCAGCCTGTTGCACTCATTGATCACCCTCACTGTCAAAATTTTTTTTTTCTAATATCTAATGTGTATCTTCTCCTATTCAGTTTCATTTCATTGCTTCTCGTGTTTCCACATGCAAATGAGAATAAAGATGATCCCTTCAGATATTTGTAGACAGCTATAACCATTCCTTGTAGGACATACTTTGCAGTCCGCTCACCATCCTGTTCTCTGGACTTGCTCCTGTTTTTCAATGTCTTTTTTTACAATATGATGCCGAGAACTGTACACAGTATCCGGATGAGGCCTTACCAAGGAGGAGTAGAGGGGGATTATGACTTCTCATAATCTAGACTCTATGCTTCTCTTATACATCCCAGAATTGCGTTTCCCTTTGTTTCTGCTGCATCACACTGTTGACTCATGTGAGGTCTGTGATCTATTAGTGTACCCAAGTCTTTTTCACACGTGCTGTTGCTTAGTTCTATTCCTCCCATTCTGTAGGTGTAATTTTAGTTTTTCTTGCTCAGATGTAGAATCTTGCATTTCTCCCTGTTAAATGCCATTATATTAGTCACTGCCCATTGTTCAAGCTTATCAAGATCCTTCTCAATCCTTGCTCTGTCTTCTCTAGTGTTAGCTATCCCTCCTAGCTTTGCATCTTCTGTAAATTTGATCAGTTTACCTTCAGTTCCTCTATCTAGATCACTTATAGAAATGATGAACAACACTGGGGTCAGGGCAGAGCCTTGTGGAACCTCACTTGAAACACTCTTCCAAATGGATGTGCAACCATTTATCACCTCTCTTTGAGTGCAATCGATGAGCCAGTTATGAATCCACCTAACCGTAGCCTTGTCAATCCCATACTTGGTCATGTTTTCAATAAGGATTGTATGAGATACTTTATCAAATGCTTTGAAAAATTGCCAGGTTATAATGAAGGCGGGAAAGCCATCCAGGCAGTATTCACACCAGCTTTCAGAATTACAGTGGCATGTAAAAGCTTTGGCACCCCTGATCAAAATTACTGTTATTGTGAACAGTTAAGCAAGTTGAAGATTAAATGATCTATAAAAGGGCTAAAGTTAAAGATGACACATTTCCTTTGTATTTTAGGCAAAAAAGTATAGATTTTCAGCTTTTAAATTTTTAAAATTACAAAAAGGAAAAGGGGCCGATGCAAAAGTTTATGCACCCTTGGAGATTTGTGTGCTCAGATATCTTTGACCATGGTTTCAGGTTAGCCTGTTAGGGTTATGGCTTGTTCACAATCATCGATAGGAAAGACCAGGTGATGCAAATTTATCAGCTTTATAAAAACCCAGCCTCCTCTAAATTTGTGCAAACTGGAACTGGAAGAATTTTCCAAGAAAGAATGGATGAAAATCCATCAAACAAGAATTGAAAGACTCTTGGCTCGAAACAAAAAGCATTTACAAGCTGTGATATTGTTAGGGTTGGTGGAATGCATCAAATTATAAAATAATAGTAGGTGCGCTCGCAGCCCGGGGCCCACCGTGCAGAGGTGGTACACTGCTGCTAAGTAACCCTCACTGTTGCATTGATCCACTCTCGCCTGGATTACTGCAACGCTCTATTAATTGGCCTCCCCGTCACTCGACTATCCCCTCTCCAGTCCATACTTAATGCAGCGGCCAGGATCGTCCATCTGGCTAATCGGTACTCGGACGCGTCCGCTCTTCGCCAGTCCTTACATTGGCTGCCCATTCATTATAGGATCCAATTCAAAGTACTTGTTCTCACCCACAAAGCTCTCCACAGTGCGGCACCCCCTTACATCTCTTCTCTCATTTTGGTCTATCGGCCTAGCCGGTCGCTGCGCTCTGCAAAAGACTTTCGACTAACCTCTGCACTAATCCGTACCTCCCACTCCCGACTCCAAGACTTCTCCCGTGCTGCTCCTATCCTCTGGAATGCTCTACCCCAAGAAATCAGGACTATCCACAATTTGCATAGTTTTAGGCACTCCCTCAAAACACACCTGTTCAGAGCGGCCTATCACATTCACTAATCAAAGTCATTCTCTGTGTAAGTGTGCGTGTGTAGCCCATTCACTATCTCCATCCATCCTTCACTCCCGCAAGATGGCTGGACCTTCATTGTAAATACACCATTGTAAATACACACCTGTACTTTGTATCTCCCTTACCTTATTGTAGATTGTAAGCTCTCACGAGCAGGGTCGTCTACGTTGTTACTTATGACTTGTGTTTTGAAACTGTTAAACTGTAAAGCGCTGCAGAACATGTTGGCGCTATATAAATAAAGATTATTATTATTATTATAATGGCGGAAGAATTAAGCGGTGTGAAACCAGTCACACGTGGGTTACGTCACCCAATGTGAACGGGGCAAACTCTGTTATTGCACAGAGCCGCACCACTGCTGAAAGTAGATGCCAGAGCCGGTTAATTCACAGAGCTCGGCCAAAAGAGCGCACAGTGTACGGCCACAGAACTCTACCCCAAGGACATGGGGTTAGAGTCCTTCTAGGCCCACTGAACGCGCGGCGTCGCTGCCGCGAGCACCGCTATAGACGCTGGCTATGGAGCACGTGCACTGAGGTGTGCCGAGTCCCTGGTGAGGCCAGATGCCTGACTCAACCTCAGACCTACCTACGCCTAAGCCTGGGCGCTAGTAGGCTAGGCTGCACAACACATGCGTACCAAGGGTAGGGGTTTCTTAATGAGTCATTCACCTGAGACATCCATACGTGCATACATCACTCACTCCACATAGTCTGTAAATACAGTCTATACTAGCGCATGGTCGAGCGGCCATGCAAACTTTTTATAGCCACGGGCGTCCGGGACCTTCCTGGCTTCTCGGATGGGCCAATCCAAACATGAGCAGGACCTGAGCACTTGACCCTCGATCTCCAATGGGAGATCACTCCACGTGCATGCTCAGTGGCCCGACATGAGGACTTAGTCCCTGGAGAATCTCGCAGTATGCATTGTCATAGCTGTGCCAGAGGTGGCAGCAGCAGCAAGCAAACCCACGGAGTTGGCCTGGGCAGAGCGCCGGGACTGACGAATTGGCTGAGCAGGCTCCACTGCGGCCGAAGAAGAATGGGAGACCGCTGGGTGCAAGGCTCTGGATTCCTGCTGTGCAGTGGCAGGAACCCGACGCCTAACATTACCCCCCCTCCTAGAGCCCCCTCCCCTCTGAGCCTTGCTACGATCAAACGCCGCAATGAGGAGCGGAGCGTGGATGTTCTCCACTGGCTCCCAGGTCCGAGCTTCTGGACCATGACCGTTCCAATCCACCAAATAAAACTTTTTGCCCCGCATCACCTTGCATCCCATGATGACATTGACCTCAAACTCGTCCGAAGACAAGTCTGATGTCCCGGCAGCTGACTCGGAGAACCGGGACAAGTGAACAGGCTTAAGGAGGGACACGTGGAATGTATCAGAGATAGCCAAGTGTGGTGGAAGGGCCAGATGGTAGACCACAGAGCTGATCTGCTCGAGGACCTTGAAGGGGCCAATGTAGCGCGGTGCGAACTTAGCGGACTCCACCCGCAGCCTGATGTTTCGGGCAAAGAGCCACAACAAGTCGCCAGGGGCAAAAGTCGGAGCAGGGCGCCGGTGTGCATCAGCGGAGGTCCTCATTCTCTCCTTGGAAGCCCGGATAGTATCCTGGATGCGATCCCAAATGTCGCATCTCCACCGCCCAGTCTGCCACCCTGGAGTCGGTGGATGACATTGGCATGGGCACAGGGACGCGCGGATGATGACCGTAATTTAGGAGGAATGGGGTCTGACCGGTGGAGTCGGCCACAGCATTGTTCAAAGCGAACTCTGCCCATGGCAGCAAGGATGCCCAGTCGTCCTGCCTGGCCGAGACAAAATGTCGAAGATATGTGATCAGGGTCTGGTTGGCTCTCTCTACCAACCCGTTCGTTTCGGGATGATAGGCCGAGGAGAGATTCAGCTCAATGCTGAGCAGGGAACAAAGCTCTCTCCAAAACCGGGACGCAAACTGAGGACCCCAGTCACTGACAATCTTGTTCGGCATGCCATGCAGGCAGGAAACGAAACGTGCTTAATGAGCAACACTGCCAGGCCCCGCGCAGAAGGTAACCGGGAGAGAGGTACCAGGTGCACCATCTTAGAGAAATGGTCGGTGACAACCCAAATGACCGTGCTGCCACTGGACTTGGGTAGCCCCACCACAAAATCCATACCGACCATCTCCCAGGGCCTGTCCGCTACTGGCAGAGGAAAAAGAAGCCCAGCGGGCCGCTGCCGATAGGACCTATTCTGGGAGCAAGAGACGCACGCCTGAATATAGTCCCTGATGTCACGGGCCAAATGCGGCCACCAGTACGTCCTTGCCTGAAGCTCAGAGGTCCATTTTATCCCAAAATGTCCACCCACCCTGGACAAATGAGCCCAAGAGAGGACCTCCGGTCGCAGACGGGCCGGGACAAATGTCTTGCCCGGAGGTACTGACTCAAGGGCAACCGGAGCCACAGTCCTCAGGCTCTCGGATGGGACGATCAGCCGAGGCTCCTCCTCCTCTTCCTCCGATGACACCATGGAGCGGGAGAGAGCATCGGCCCAGACGTTCTTCTCCCCGGAGAGAAAATGGAGGGTGAAGTGGAACCGGGAAAAGAACAAAGACCATCTGGCCTGGCGAGAATTTAGCCGCTGGGCTGTTTGTAAATACACCAAGTTTTTGTGGTCAGTGAACACCTGGAAAGGATGGCGAGCCCCCTCCAGGAGGTGTCTCCACTCCGAGAAGGCCAACTTCATCGCTAGCAACTCCCTGTCCCCGATGGCATAATTTCTCTCGGCCGGCGTGAAGGTCTTGGAGAAAAAGAAGCATGGGTGCTTCCGACCTTGCGTGTCCTTCAGAAACAGGACCGCTCCAGCACCGACGGAAGAGGCATCCACTTCCAGAATGAAGGGCTTATCTACATCGGGGAGATGTAGAATGGGAGCGCTAGCGAAATGGGACTTAATGGAGGAGAAGGCCTTGGAGACTGGTTCCGATCACAACTTGGGGTTTGCACCCTTCATGGTGAGGGCTACCAAGGATGCTACCAAAGTCGAGAAGTGGGGGATGAATTGGCAATAGTAATTTATGAACCCCATAAAGCGCTGCACCGCTTTGAGAGAATGAGGTTCCTGCCAATCCATCACCGCCTGTAGCTTGGCAGGATCCATGACCAACCCCCGGGCGGAGATGATATAGCCCAGGAAAGGCAAGGACTCCTGCTCAAACACACACTTCTCCAACTTGGCATAGAGGGAGTTTGCCCGCAGGCGATTGAAAACTTTGCAAACATCTCTTCGGTGGGAGTCAATATCTGGTGAGTAGATGAGAATATCATCCAGATAGACTACAACCGAGGTGGTAAGCATATCCCGGAGGATATCGCTCACAAAGTCTTGGAACACAGCCGGGGCATTACAGAGGCCGAAGGGCATCACCAGGTATTCATAGTGCCCATGAAAAGGGTCTGAGTCTAAGAGCATTTGTGCTCGAAACGCGTACAGAGACCTGGAGAATATCCCCATGCGGTGAACTTTGCTGCCATTGCTTGATCACAAGCAGCCATGAATGTATTTTAAACATGATACAATAAAAATCCTGGATTTTAAATTTCTGGAGCTGGACCTTTCTTCCTTTTCTTGGAGTCATTATACATCCTGGCAGAGACGTGTCCGCGCTCAGAGCTTTTCAATAGTTCTTACGAACTTACAAGAGGTGAGCTGAAATTTATCTTTTTCAGTATTCATAGTGCCCATCCCTGGTATTAAATGCCGTCTTCCATTCGTCCCCATCACGGATGCGAATCAGGTTGTAAGCCCCCCGCAGATCAAGTTTGGTATACACTCTCACTCCCCGTAGCCTATCAAACAGCTGTGATATCAAGGGCAGAGGATACTTATTCTTAACGGTGATGGCGTTAAGACCCCTGTAATCAATGCAAGGACATAGTTCCCCACTCTTCTTCTGGACGAAGAAGAATCCTGCCCCCACTGGTGACACTGACTTCCTAAAGAATCCTCTTGCCAGATTCTCCCTGATGTATTGAGACATGGCCTCTGTCTCCATGAGAGATAGGGGATAGACTCGACCCCAGGGGGCTCAGCACCAGGCAAGAGGTCAATAGGACAGTCATAGTGGCGATGCGGTGGAAGGGTCTCCGCCGCCTTTTTGGAGAACACGTCCGCATACTGTCAATAGTGTTTGGGGAGCGAGGAGAGATCTGCGGGAACCTCGGTGGAGGCAACCTGAAAGCACTCCCTCAGACATCTACCCTCACATGATTTACTCCACCCAATAATCCTCCCTGAGGACCACTCTATATGGGGGAGTGGTACCGCAACCAGGGGACTCCTAGAAATACCTGGTCAATACCCTCGGGCATGACGAGGAGGGATATCGTCCCCTGATGAGATGGAGCCACTGAGAGTAACAAGCGGGCGGCCTGGTGGGTTATCTGTGAGGGTAGAGTGGCGCCGTTCACCACTCTGATGGTGACTGTTGTAGACATCATAACCAGAGGTATAGCGTGCCGTTGAGCGAAGGCTGACGACATAAAATTGCCCTCTGCACCGGAATCCACGCAAACCTCCCCCACCAGAGAGGAAGAATCAACCTCAAGTGTCCCCTTAAAGGAAAGCTTGGAGGAAAACGCCGCTGATTCTAGTGCGCCGCCTCCTACGGCCACTAGGCACGAGCGTTCTCCCAGCTGCTGTGGGCACTGGTTGGCAAGGTGACCGGACCACAGGCAAACATGACAGCTCACAGGAGCTCGAGCGGACCGGGGCCTGGATCCCTCACGGGAAGCCCCATGACGCTCGGACGCCCGATCGGAAGATTCCAGAGGTTTAGCAAAGCTAGGTTCCAACCTAAACCTCTGCCTACACTGGGCCCGCTCCAACCTTCCCTTGGCGAAGCGAAGATCAATACAGGTGGAGACAGTGATAAGCTCCTCCAGTGTAGCGGGAATCTCCCTGGTAGCCAGAGCGTCCTTCACATGGCCAGCCAAACCTCTTCAGAATACCGGAATGAGGACCTTATGTGGCCACTAGAACTCTGAGGCCAGCGTCCGGAACTGGATGGCAAAGTGGCTGACCATGGACGAGCCCTGTGATTATGCCAGCAGCCGAAGCGCGGTGTCATGGGTGACTCGAGGCCCCAGGAAGACCTGCTTCAGAGTGTCCAAGAACCATGAGGCACTCTGCACCACATGATCACCACGCTCCCACAGCGGTGTGGCCCACTCCAAAGCCCTGCCCGACAAGAGGGAAATAATAAATCCCACTTTAGCCCGCTCAGAGGGGAATCGTGCGACCAGCAGCTCAAGCTGTATAGAGCACTGGCTTACGAAACCCCTACAAGAAGCACTATCACCCGAGAACTTCTCTGGCAGTGGGAGGTGGGACAAAGTCAGGGCAGGGATGGCTGTGGTCACACGGGAGACAGCCTCTGTGGCTGCCTGAACAGCGACCGCAGTAACATACACAGCTGAGGCTGAATGCTCGAGAGCAGCCAACCTGCCCTGCAGCTGCCGGATGTACTGTAGCAGTCGATGTTCATCCGCCATTACTAGCCAGACCCTGGCGCTAGGATAATGTTAGGGCTGGTGGAACGCACCAAATTATAAAATAATAGTAGGTGCGTTCGCAGCCCGGGGTCCACCGTGCAGAGGTGGTACACTGCTGCTAAGTAATGGCGGAAGAATTAAGCGGTGTGAAACCAGTCACACGTGGGTTACGTCACCCAATGTGAACGGGGCAAACTCTGTTACTGCACAGAGCCGCACCACCGATGAAAGTAGATGCCGGAGCCTGTTAACTCACAGAGCTCGGCCAAAAGAGCGCACAGTGTACGGCCACAGAACTCTACCCCAAGGACATGGGGTTAGAGTCCTTCTAGGCCCACTGAACGCGCGGCGTCGCTGCCGCGAGTGCCGCTATAGACGCTGGCTATGGAGCACGTGCACTGAGGCGTGCCAAGTCCCTGGTGAGGCCAGATGCCTGACTCAACCTCAGACCTACCTACGCCTAAGCCTGCGCGATAGCAGGCTAGGCTGCACAACACATGTGTACCAAGGGTAGGGGTTTCTTAATGAGTCATTCACCAGAGTCATCCATACGTGCATACATCACTCACTCCACATAGTCTGTAAATACAGTCTATACTAGCGCATGGGCGAGCGGCCATGCAAACCTTTTATAGCCGCCAAGGTCCGGGACCTTCCTGGCTTCTCGGATGGGCCAATCCGAACACGAGCAGGACTTGAGCACTTGACCCTCGATCTCCAATGGGAGATCACTCCACGGGCATGCTCAGTGGCCCGACATGAGGACTTAGTCCCTGGAGAATCTCGCTGCTTAGCAGCATGCATTGTCATAGCTGTGCCAGAGGTGGCAGCAGCAAGCAAACCCATGGAGTTGTCCTGGGCAGAGCGCTGGGACTGGCGAATCTGCTGAGCAGGCTCCACTGTGGCCGAAGAATGGGAGACCGCTGGGTGCAAGGCTCTGGATTCCTGCTGTGCAGTGGCAGGGACCCGTTGCCTATCAGATACTTTCAAAAGGGGGTACTACATGCAGGGTGCCCAAAGTTTTCCATTGGCCCATTTTCATTTTTGTAATGTGTAAAATATATAAATATATATGTACATTTTTGCCTAAAATACAAAGAAAATGTGTCACCTGTAGCTTTAGACCTTGTAGAGACCATTTAATCTTCAACTTGCTTAACTGTTCAGAATAACAGTCATTTTGACCAGGGGTGCCCAAACTTTCACATCCCACTGTAATTTCCATCACAGAAGTCTGTAAGTTGACAGAGCAAAGGCATATCAACCATAATTACAAACTTTTAATATGAATTTTGAGTAGTCCCTGATTTTAGTGATTTGTGCCTAATAGAGCACTACATTTTTTCAAATTAGCCTGCGAAAATTCGATTAATCCCCCCCCCAAAAAAAAAACCAAAAAAACTTGATTTGTGACTATTCTCATTTGCACAAGGAAAGACTAGAAGCAATGGGATGAAACTGAATGGGAGGAGACACAGATTAGATATTAGAAAAAATTGTTTGACAGTTAGAGTGATCAATGAGTGGAACAGGCTGCCACGAGAAGTGGTGAGTTCTCCTTCAATGGAAGTCTTCAAACAGAGGCTGGACAGACATCTGACTGGGATGATTTAGTGAATCCTGCTTTGAGCAGGGGGTTGGACCAGATGGCCCAGGAGGTCCCTTCCAACTCTACCATTCTATGTTTCTATAATTGCCCAGAATAACTGTGTAACAATCTGAGGTTTTCCAGGATTGTATTGAACAACTTTCTAGATTTCAAATTTAAAATACAAACTTAGATTGAGGTTACTTGTACATTTTCAACTGGTCAAGATAAAAAGAAGGTAGCAATAATAGACCTCAGCCTCTTTAACAAAATACTGCACAAACAGAACTTTTAGACTACTCAAATTGTAAAAATGGTCCGTTTTTGCGATCACATGTTTGCCTTGCTGGTATATATACACAGGTAGTCAAAGTGAAGAAGCCATCGCTTTTTCACATGAGATGGTCTAAAAATTATGCTTGTTTAGGAAGCAGCAATAACTTTGTTCTTTGGTAAATGTAAAAACATAGCTTTTTCCAAAGCCGTTCAAAAATGATCCCTTCTCTTAGAGAGCTGAAACAGGTATTCTGTTTTTTGGATTGCTATTCTCAAAATGATTAAACAATTACAAAAGCTTTACATCAAGCTGTCCAAAAATTATCCCTTTTTTAGGGAACAAGCACAGTCTAGCTGTTTTTAAAGTGAAGAAGCAATGGCTTGTTAACAGTAGACGTCATGAAAAAATTATCCTTATATTGTGAATAGTTTCATATTTGCATACACTTCCCATCAGCAGTACAGTATAGTTATACAGCAAACTAGAAGCGAGCAGGAGGGGTGAGTGGAAAGCTAGTGGCAGGGAGAACAGCAGCAACAATACAGTATAGAAAAGAATGTGGCATTAGAGATGAGCAAGCATTAAAATGCTCGGATGCTCGTTACTTGAAACGAGCAATTCCTAATGCTCGAATGCTTGTTTTGAGTAGTGAGTATAATGCAAGTCAATGGGAAATCTGAGCATTTTTCCTGCAGACCCAACAAAGAGGTCTGGGGGGCAGTGAAAATGTTGAAATGGATGGAAAAAGTGCTGAATGGAAGGAGAACAGAATGGAGAAGACCCCTGGAAGCATCTCTGACTCCAAGATCACTGCTTGAACAATTTTCAATATATTGAATAATTCTTATTTGAATGCTTGCGCACAAGCTCGAGCCCCCGCCCCACATGTTTGTAGACAGCCAATAAACATGCGTGAATTGCATGCCAGTCACAATAACGCCGCAGCCATCTTGATTGTAGCATTTCTGTGATTGGCTGGTCGCATAGCATCATCGGGTCTGTATAATGCTTGCCACAGAGTACCAACAGACACACTCAGAGTAGGGAGAGGTGCTGCACTGCTTAGCTAGGGACAGAGTTGTAGTTGTGAATAATCAGGGATTAGACACGTGTAATCTGTCTTTCAAATACAACAGCCGTTATTTGGGCTAATTATAATCAATATTAATAATGCTGATAGTAGCACTTTGGGAGAGATTGTGCTGAAGAGATAGTGTAGGACAGGAAAGGGCTAGTTGCACGGACTTTCTAATTCAACTCATACCAAAAGCTCATCAAGTTTTTAGGGTTAATAATATTCTTTTTACTCTTGATCCTATTTTTTTCAGTAGGGAATATTATATTATTTTATAATATACCATTTATAATATACACCATTTATACTGCGCAAGTTATGCATCAAAAGAATACAGCCAGACTTGGTTGGTAATCAATAGCATCGCTGTGTTGCTCCTTCAGTGTAAGTGGTCCATCTGAGGTGGGCAAATTTCCCCATGATACTAGTCCTGCAAGTTTTTTTTTCAATAGGGAAATATTATATGGCATTTATAATGTGACGGTTGTGCATCAAAATAAATAAGCCAGACTTGGTTGGTTAGAAATAACATCACTTTATTGCTTCTGCATTGTAACAAGTCCATCTGAGGTGGGAAAATTTTCCTGCGATACTAATCCTGCAAAGTTTTCTAAACAGGGATATATCATGCATAATTTAAAATGGAAAAGGAGTGTGGTAAGGAATAGAGAAGTGGACATGATGCTGATAGTGAGTGCAGAGACCGAGGACGTGGACAAGGTCAAACTGCCTGCTGCGGAAGCACAACAAACACATCATGTTGACCTAGTTTCCAGTCCCACTTTGTATTGGGGGTGCGAAACATCACTCTTGAAGACAGATGAGTGTGAAAAGGTTGTTGGATGGATAGCAGATAATCCATCCAGTCACTTTACCAGCACCACTCTGTCTTCCACAGGGTCCGATCTCAGTAGCCATAATTCTGGAACACATAATCCTCACCCTGATCCTTCTTCCTCCCACCATGCAGAGTGCCCGGAGACAGGTGATCCCACACTTGGACACTTCGAAGAGCTGTTGACATTTCCAGTTATAGATTCTGGCGTCTCACCCTGCTTGTTTCAAGTATGACATGAGGGTATCACATATAGCAATGCCCATATATTTCAGCAGCCACACTCACAAGAAGGCAATGGTGGGAAAATGCATTTACTGTTGCAAGAGGTGGATGATGATGAGACACAATTGCTAAGAAGTAGAGATGGGTGAACCTGAACAGTATAGTTCAGCATCGAAAACCTTCTGTTCAGGCATTGACAACGAACACGGACTTCTCCGGGAAGTCCATGTTACTGTTCGGGTTCGGCCCCCCAAACACCAGGTGTTTGTTGTGCTGTCATGTGCATGACAGCATGGAAAAAAACGCTTCTGATCAGTGGTAAAATCATCACCGCCAGTCAGACAGCAGCGATATCCACACTGTCAAAAGACAGCATGAGCGTACAGCTGTGATCAGAGGTGAAAAATTTATCTACGGTCTTGGTGACGGCTGATGGGACTATTTACCATATACTATTTACTATAGGATTATTAATGGAGGGGAATCTTTTAGACGCTTCTCCATTACTAAGCTGTTTGGCTTGATGTCATCTGACAATACAAAGGTGACATCAACCCCACAAATATGAACCCCACTTGCCACCACTACAGGGCAAGTGGGAAGAGCTGGACAATCTGCAATAATTAGCACATCTAATAGATGTGCCTTTTCTGGATGGCTGCGGGCTGCAATATCCAAGTCACCTTACCAGCCTGAGAATACAACCCCCAGATGTCTTCTTTAGCTGGCTGGTTGTCAAAAATGGGAAGGACCCCACACCATTTTTTAAATTATTTATTTAAATAATTAAAAATTACAGTGTGGGGACCCTTCTATTCTTGATTACCAGCCTTATTCCCATCAGCCGATCCTGCTCTCACTGTTATTAGTGGTAGCAGGCATTGGCCGATGCGAGTCCCATCAGCTGACACCAATGACCAGAGGTAAACTTTATACCTCCGATCACAGCTGAGTTCTCAAGCTGTCTTTTGACAGCATGGTAACCTTGGCTGTCTGACATGCGGTGATGATTTTTACACAGATCAGAAGCGGTGTTTGCCAGGCTGTCATGCACATGACAGCTGTCACGGGGCAGTTGGGACAAAGCAGGAGACGTGGAACCTGAGCCCCTGAACTGCCCCTCAGGCTAAGGGGGTGCCCTGACTCTCCTTAACTTGGGGGTGCACTTGAAGGTAGTGAGACCCAAGTCCCCGACCTGTCCCTATCTCCTGTTTAGCCCTGAGCTAAACCACCAACCTCCTCCCCTGGAGGTGAGACAGGGAATAAAGTGAACTGCACCCAATAAGACACAAAGGAAAATAAAACAGACACCATGGGATTAAAGCAACTAAAACCCAAAACTTACCTTTGCTCTGCTGCAAAAGCTCCAAGCAACAGAGAAAGGATCCGAACAGCATCCAGCAGCAGCTCCACTGCTCCAGATAAGTTGAACCCCCTCTCCACCAGGTAGGTGCAGTCTTCACCACGGTTGGATAACAAATGAACAATATTACCAACAGTGATTACTGCACATGACGACCTTTTATAGGAAGGAGGGGGGAGTAGTCACCACCTGTTGGTTAATTCACACGTGTAGTAATCCCAGCGGCCACCTGGGGAAAAAGGAAAAAGGTTTCTATAAGAATCCACATTCTGCCACGGCTCCAAAAATGGACCGTGACAGTACCCCTCCTTCAATGAGGGGCCTCTGGACCCTCAACACTGCACCTCACCCGAGAACTGCAGACCCCAGCAGCACACTTCCACTGGATGTTTTTGGTGGCCACCCATACATACTCGTTCACACACAGGTCCGGACCTGAACGTTTATTACCATTCATGCGTTTGACACAAAATGGTGAACTCTTCAAAGGACTGACAACAGAGGCGTCCCCCTGTGTCGTCACACTCACACCCCCACAATGCTCAGAAGGAGTCACCACTCTCCTCCGACCCCTCCTCCTAAGAGGACTCCGACACCCAGGGTTAGCATGTGGTGAGGGTAGAGACTTGCCCCTACTCCCTGGCAGCACCTCTGCTGCCCCCACTGGAGAAGAAGGGGATGGTTGTAGAAAGACGGCAGAGACAGTAGCCTCTGGGCTGCAGCCCTCACACGACTGATCCCAGCTGACTACTTCCCTAGACCGCCAATCTATGACCGGGTTGTGTTTTTCTAGCCAAGGGAGGCCTCAAAACGATAGGTGATGGCATTCCCCCCAAGATGTAGCATGACAGGGACTCTTCATGCTGAGTCCCTATGCGCAAATGTATATTTTCTATGACTTGGGTCAACCTCCCCTTGCTCAGTGGGACAGAGTCAATGGCCTGGATGCTTAGAGGTTTGGCCAGCGTCCTACACTTCAGGCCATGTGTCTGGACAAAGTGAGCGTCCACCAGATTGACTCCCGCTCCACTGTCCACAAACACCGGTATGCCCTCAGGTACCCCGCCAACCACCACCTCTGCTGACATAGTACACTGAGAGGGCAAAATGGAGGAAATATACACTCCATGGTCGCCTCCCTCCACACGACCAGGGGGGCAGGGCTCCTTAGATGGTACAGAAGATTTGCGTGCGCTGGGCAGACCCTGAAAACATGACCAATCTGCCCACAGCTAAAACATGCCCCCACATTACAACGATCCGCAGGCAACACCGCTGGGAAACCAACTCCTCCCACCTGCCTGGGCTCATCCACCTGCACTTGTGAGTCCTCCTCAGCAACGACCCCAGGGGGCATATTCGCCAAAGCCACAAAAAACTCATCCACCGACTGTAGAGATGGTGAATCGGCCGGCAGGGAGAAGGCCCAGGATAGGAGATCACCTTCAAGGAGGGCTATGATGAATCCCACTCGCTGTACCTAACTCCCTAATGAACGAGGGCGGAGCCTGAAGTGTAGCTTGCAGGCCTCCTGAAAAAAGCAAAAAATTCTCTCTCCCTCCAGAAAACCTGTCTGGGAGAGATAATTTGGGCTCTGGTTAAGCCTGCTTCTGAGCTGAGGCCCCGTACCCCTCCCACTGCTGCAGCTGCTGCTCCACCCCACCACGCAGCACCCCACGCTCCTCAGTGAGGGTCTGCAGCAATTGGAGACAGGTCTGCAATAGGGCCATGGCCCACCAGGAAAAAATGGGTGGTTGATAATAATGTCATGGGGCAGTTGGGACAAAGCTGGAGATGTGGAACCTGGGCCCCTGAACTGCCCCTCAAGCTAAGGGGGTGCCCTGACTCTCCTTAACTTGGGGGTACACTTGAAGGTAGTGAGGCCCAAGTCCCCAACCTGTCCCTATCTCCTGTTTAGCCCTGAGCTAAACCACCAACCCCCTCCCCTGGAGGTGAGACAGGGAATAAAGTGAACTGCACCCAATAAGACACAAAGGAAAATAAAAGACACCACGGGGTTAAAGCAACTAAAACCCAAAACTTAGCTTTGCTCTGCTGCAAAAGCTCCAAGCACCAGAGAAAGGATCCGAACAGCATCCAGCAGCAACTCCACTGCTCCAGATAAGCTGAACCCCCTCTCCACCAGGTAGGTCCAGTCTTCACCACGGTTGGATAGCAAATAAACAATATTACCAACAGTGATTACTGCACATGACAACCTTTTATAGAAAGGAGGGGGAGTAGTCATCACCTGTTGGTTAATTCACACGTGTAGTAATCCCAGCGGCCACCGGGGGCAAAACCAGCACCAAAAACAACTACAGTTGTAGTAAACCCCAGCGGCCACCGGGGGAAAAAGGAAAAAGGTTTCTATAAGAATCCACATTCTGCCACGGCTCCAAAAATGGACCGTGACAACAGCGTGACAAACACTGGATGTTCAGGCCCCAATCAAGTGAATGGGTTCTGGGTTCGGGTTAGGGTCCAGGTACTGTTCTGATACCCAAACTCAAACTTTTTGTAACTGTTCGTCCGAACTCTCCGGACCCAAACATCCAGGTGTCCGACCATCTCTACGAACAAGTGATGTTGTTAAATCAGCAAATTAGGAGAAGGACCCCTGCGGAAGTGGAAGATGAGTTGGTCGACGATGAAGTCACTGACCCAACCTGGGGAGGTGACATGCAGAGTGAGGACCGCAGCACACAGGCAGAGGGATCTGTAGCACCACAACATGCAGGAAGAGGCAGTGGGGTGGCCAGAGACACAAGGTGGGCAACTGATCTTTCAAGTAGAGTTGTTCCTCAGTCTAGCACTTTTTTTATAGACAGCCCAGTTAACCCAAAAAAAAGCCATTTGCAACATCTGCCATGCCAGCATCAGCAGGAGAAGCACGCCTACCAGCCTGACCACCACCAGCACGCTCAGGCACAAGACAGCAAAGCACCTGACTAGTTGATCTGAACACCAGGGTCCAGAAACAGTGTCTGCAGGTGACACCACTGCCTCTTCCACTATTCTACGTGCACGCCAATGCCCTAACCATGACAGAGGCAAAATATGCCTACCACCCTGCACCTGTCATTGCACACTTGCAACTACCATCAGCAACCACGTTCAAGTCCTTGTCCAATTGCAGCGTTCAATTGTACCTACCCCAGTCCAAGGAACGCAAGCTTAAATATGCAACCACCCGCCCACAGGTCACAATACTAAATGGCTACATTTCCAGACTGCTTGGCCTGGAAATGTTGCCATTTAGGCTTGCAAATATGGAAGTTTTCTACAACCTCATGGTGATGGCCTTCCCTCAGTACTCAGTCCCCAGCCACCATTATTTCTCCTGGTGTGCCATCCCTGCCTTACACAAGAACGTGTCCCATAACATCAGCCGTGTCCTGACCAATGCTGTTACTGGGAAATACCATTTAACCATGGACATCTGGACCAGTGCTTGTGGCTGAGGACGCTACATTTCCCTGATGGCACACTGGGTAAACAGTGTGGAAGCTGGGACTCAGTCGGACCCTGAGACGGAACACGTGCTACCAACACCAAGGATTGTGGGCCCTGATTCAATCAGTGATTCCCCCACCTTCTACAGCAGTTCCTGCACCTCCTCACCCTCCATTTCGAAAAAGTCAACATCAGTTGTAAGCTGGAAGCACTGCAACACTGCCTCAGCCAAGCGGCAACAGGCTCTGCTGAAACTGATCTGCTTATGTGACAAACAGCACAGTGCTGCAGAGTTGATGAAAGGTCTAATAGACCCGATTGATCTGTGATTGTTGCCCCTGAACCTACAACCAAGCATGGTCATGAGTGACAATGGCTGTAAGCTGGTGGTAGCTCTGAAGCTTGGCAACCTAGCACACATACCATGACTGGCTCACGTGCTCAACCTACCCAGATCTCCTGGAGCAACTTGTGAAACTGTTTAGCATGTATGCTCATTTCGGCAAGTCAGCTACAGCTGCCGCTGCCTTGGCTGTGTGGCAGCAGCGTTTGTAACTTCCAGCTCACTGACTGATGTGCAATGTCACCACGCTTTGTAACTCAATGTAGCATATGTTGGCAAGGCTTGGAGAGCAGCAGAAAGCTTGGAGAGTGGCAGTTGTTGAATACCAGCTGCAACTTGCCCGGTGGCATTCCGGTCAGCCTTTGCACATAAGAGCTCATGAGTGGACATGGATGTCTGACTTTGAGGACTCAACCAAAATGGTGAGCGGAGATGGGCAGCACGGTGTCTCAGTGGTTAGCACTGCAGCCTAGAAGCGCTGGAGTACTGAATTCAAATCCCACCAAGGACAACATCTGCAACGAGTTTGTATGTTCTCCCCATGTTTGCGTGGGTTTCCTCCGGGTACTCCCGTTTCCTCCACACTTCAAAGACATATTGATAGGTAATTTAGATTGTGAGCCCCATCGGGGACAGTGATGATAATGTGTGCAAACTATAAAGCGCTGTGGAATATGTTAATGCTATATACTGTAAATAAAGAGATTATTATTATGACGCTATAATCAGCATAACAATCCCGCTTTTCTGTCTCTGAAATGCTCACTACTCACAATTAAAGAGGAGGATTTGCCGATGGAACAAGTTGATGGATCAAGAAACTATATTGAGTGATGCTACACAGCTAAGTATCATTTCATCTTCTCAACGCGGATTGGGTATTAATGAGGAGGAGGATAAATAGGAACTGGTTGCCTATGCTACATTTGGTACTATCCACACCACCTTCATCCTGTCTGTTCAGCGTGGAGGAGAAGATGGACAGTCATCGTCTTGGTGAGGACAGGAAAATCTTGGCTGTTGGCAGTAAGGCATACATGGCTGAGTTTATGTTCCGCAGTATGTCCCGTGACCCTCATATTGTATGCATTTAGGCCAACATACTACAAGGAGATCTTTCAATTTCTCTTTCATATGAAGGAGAGGTCTAATAAAATGTTGCAGTACCAGAATGCCCTAGATGAAGAATTATTTAAAAAATTCCCATCTGACAATGTTGGCAGCAGAGATCACAGTTCCTTGGACAACCAAGGCGTAGAGATGATTGAGAAACACATCAGATTCAGCAGAGGCAGGGAACATTATCAAAGGTCTGGAACAGTTTTCTCAGACCCTCCCATCAATCAGGACTTGATGCATGGGGTAATCTGACAAAGAGGGAAAAGTTTTGGAAGATGCTGAAGCAGTACCTTGCTGACCATACCAGCATCCTCCATCATTCCTTTGTGCGTTACAACTCTTGGGTATACAGGCTAGACATGTGGCCCAGTAAGTACAGAAGATCCTGGTCTCCTCCATATAAGGCTGAGTAGAAGCGAAACGCTCCACTGTATTCCACATCAGGGATGATGAAATAACAGTCCTTGATGCGGCTATGATAAACTAATAGCTTTTTTTCTGGGCTAATTCAAATAGATTCTATTCTATAATAATACCGCTCTTGTCTACAATTTGTGTAGGGTGAGCTGTCCCAGTAGGGGTAGCGTATCACATACATCTAGTCAGGAATTATTGCCATATAAATTATAATACTTGCTGCTGCAACCCAAGATAAAAAAATATCAAGGTAGCATCTGTTCTATTACCTATTAATACCACTGTTAGCTGCGTTTAGTGTGGGGATAGGTGGTAGGTATCATTCTGGTCACACACATCTCTTTCACAGTCCATATCTTGATTGATGTTTTCCATGCACTCATTGACAGGTTTTTTAGGGTGATCTGTACTCAGAAATTCATCAAAGCAGACAAAATTAACTTATTTTATGTGTCCATTTGCAGTATCACTGTAGCAGCTATATGTAAGAGGTAGAGGTGGGAAACTTTATGCTACCGGAGCTGGAATTACCACTTCTGAACTATCCAGTGCTTTGTTTCCATTAATATGTGGGTGCTTCATGAAGTATGTTTGGAGTCACTGTCCTGCTGGAAGACCCATGGCCTAGGATCAACAAAATTCTCAGGTCAACAAGTGCATATTTAAAAAGGAAAACTTATAAACCTTATTGAAGCACAAATGGACAATTATAAGAAGGACAATCCATCTAAAGCAGGATTTGAGCTAATTGAAGTCTTTTTCTCTCTTATACATCTTATTTGTCAGGATTTATTGGTCACCTGACATTTGTCCTTCCATGACAAGGGCCGTGCTAATCTAATAATATATTCCTTTCCCTTTTTTTACTAAAAACTTTTCAATTGTTTGAATTGCCGGTTATCTGTGTGATGTTTACCCTCACCAGGGGTAATGATATATAACTTTTATTCCTTTTTCCTTCCTTTTTATTAGATACCGTTGTTTTGGTCTTTCCTTTAGGACCTTCTTCTTGCTTATTTCCCTTTTTGTTTATCTGCCGGGACCTGCTGGTCACATGATATAAGCCCACCAATCACAGAGGGCCGGGTAGAACGCGCGCTGGTGTCAGCGTCCTGGGGATCTCCGCCCACTGCAGCCACGTCCCCCGGCGCCAGGATACCCATTTGCGGCCTCGGGGATCATGTGGGGCAGTTGGGCGGGACCATCCGTTGATGTTGTATGCCGTTGAGCGTCACCTAATACTCGCTCCCGCTCCCATTGGCTATTCATTTCATAAATACCTTCTCTGCTTTGGATGACGCCACCCCCTGATGAAGGCAGACGCCGAAACGCACGTTGGGGACGGGCGCGTCCAGGAGAGCTGTCTGCACAATGGCACAAGGTATGGTTTGGGCACTTTAATCATTTGGCACAGCCATTATAAATTCCATCTTGAGCGGCATGGATAAATACACAATCCTTTAGGAAGATATTTTCATTTGGAACCGCACAAAACTTTATAGGATTAGTTAATACAGGACTTGGTTTATACTTGCCATTGTGCATTTTTTTGCCTATTAGGACACTTTTCCATTTTTTGTCCATATAAATTATCCTTAATTACTACCAAAAAAAACCTCTTTTAGTATATGGTTGTATGCCTAAGCCCATTATATTTATGTTGCACATTGCACTTTATATATGAATTATTTTGTATTTACCTGTGCTTACTCATGAACTATTTAGTTGCACTTTTTCATAACCATGGTATGATTTATTATTTTTTCATTATCTTTTGTAATTTTTATGAAGCTGCATTATAATCAAGTGCATTTTACTTGTGCAGACTGTCTCTGGTGTCGCCCCCTTTGGTAATTTTTCCCACCCCTGCATTCATTGTTTGGAAATGATTTTTCAATAAATATTTATAATCAATACTGGATGTTGTTCATGGCCTAGGATGTAGACCCAGCTTCCTGACACTGGACACTGCATTGTGATCCTCAACACATTAGGAGTCTTCACATTTCATGATGCCTTGCATGCAATTAAGACTCCCAGGGCCAGAGACAGCAGAACTGCCCCAAAATATCTTTGAACCTTCACCATACTTGACTGCAATTACTGTGTTCTTTTATTTGTAGGCCTCATTAGATTTGCAAAGCATAGCTGACTGATCTCCCTCCAAAATGCTTATTGAGGGCTGGCTGCTGGCCCTCTAAAACTGTTGGGTGAGAGCCACTTGATGGCCCTCTGACAATAATGAGGGAAACCTGCTGGCCCTCTAACAATAGGGAGGGCCAACTGCTGGCCCTCTAACAATCGCATGGGCCACCTGATGGCCTTCTACAGCTTGGTGACTTTCATAGTCCCTCCTTCATAAACTAAGCAGGATGTGTTTGATCATGTCTCACACACCACATGGCCAGATAAGGTATTGAAAAGTTCCTGGTGAATGCTTTTTTCACCATTGAAAGAAATGCAAATGTGCAAAAACTTAGCAAAAACACTATGTGTGAACATAGCCCTAGATGTGGAGGAGCATTTTTTCCCTCTTATTTATATACAAGTCATTATCATGAAAATCAGGTTTCTTAACATTGTTTCCAGTAAAATCTATTTTAATTTTTGTTTTGTATGCTTTATTGTCAGTCCGTAAAAGTGACGTAAGACATCATTGTTCCCAGTAGCGACCAGGGATTCAGAGAAGCTTTCAGGGTTCTTCCCTGTACTGTTCCCTTGCCTTGTTCCCATGCCATTGCAGGGCTACTTTCATCCATTTTAGCAATTTTTAGGCCCCCTCCAGACCTCCTTTTAGCCGGAAAAAATGCTCAAGTTTCCCATTGACTTCCATTAATACTCATTATTCGGGTCAAGCACCCAATCATTACGATTTGCTCGACTCAAGTAACAAGAACCTGAGCATTTTAGTGTTCACTCATCACTAGTTAATAACAAAAAAATCTTCCAGATGGTGAGGAGTATAATCCAGTAATTAAATAAAATATATTATCATTATTATTATTTCTTTATATAGCACCATTTATTCCATGGTGCTGTACATGAGAAGGGGTTACATACAAAATACAGACATCACTTACAGTAAACAAACTAACAATGACAGACTGATACAGAGTGGAGAGGACCCTGCCCTTTCGGGCTTACATGCTACAGGATGGTGGGGAAGGAGACAGTAGGTTGGTGGGTTGCAGCAGTTCCGGTGTTGGTTGAGGTGATATCACCGGTAGTGGTGAGAGAGAAGGAGGCAGCGGGGATCATTGCAGGCTGTAGGCTTTCTTGAAGAGATGGGTTTTCAGGTTCCGTCTGAAGGATCCAAATGTGGTTGATAGTCGGACTTGTTGGGGCAAAGAATTCCAGAGAATAGGGGCTATTCTGGAGAAGTCTTGGAGGCGGTTGGGTGAGGAGCGAATAAGTGTGGAGGAGAGAAGGAGGTCTTGGGAGGACCGGAGATTACGTGAGGGAAGGTATCGGGAGATTAGTTCAGAGACATATGGGGGAGACAGGTTATAGATGGCCTTGTAGGTCAGAATTAGTAATTTGAACTGGATACGCTGAGGGAATGGAAGCCAGTGAAGAGATTTGCAGAGGGGAGAAGCGGAGGAGTAGCGAGGAGAGAGATGAATTAGTCGGGCAGCAGAGTTAAGGATGGACTGGAGAGGTGCAAGGGTGTTAGCAGGGAGACCACAGAAAAGGATGTTGCAGTAGGCGAGGCGGGAGATGATGAGGGCATGCACAAGCATTTTAGTAGGTTGAGGGTTGAGGAAAGGACGGATTCTGGAAATATTTTTGAGCTGGAGGCGACAGGAGGTTGAAAGAGCTTGGATGTGCGGTTTGAAGGACAGGGCAGAGTCAAAGGTTACTCCGAGGCAGCGGACTTCTGGTACTGAGGAAAGTGTGATGTCATTAATTGTTATAGCAAGGTTGGATAAAGAAAGTCTGTGAGATGGCGGAAAGATGTATATAATACAGTGGGGCAAAAAAGTATTTAGTCAGTCAGCAATAGTGCAAGTTCCACCACTTAAAAAGATGAGAGGCGTCTGTAATTTACATCATCCCCCCGCGTGGTTCTGGGATTTTTGCTAATTATTGCTCCCACAGTTGATTTCTTCACTCCAAGCTGGTTGGCTATTGCAGATTCAGTCTTCCCAGCCTGGTGCAGGGCTACAATTTTGTTTCTGGTGTCCTTTACAGCTCTTTGGTCTTCACCATAGTGGAGTTTGGAGTCAGACTGTTTGAGGGTGTGCACAGGTGTCTTTTTATACTGATAACAAGTTTAAACAGGTGCCATTACTACAGGTAATGAGTGGAGGAAAGAGGAGACTCTTAAAGAAGAAGTTACAGGTCTGTGAGAGCCAGAAATCTTGATTGCTTGTTTCTGACCAAATACTTATTTTCCACCATAATATGCAAATAAAATGAAAAAAAAACAGACAATGTGATTTTCTGGATTTTTTTTTCTCAGTTTGTCTCCCATAGTTGAGGTCTACCTATGATGTAAATTACAGACGCCTCTCATCTTTTTAAGTGGTGGAACTTGCACTATTGCTGACTGACTAAATACTTTTTTGCCCCACTGTATGTAAGATGTATACAATATAACATGTAAGATGTATCAAATATATGGCCCATAAAACCAAATTTTCTAAGAACATTAAGTAGGAAACCCCAATGGACCCTATGAAATGCGTTCTCAGCATCGAGGGCTAGAACTAATAATGGAGGTGTTTGTTTCTTCTCAGTGAAAGACAAAAGGTTTAATGTCTTCCTTGAGGCATCTGTGGCTTGCCTACCAGTAGTAAGCTCTACTTGGTCTTGATGTATGAGGTTAGGAATAGGAATGATCTTATGAATTCTAGTATCTATTGTTTTTACCAAGATTTTTGTGCCTGAATTTCGTAGTGAGACTGGACGATAGTTTGTGATCACCTTCCCTTCGGGATCATAGTACTGATTCCCTCCAACATTTCTTTAGCAAGAAGCCCGTTCTTAACTAGCTTTGTCAAATACAGGACCAATTGTTGAGCGTGTAGTCTATAATACTATAATAGCGTGTAGACTATAATACTACTTATTTTGAAGTCCATCAGGTCCAGGAGCTTTGCCTTATTTAATAAATTTAATTGTATCTAAAATCTCTAATTTGGAACAAGTTACATGTAAATTAAGCAATTCATCTTGCTTTAATGATGGTAATTGGATATTGGGCAAAAGTCGTTAAACAAAATTTCGGAAGGTTATTTATAAAGTAGAGCAAAGGCTTCCAAAATATCCCTTGGATCTTTACCTAGTTGACCCTTGCCTTTCCTAATTGTGTTAACTTTAGTTTTATTTCTCAACTGTCCTTCACTTTTCATAAATAATTTTAATTTTTGTTATTTGAATGGTAGAAATTTGTTTTAGCTGACTGAATAATGTTATTGTATTCTTCCGATAAAACAGTTTTAAGTTCAATTCTAAGTGTGAACATTTCTTAATGCAAATTATAAAGAGTCAATTCGAGCGGTTTCCAATTCTTTAATTTTTTTCAAAATATAACTTTTTTCTTATTACATTTTTTGTGTCTGCTGTTTAGCTGAATAAATAATCCCCTCATAACCGCCTCATGAGCTAACCATAAAGTATGTACGGAAATCTGTATCATTTTCCTTATTGTAGTTCAATAAGGTATTTTTAATCTTTTTTTATATTTAGGGCAAAAGATTTATGTCTATCAGAAAAATGTATATATGAGTTCACACACCTGATTACATCGGAAAAATGTCTTCCTTAGCTAGCCGTGGATTAAGCGTCCGGCAACGTTGCCTTTATTTAGTCAAACAATCAAGGATACCGCTGGGCACACCCATAAAGTTGCCAAATATCATCACCAAGTCACCTTTTTGATGTTCATGAATTATAATAATAATAATAATAAATTTTATTTTTATAGCGCCGACATATTCCGCAGCACTTTACATTTCAGAGGGGATTTGTACAGACAATAGACATTACAGCATAACAATAATCACATACAGTAGATTATAACAAATACCAAGAGGAAAGAGGGCCCTGCTCGCAAGCTTACAGTCTATGAGGAAAGAGGGAGACACGAAAGGTGGGTGGTAACAGTTGCCCTGATTGTATGGACCAGCCATAATGTTAAGTGTGTAACAGTACAGACACAGAGGGCTAATGGATGCATAAAGCATGTGGGAGAATGATGCGGGGAACCTGGTTATGGTAAAACTTTTGGCTCTGCCACACAGGGATAGATTAGGTTAATGTGTTGAGGCGGTAGGCCAGTCTGAATAAATGCGTTTTCAGGACACGCTTAAAATTGTGGGGATTGGGGACTAATCGTATTGACCTGGGAAGTGCATTCCAAAGAATTGGCGCGGCACGTGTAAAGTCTTGGAGACGGGAGTGGGAGGTTCTGACTATTGAGGATGCTAACCTCAGGTCATCAGCAGAACGGAGGGCGCGGGTAGGGTGGTATACTGAAACAAGGGAGGAGATGTAGGGTGGTGCTGAGCCATGGAGGGCTTTGTGAGTGAGGGTAATAAGTTTATACTGAATTCTGGAGTGGATGGGTAGCCAGTGTAATGACTGGCACAAGGTAGAGGCATCGGTGTAACGATTGGTGAGGAATATGATCCTGGCTGCAGCTTTCAAGACAGATTGGAGAGGGGAGAGTTTGGTAAGAGGGAGACCGATTAGAAGAGAGTTACAATAGTCGAGACGAGAATGAATAAGAGAAACAGTAAGAGTTTTTGCAGAGTCAAAGGTAAGAAAAGGTCGAATTCTAGAAATGTTTTTGAGGTGCAGATGACGAGAGCGAGCCAGTGATCGAATGTGGGGGGCAAAGGAAAGCTCGGAATCAAGTATGACCCCAAGACAGCGGGCCTGTTGCTGGGGAGTAATAGTGGAACCACACACAGAAATGGCAATGTCGGGTATAGGTACATTAGTAGAGGGAGGAAACACCAGGAGTTCAGTCTTTGACAGGTTCAGTTTCAGATATAGTGAGGACATGATATTAGACACAGCGTTTAGACAATCGCCGGTGTTTTCTAGAAAGGCTGGCGTGATGTCAGGAGAAGAAGCGTATAATTGGGTGTCATCAGCATAGAGATGGTACTGGAAACCAAATCTACTGATTGTTTGACCAATAGGGGCAGTGTACAAGGAGAAGAGGAGGGGGCCTAGAACCGATCCTTGGGGGACCCCAACAGTAAGGGGAAGATGAGAGGAGGAGGAACTGGCAAAAGATGCAGTAAAGGAGCGGTCGGAGAGATAGGAGGAGAACCAGGAGAGAACGGTATCCTTGAGGCCAATGGAACGGAGCATAGTGAGGAGGAACTGATGATCCACAGTGTCGAATGCTGCAGAGAGATCCAAGAGAATTAGCATGGAGTAGTGACCATTTGATTTAGCTGTTAGCAGATCATTAGAGACTTTAGTGAGGGCAGTTTCAGTGGAGTGTAAAGAGCGGAAACCATATTGGAGAGGGTCGAGAAGAGAGTTTTCTGAGAGATAGCGGATAAGACGGGAGTGGACCAGGCGTTCCAGGAGTTTAGAGATGAAGGGAAGATTAGAGACAGGTCTATAGTTAGCGGCACAGTTTTGGTCGAGGGATGGTTTTTTAAGTAGTGGATGTATGATGGCATGCTTAAATGAGGAGGGAAAAATACCAGAAGAGAGAGAGAGGTTAAATATTTTAGTTAGGTGAGGGGTGACAGCAGGGGAAAGGGACTGGAGGAGCTGTGACGGAAATGGGTCACTGGTGCAAGTAGTTTGGCGAGAAGATGCAAGGAGCCTGCTTACTTCTTCTTCTGTGACTGGTTCAAAATCAGAGAGTGAGTTAGATGCAGTGGGGGAGGGAGGACAGTGCATGGTATGAGGTGATTGGGAGATAATTTCCTGTCGGATCTGGTCAATTTTTTCTTTGAAGTAATTGGCCAGATCGTCAGCTCGGAGCTCCGTGGTTGGGGCCTGTACTCTTGGATTGAGTAGAGAATGAAAAGTGTCAAAGAGACGTTTCGGGTTATTGGACAGTGAGGTGATGAGGGTGTTGAAATAGGTTTGCTTGGAGAGGTGAAGGGCAGTGTTGTATGTTCTAAGCATAAACTTAAAATGGATCAAATCTTCGGGTAGATTGGATTTTCTCCACAGACGTTCGGCGCACCTGGAGCACCGCTGCAGGAAACGTGTTTGCACCATGTGCCAGGGTTGTCGCCGTCTGCGTTGTGGTGTTCTATTTATAGGGGGTGCAAATTCATCCAGGGCAGTTTGAAGTGTTTCATTGTAATGCCTCAATGCAGAATCAGGACATGAGAGGGAGGAGATAGGGGCCAATGAAGACTGCAAGTTCTTCATAAGTTTCTGGGTGTTAATGGCCTGTATGTTTCTATAAGTCTGGACAGTGGGGGTGACCTGAGCAGCCTGGCAGTTCTTGATAGAGAATGAAAGAAGATTGTGGTCAGAGAGCGGGAGAAGGGAGTTTGCAAAATCATCCACTGCACAAAGCCGAGAGAAGACCAAGTCGAGGGAGTTTCCGTCTTCATGCGTTGGAGAATTAGTAAGCTGCGAAAGGCCAAATGAGGAGGTTAGAGATAAAAGGTGAGTAGCAGATGGGGAGAGGGGAAGAGCAATGGGGATGTTGAAATCTCCCATGATGAGGGTAGGGATGTCACAGGAGAGAAAATGTGGAAGCCAAGTGGCAAAATGATCCAGGAACTGATGGGAGGGGCCGGGAGGACGATACACCACCGCCACTCGCATGGAGAAGGGGGTGTAGAGTCTGACGGCATGGACCTCAAAAGAAGGGAAGAATAGTGAGGGTACTTGAGGGATAACCTGAAAGGTACATTTTGGTGACAGGAGCAGACCAACGCCTCCACCAGCTCTATTGTCTGATCTTGGGGTATGAGAGAAGTGAAGCCCCCCGTATGAAAGAGCAGCAGCAGCGGTAGTGTCTGACTGCTGGATCCAGGTTTCAGTAAGAGCCAGGAGGTTAAGAGAATTAGAAAGGAAAAAGTCATGAATGAAGGAGAGTTTGTTACACACTGAGCGAGAATTCCAAAGTGCACAATTAAGAGAGACAGATGGCATGCAGGGAATATTAGTAAGATTAGAGGGGTTTCTGAGTGTAGCAGTCGGGAGGTTTGACTTTCTATAACATAGGGGACCAGGGTTGGGAGCAATGTCTCCTGCGACTAGGAGAAGGAGGATAGAAAGAGTGAGCAGATGGTTAAGTGATTTGTGAGAGCGTCTCTGATGTTGAATGGTGGGACTGACTGGATCTGTGCAGTTTAACAACGTGAAAAGAGTGTGAGTGCTATACATAGGAGAGGAAAGAAGCGAGGGGCCAATGTGGATGGAGTGTAGAGAGTTAATGCCAGGGCGGTGGATGTGTGTGAATGCAGCGGCCAGGATATAAATTATACAAATGCATATGGTATATATTTGTTGTACTCCTATTGTACAGGGAGTAGATGTATATAAATGTATTACCTGTCTCCTGCCCTGTCTAACTGCCATGTTATAACTGCCAGTACTTTGATAAACTGTACTTGGATAAAGTGTGCATAAATGCCCCCTGCATAAATGCTATCCCGAAGCTATGTCTGAATATATAGGAGGATAAGACTTAGAACTTTTTTTTTTTTTTTGGCTCTCTCTCTTCTCGTTAATCAATCACACTAAATTGAGACACCAGGACCCAATAAAGTGTTGTGGTCAAATAAACACATGTCCAGCACTACATGGATCATAAAGCACTTTGAAAAGTTTCTTGACCTCACAACATAAGGGGACAAGCAGAGTAAGTTGAAAAAAACTTTATACCAGATATAAGCTTGCAGAGTTGAAAACACAGAGATAGCATTCAGGATTAACTGCTTGCTGACATTGAATGCAGACACAGGAGTGGATTCAGAGCAGAGATTGGAAAAGCTGGTTACCTGTATGAAGAGAATAGAGATGCGTGTCACATTCATCCATGTTATAACTGCCAGTACTTTGATAAACTGTACTTGGATAAAGTGTGCATATATGCCCCCTGCATGAATTATCTTTATTACTTTATTGAAAAAGGTGATCTGACCTTTCTTTGGACCAGATACATTTACTAAAGGTAAGCTATTGTATCTATTGTCGTTAATTTTGCACACAAGAATAATATACCTTCCATTCTTATCATTCATTTCTGATAATCGTTCAGAGGACACTGAGTTTTTTTTTTATAAGGATAGTAACTCCTGCTTTCTTTTTAGTGTGTGAGGATGTAAAAAATAAGGAACATTTTTATTACGGTAGTTAATTCTTGGGGATTATTTGAGGAAAATTTGGTTTCTTCTAGCCCAATGATATCCAATTTAGAATGATGTATTACTTTCTATGTCGTAAATCTTTTTTTGTTGCAGTATTGAATCCGTTGACATTAAAGGAAAGAAGTTAAGACTCCTTTATATTGACTATAACATTGGTTATAACATTCAGATAAATATACATATTGCTCAAACATTCGAATGAGATAGAAAGATTATGATGATCCCTACTTTCACCTTACATCTGAAAAAAATCCCACTGAAACAGTAATCTAACATACACTAAAGAACAAGTAAACAGCCTCCCAACAGTCCCGGAGGATCCTGATGAAATATTAGTCTCCATTGGGGTGGAGCGTCCTGGTAGCCCAACATCCGAGCCTTGTGTTGGAGATGGAAAACATGTTAATCATCACTCCTAATGGAGATTTGCAATCTACAGCAGGATTGGTTGAGATAGTTCGGATTAGATCATGTAGAACCTACTGTACATTCAAATCAGAAAATATTTTTAGTCTTTCCTCTGGACTCATAATAGGAGTAAGTTTCCCGTGATGCATGACCGGAATTTTGGTGGGGAATCTCCAATGATTGGATATGTTCTTTTGTCTAAGAATTTGCCCAATTTTCTAGAAGGATTTCCTTTTGTTTGGTGTCTCTTTTGAAAGATCTGTGTACGCTTTGAGAGCTTGCTATATTTTTTTGCTATTATTCCAAATTGAAGTCAAAATTGCTTGAATTTAGTGGAATCTGCAAATTTCATAGAATCATAGAATGGTAGAGTTGGAAGGGACCTCCTGGGCCATCTGGTCGAACCCCCTGCTCAAAGCAGGATTCACTAAATCATCCCAGCCTGTCTGTCCAGCCTCTGAAGACTTCTATTGAAGGAGAACTCACCACTTCTCGTGGCAGCCTGTTCCACTCATTGATCACTCTAACTGTCAAAAAGTTTTTTCTAATATCTAATCTGTGTCTCCTCCCATTCAGTTTCATCCCATTGCTTCTAGTAATTTGCTTCATGTAATTTGATTCAAAGTTGATCCTCAGCAGATTGTTTTAATAATCTCTAGTGGCTAATGCCCGCATTCTCCACCAATTTGTTAAGAAAGAATAAGGTTAAGTTCACACTAGGTGTTTTTTCAGCCTTTTTTTTCTGTAGCAAAATCTGATCTCTTGGCAGGAAAGAAGCTGCAGAAAAAAAAGCATGTTTTCCTTGTTTTTTCTGCTTAGTTTTTTTGCTGCGGTTTTTGTCATGCTCGAGTTGTCTCTTGTGCATAAAGTTTAGTGTTGAAAAAAAGTCAGATTTTAGCACAAAAACACTCCCAAGCCTGATACCTGCGATTGTTCAGCGTTTTTTCACCACCCATTCTTTTCAATGGGTGAAAAATTCTGAAAAAACGCTGAAAGAAGTGACGTGCTCTAGTCCAAAAAAAGCACAAAATACTGATGACAAAACAGGCTGTGTGCATGAGATTTCTGAAACCTCATAGACCTTGTTGGTACTGTGAAAACCCCAGCTGAAAATTGCATTAAAAAAGCTGCAAAAATGCCTAGTGTGAACTTAGCCTAAATCTATTTCCTCAGGATTACTTGAGTTTGAAAGTTTATTTAAAAGTAAGATTACAGTAAAATAAAGAGTTTAAGAAAGGAGTATAGGAAGAAAGATGAAAAGAAGTGTGGTCACATTAAATCTCTGCACACTGCCGGTCCATGGCCACATTTTTTTTATTCTTTTTTTTCTTGTCTTTTTTTGCTGTAGCCTCATTTCTAAATAAACTTGTGAGACCATTTTACAAATTCATTTGTTTTCTTTTTTAGATTTTTTACAGTTTTCTAACAGCTTCTGAACTGATGCTGTGATGGACCTTTTCACATCTTGGTTCCTCAGACTATATATAAAGGGATTTAGCATTGGAATCACTGCTGTGTAAAAAACAGAAGCTACTTTGTCTTGTATGGACAAGACCCTGGAAGGAGGATGTAGGTAGGTGAGGAATACAGTTCCAAAGTACATAGCAACACAGATGAGATGAGATGAACAGGTGCTGAAGGCTTTCTTCCGGCCCTCGGCTGAGGACAAGCGTGAAACTGAGAGGATGACTAAAAAGTATGACAGTAGTATAGTCGTCAACATACCCATCCCCAAAATACTGATTATGAGGAAAATTATTATGTCACAAGTAGAAGTATCTGAGCAGGACAATCTGAGGACCAGAGGAGCATCACAAAAAAAGTGGTGAATTAGGTTGAACCCACAGAACTGGAGACTGAAAACACAGGAAGTTTGTACAGAGGACTGGAAAAAGCCAACAGAGAAGGAAAGGAGAACAAAACATAGACATTTCTTCTTAGTCATTATGGAGACATAATGGAGAGGATGGCAGATGGCAACAAAACGGTCATAGGACATGGTGGAGAGAAGAAGGGAGTCTATGGAGGCCAGAGCGGCATAGAAGAAGAACTGGAGAGCACAACCTTCAAAAGTGATGGTCTTCTTCAAAGACATAAGATCTAAAAACATCTTAGGGGTTATGGTAGAAGAATAGAAGACGTCCACCAATGAAAGGTAACTGAGGAAGTAATACATCGGGTTCTGGAGGTTGGAGGATCTATGAACAATAGCCACCAGGCCAAGGTTTGCGAATATGGTGACAAGATAGATTACAATAAATAAAGCGAAGAGGAACGTTTTCAGTCTGTTATCATCAGTCAGTCCAGAAAATACAAACACGGCCACTTGGGTCTTATTGGAGACATCTGTGGTGACAGAAACATAAAGATATATAAAATATAACCAGAATCCTAGGAAGCAGATGTACTGCATAGTGCACATTGGTCCCGAAATCCTAAATATGAGTCCAGGATTGCAGTCACCAAAACGCTTTTGAGTTGTTTTTTTTCTCTCATGGCCCCAATTTTTTTGAACTTCTTGCATTTTATAAGGTATTGCTTTTGAGATTAACGTGTTGAATCTATTTTAGCCTGAGAACAATTGAACCTGTCACCTCCAGATAAGCCATTTTCCTGTAGATGTACCGGTAACTACCGTGATAGTCTGAAGGCAAATGGCATTTACAAACTGTGTAGAGGGTTTACTGCAGCAGCGGCTGCAAGGAGAAAATGAAGTTTTCTTCCCCCTGCAGCCTCTCACTTTCAGGCATTGGGGCGGTGCATAGAGCGGTTACAGTTACCGCTAATTATACTGTGAGTGCGCTGTAATCACTCTCCAACACATAGACTGATAGCCAGCCGAGCAGGGGAGTGAAAACTGATTTGTTTGTTCTTATTGCCATCCATGGTATCCATAACATCCTTCTCCAGAATCACATTTTGAAAGCGTCAATTCTGCTATTTGCTTCAAATAACTTTGCTGTAAATTGAATTTCTTTGCCAAAATCAGCTAACTGCTGAGTCAGAATATCAGCAGATTCACTCATCATTAAAAACCACCCAAAATTACACTGAAAAAATTGTAGCAAGTGGTTGTCATCTTGAAGTAGTTGACCATTGTTGACTTTCTGGGATGACTTATTGACTCCTGCATTGAGGCAGGGCTTGGACCCAATAGATCCCTTCCAACTCTACCATTCTATGATTCTCTGACTATGAAAAGGACCTTGGTCCTTGTGGTCTTCTTCAGAGGTTTCACTGTAGTCTTGCAACCATCCATAAATAGCAAGGTGGTCTCACTGGGCTTGGTGAATTAAGTGGCTTATGAAAAAGTGGTGTTAAAAACAGGAGTAGTTGCTGCTGAATGTGATTTAACAATCTTTTATGTGCAGCTTCTTTTATTCGTACTGCTTTGAAACTCTTTTTTACTTGCTTTGTGAAATATCTACTCAAGAGGAGGAGTTATTTCTTCTCAAGGGCTTAATTTAGACCAGAGGACCGAGTCTGTGCTTGGTGAACTAACACTAGAACTACCGGAGGGGTCATTTTGACCCTTTTGCTATTTCTTTTTCCTATAATTTCTAAAATTTTAACAAATGAGTTCTGACTTTTTGTGACTTTTATTTATTCATGGTAGTGTATATTTTAGGGCACAAAAATGAATTGAAACTTTTTCAGGGGCCCGGGTTTTACATTTCATACCTATAAGTACTGAAGGGGTCAATTTGACCCCATACATAAAAGTAGTAGTAGGCAAGTCACCTAATATTACAGAGTACAGAAAATCACAGTGCTTCTCCCTAGTTGTAGAGTGTAATTGCATCTTTGCATATCAGGGATGATTCAGCATTTTGCTTTGTCTAAACTTGTCTGAAGATGTTTGATCACTGTCTCTTGTAGCGATTTCTGTCTGCACTTCAGTAGCAAACATTACAGTTGAAGCTACAACTCTGCATGTTTGTACAGCGTCATTTTATTACTTCTGCGATCTTACAATTCCCTTTTTGCGGCGTAAATTTGAAGCAGAGTAAGCAGAGGGGTCTGACTAGTGATGAAATTTTGAAATGTCTTCAGAATTTATCTGAAAATGAGTCAGAAGAAGTGGCCCAAAATCCGCAATGTCTGAACCACAAACAAAAGGACAAGAAATCCGTAAGCGTTGAAAATGTGGAGTTGGAAGATGCAACTGTGGCGCCCCTGAGGCTCAGTCGCCACAGAGGTACTGCACCTTCTCCTAAGGTGTGGTGCCCCACCATCCAGGTAAGTTGGAGGCTCCTGACCATGCTCCAACACTCACACCCCACACAATAGAGTAGTTCAGCATAACCACATTGTGGCTCCTTGCTTAGAGAGAGGAAGAGCACCTTTGGTGGTTCCCTGCTTGGAACACTAGACGTGCTGGGAGGTGGGTGGAGTTTAGACGAGATACAAAAGAGCAGGACAGGTTAGGTTCGGGGTTCAGTAGGTCACTCAGAGAGGAGTGAGGAAAGGGGATCCCTGAAAGAGGGATGGAGGAAGGAGTGCTGCAGCTGCCTCAGTGACCTGAGCCAGCTGGCACGGGAAAGGAAGGAAGGAGAAAGACATTGAACCGAAGCCTGAGGTTCCATAGAAGGGAAAAACAAGTACGGAACGTAGGAGTAAAAGGAAACACAGAGGACGTTTGTTAGAGGAAGAACCCTGCCTAGAAGTTCTAAGCGCAAGGTCGGGGCCCGGTCCCCGAGGTTGTATGGACACTAATGGTTCTGCAGCAGACACCTGTGGAGTATTGGGCTGTAAATGCACTACTCCCATCTGAGACTTGGGGGCACAACGCAACATGGATAGAGAGCCGGGACTCAGGAGTAGAGAGTACCTGAAGCAGGCTACAGCTGTCTGCCGTACAAGTAGAGTTCTTGGGAACATCTGTCAGGAGGAACTCCAGTGTAACTCAGTACTAGGAGATCTTCACACTTAAAGGCGCTATAGAGGAGACGTTCAGAAAGGCACATAAGTTGGCGGAGTGTGGAAGGGAGCATTCCATCTTGCCTGGAGGTTGACTGAGTGCCTGACCCGGAAGACACGGCACAGAAGCGGGCACTACAGACTGTGAGTAAAGCTTTGGAACTACATGCCCTGGTGTCCTCCATTCCTTCCTGCGTCCGTCCGCCTGGCACTGCTACATCCCCTGCGCCAGATACTACACCATCTCAGTGTCTCCACAACTACACTGCCATGGGACAACAGCCCTGCCTGTGGAGGGCTATAAAACCATTGCTGCACCACACCATCTGTCCCGGAGGATCTGCATGCAGCGTCGGCTTAACACCTCCCTTGCCGAGCACCACAGGTGGCGTCACAAACTATTCATCTAACTACATTCCACCATTCATATCTTCCTATTACTTGGGCGCCCAGGGCCACGGTCCGGGTCACCGCTGCTGTGACACATCCCCCTGATACCGGCCTGGTACCGAGTACCCCACAGCCCTGGGAGGGCGACCCACAACGAAAACAAAACAACTAAAACTTGCGCAAGCTGTAACAAACCAGTTTGTGGAAAATGCACTGGGAAAGTGGAAGAAAGTACTGTTTGTGTTAACTGTTGGACACCGCATGCAATGACCATGTAAAAGGAAAATGCGTGCTGTACTTGATTTTAACACTGTTCCTACTAAGTTAAAATAAATGTTCTTTAATTTCTTGGCAACAAAAAAGTTATTTTTACTCCAGAGTCAGTACTTTTGAATGGGGGTCAAAATGACCCCTAATGGTAGTTATAGGTATTATGAAACATGTGGTAGTTCTAGTGCTAAGGGGCTTATGATTTGGTGATGTTAAAAAACAGAATTTGAAAGCAGGATTACATTCTTGAAAGTTCTCGCTTCTTCTCTACAATTATTCTTGACAGATAATTAGGAATGAGCGAGTAGTGAAGTATTCGGACTCGCTGTACTCGTTGCTAGTACCTCCTAACACTCAGGTACTCGTAACGAGTAGCGAGTCCAATGTAAGTCTATGGGAAATTATAGTAATAGGTGGGGACTGTGCGAAGACTGTGCCGGGCTGTGCGGGACTGTGCTGAGCTGTGCAGGTACTGTGCGGGGACTGTCCTGGGCTGTGCGGGGACTGTGCGGGCTGTGCGGGACTGTGCTGGCCTGTGCGGGACTGTGCTGGGCTGTGTGGGGACTGTGTGGGCTGTGCAGGTACTGTGCGGGGACTACTGTATGCCGGGCTGTGCGGGGACTGTGCTGGCCTGTGCGGGACTGTGATGGGCTGTGCGCGACTGTGCTGGGCTGTGCAGGTACTGTGCAGGGACTGTGCCGGGGTGTGCGGGGACTGTGCGGGACTGTGCTGGGCTATGCAGGTACTGTGCGGGACTGTGCCAGGCTGTGCGGGGACTGTGCTGGGCTGTGCAGGTACTGTGCGGGACTGTGCTGGGCTGTGCAGGTACTGTGCGGGACTGTGCTGGGCTGTGCAGGTACTGTGCGGGACTGTGCTGGGCTGTGCAGGTACTGTGCGGGACTGTGCTGGGCTGTGCAGGGACTGTTCGGGGACTGTGCTAGGCTGTGCGGGGACTGTGCTGGCCTGTGCGGGACTGTGCTGGGCTGTGCAGGCACTGTGCGGGGACTGTGCCGGGCTGTGCGGGACTGTGCTGGGCTGTGCGGGGACTGTGCGGGACTGTGCTGGGCTGTGCGGGGACTGTGCTGGGCTGTGCAGGGACTGTGCTGGGCTGTGTGGGGACTGTGCGGGACTGTGCAGGTACTGTCCAGGGACTGTGCCGGTCTGTGCGGGTACTGTGCTGGGCTGTGCAGGTACTGTGCGGGACTGTGCTGGGCTGTGCAGGTACTGTGCGGGACTGTGCTGGGTGGGCGGGGACAGTGCGGGACTGTGCTGGGCTTTGCGGGGACTGTGCTGGGCTGTGCGGGGACTGTGCTGGGCTGTGCGGGGACAGTGCGGGACTGTGCCGGGCTGTGCGGGGACTGTGCTGGGCTGTGCGGGGACAGTGCGGGACTGTGCTGGGCTGTGCGGGGACTGTGCTGGGTTGTGCGGGGGCTGTGCTGGGCTGTGCGGGGACAGTGCGGGACTGTGCTGGGCTGTGCGGGGACTGTGCTGGGCTGTGCGGGGACTGTGCTGGGCTGTGCGGGGACTGTGCGGGACTGTGCTGGGCTGTGCGGGGAATGTGCTGGGCTGTGCGGGGACTGTGCTGGGCTGTGCGGGACTGTGCTGGGCTGTGCAGGTACTGTGCGGGACTGTGCTGGGCTGTGCAGGTACTGTGCGGGACTGTGCTGGGTGGGCGGGGACAGTGCGGGACTGTGCTGGGCTTTGCGGGGACTGTGCTGGGCTGTGCGGGGACTGTGCTGGGCTGTGCGGGGACAGTGCGGGACTGTGCCGGGCTGTGCGGGGACTGTGCTGGGCTGTGCGGGGACAGTGCGGGACTGTGCTGGGCTGTGCGGGGACTGTGCTGGGTTGTGCGGGGACTGTGCTGGGCTGTGCGGGGACAGTGCGGGACTGTGCTGGGCTGTGCGGGGACTGTGCTGGGCTGTGCGGGGACAGTGCGGGACTGTGCTGGGCTGTGCGGGGACTGTGCTGGGTTGTGCGGGGACTGTGCTGGGCTGTGCGGGACTGTACTGGGTTGTGCGGGGACTGTGCTGGGCTGTGCGGGGACAGTGCGGGACTGTGCTGGGCTGTGCGGGGACTGTGCTGGGCTGTGCGGGGACAGTGCGGGACTGTGCTGGGCTGTGCGGGGACTGTGCTGGGTTGTGCGGGGACTGTGCTGGGCTGTGCGGGACTGTACTGGGCTGTGCGGGGACTGTGTGGGACTGTGCTGGGCTGTGCGGGGACTGTGCTGGGCTGTGCAGGGACAGTGCGGGACTGTGCTGGGCTGTGCGGGGACAGTGCGGGACTGTGCTGGGCTGTGCGGGACTGTGCCGGGTTGTGCGGGGACAGTGCGGGACTGTGCTGGTCTGTGCGAGGACTGTGCTGGGCTGTGCGGGAACTGTGCTGGGCTGTGCGGGACTGTGCTGGGCTGTGCGGGGACTGTGCGGGACTGTGCTGGGCTGTGCGGGGACAGTGCGGGACTGTGCTGGGCTGTGCGGGACTGTGCTGGGCTGTGCGGGACTGTGCTGGGCTGTGTGGGGACTGTGCTGGGCTGTGCGGGGACTGTGCTGGTCTGTGCGGGGACTGTGCTGGGCTGTGCGGGGACAGTGCGGGACTGTGCTGGGCTGTGCGGGGACTGTGCTGGGCTGTGCGGGACTGTGCTGGGCTGTGCGGGACTGTGCTGGGCTGTGCGGGGACTGTGCGGGACTGTGCGGGGACTGTGCTGGGCTGTGCTGGGCTGTGCGGGACTGTGCTGGGCTGTGCGGGGACTGTGCTGGGCTGTGCGGGGACTGTGCTGGGCTGTGTGGGGACTGTGCTGGGCCAGTGCGGGACTGTGCTGGGCTGTGCGGGACTGTGCTGGGCTGTGCGTGACTGTGCTGGGCTGTGCGGGGACTGTGCTGGGCTGTGCTGGGCTGTGCGGGGACTGTGCTGGTCTGTGCGGGGACTGTGCTGGGCTGTGCGGGGACTGTGCGGGACTGTGCTGGGCTGTGCGGGGACTGTGCGGGACTGTGCTGGGCTGTGCGGGGACTGTGCGGGACTGTGCTGGGACATATAGTAAGACAAGAAAAAGGTCAAACCCATAAAGGGAGCACCTCTATTGCATAAGAAATATATATATATATATATATATATAACACATATATGTATAATACAAAATTTGAGTTTTTATTGTTCACCAAGAAAAGAAATATACAAAGACAGAGCAAAACACATGTACAGTAAAAACAATTAAAATTGCATCTGTATGCAAAGGAGACTCAAAACCAAATGCCACACCTCAGTATAAAGGTCATGGCAAACCACACAGGCTCCCATGAAAAGCATAGATGAATATAACTGGCTTAAAGGCTGTGTACCTACAAATGAATAAATAAATATATGCCACCAAACCTTATAGTATATAAGTCTAATATGTGCAAAATATTGCATACACACAAAAAGTAACAAATATACAAGACCAAAACGGGTCCGACAGCATTTGTGAACAAAAAAGTAGAGAGATTTTCCAGCTGAGAAGACGGAGCAAAAGGGGAGGAAATTGTTCACTGATTCAAATGTGGAGGACATATGACAAATAGAAATGTCCCAAAGATAGCAAAACTGGATGAGTGTATAAAAACACTCTCAAATACAAAAAACTGAAAAACAGGGCAATGATGTGTCCCAAGATTCAGAAAAAGCCACCAAGGATAAAGGGAGCCAATGTGTGGGATGTGATCCCACACATATCGCCACACAAGAGGTGGCTTCCTCAGGGAAAAAGTGAGCGGGGACTGTGCGGGCTGTACAGCTACTATGCAGGTACTGTGCTGGCCTGTGCGGGACTGTGCGGGACTGTGCTGGCCTGTGCGGGCTGTGCAGGTACTGTGCGGGACTGTGCTGGGCTTTGCAGGTACTGTGCGGGGACTATGCCGTGCTGTTTGGGACTGTGCTGGCCTGTGCGGGACTGTGCGGGGACTGTGCTTGGCTGTGTAGGGGGGACTGTGCGGGACTGTGCTGGCCTGTGCAGAACTGTGCGGGCTGTGCAGGTACTGTGCGGGGACTGTGCGGGCTGTACAGGTACTGTGCGGGACTGTGCTGGCCTGTGCGGGCTGTGCAGGTACTGTGCGTGCGGGACTGTGCCGGGCTTTGCAGGTACTGTGCGGGACTGTGCGGGCTGTACAGGTACTGTGCGGGACTGTGCTGGCCTGTGCGGGACTGTGCGGGCTGTACAGGTACTGTGCGGGACTGTGCTAGCCTGTGCGGGACTGTGCGGGCTGTGCAGGTGCTGTGCGGGACTGTGCTAGCCTGTGCAGGACTGTGCGGGCTGTGCAGGTACTGTGCTGGCCTGTGCGGGACTGTGCGGGCTGTGCGGGACTGTGCGGGCTGTACAGCTACTGTGCAGGTACTGTGCTGGCCTGTGCGGGACTGTGCGGGCTGTACAGCTACTGTGCGGGACTGTGCTGGCCTATGCGGGACTGTGCAGGCTGTGCAGGTATTGTGCGGGACTGTGCTGGGCTTTGCAGGTACTGTGCGGGGACTATGCCGGGCTGTTTGGGACTGTGCTGGCCTGTGCGGGATTTTGCTGGGCTGTGCGGGACTGTGCTTGCCTGTGCGGGATTTTGCTGGGCTGTGCGGGGACTGTGCTTGGCTGTGCAGGTACTGTGCGGGACTGTGCTGGGCTTTGCAGGTACTCTGCGGGGACTATGCCGTGCTGTTTGGGACTGTGCTGGCCTGTGCGGGACTGTGCTGGGCTGTGCGGGGACTGTGCTTGGCTGTGTGGGGGGAACTGTGCGGGCTGTGCGGGACTGTGCTGGCCTGTGCAGGACTGTGCGGGCTGTGCAGGTACTGTGCGGGACTGTGCTGGGCTTTGCAGGTACTGTGCGGGACTGTGCTGGGCTGTGCGGGGACTGTGCAGGACTGTGCTGGGCTGTGCGGGGACAGTGCGGGACTGTGCTGGGCTGTGCGGGACTGTGCTGGGCTGTGCGGGACTGTGCTGGGCTGTGTGGGGACTGTGCTGGGCTGTGCGGGGACTGTGCTGGTCTGTGCGGGGACTGTGCTGGGCTGTGCGGGGACAGTGCGGGACTGTGCTGGGCTGTGCGGGGACTGTGCTGGGCTGTGCGGGGACTGTGTGGGACTGTGCTGGGCTGTGTGGGGACTGTGCTGGGCCAGTGCGGGACTGTGCTGGGCTGTGCGGGGACTGTGCTGGGCTGTGCGGGGACTGTGCTGGGCTGTGCGGGGACAGTGCGGGACTGTGCTGGGACATATAGTAAGACAAGAAAAAGGTCAAACCCATAAAGGGAGCACCTCAATTGCATAAGAAATATATATATATATATATATATATATATAACACATATATGTATAATACAAAATTTGAGTTTTTATTGTTCACCAAGAAAAGAAATATACAAAGACAGAGCAAAACACATGTACAGTAAAAACAATTAAAATTGCATCTGTATGCAAAGGAGACTCAAAACCAAATGCCACACCTCAGTATAAAGGTCATGGCAAACCACACAGGCTCCCTTGAAAAGCATAGATGAATATAACTGGCTTAAAGGCTGTGTACCTACAAATGAATAAATAAATATATGCCACCAAACCTTATAGTATATAAGTCTAATATGTGCAAAATATTGCATACACACAAAAAGTAACAAATATACAAGACCAAAACGGGTCCGACAGCATTTGTGAACAAAAAAGTAGAGAGATTTTCCAGCTGAGAAGACGGAGCAAAAGGGGAGGAAATTGTTCACTGATTCAAATGTGGAGGACATATGACAAATAGAAATGTCCCAAAGATAGCAAAACTGGATGAGTGTATAAAAACACTCTCAAATACAAAAAACTGAAAAACAGGGCAATGATGTGTCCCAAGATTCAGAAAAAGCCACCAAGGATAAAGGGAGCCAATGTGTGGGATGTGATCCCACACATATCGCCACACAAGAGGTGGCTTCCTCAGGGAAAAAGTGAGCGGGGACTGTGCGGGCTGTACAGCTACTATGCAGGTACTGTGCTGGCCTGTGCGGGACTGTGCGGGACTGTGCTGGCCTGTGCGGGCTGTGCAGGTACTGTGCGGGACTGTGCTGGGCTTTGCAGGTACTGTGCGGGGACTATGCCGTGCTGTTTGGGACTGTGCTGGCCTGTGCGGGACTGTGCGGGGACTGTGCTTGGCTGTGTAGGGGGGACTGTGCGGGACTGTGCTGGCCTGTGCAGAACTGTGCGGGCTGTGCAGGTACTGTGCGGGGACTGTGCGGGCTGTACAGGTACTGTGCGGGACTGTGCTGGCCTGTGCGGGCTGTGCAGGTACTGTGCGTGCGGGACTGTGCCGGGCTTTGCAGGTACTGTGCGGGACTGTGCGGGCTGTACAGGTACTGTGCGGGACTGTGCTGGCCTGTGCGGGACTGTGCGGGCTGTACAGGTACTGTGCGGGACTGTGCTAGCCTGTGCGGGACTGTGCGGGCTGTGCAGGTGCTGTGCGGGACTGTGCTAGCCTGTGCAGGACTGTGCGGGCTGTGCAGGTACTGTGCTGGCCTGTGCGGGACTGTGCGGGCTGTGCGGGACTGTGCGGGCTGTACAGCTACTGTGCAGGTACTGTGCTGGCCTGTGCGGGACTGTGCGGGCTGTACAGCTACTGTGCGGGACTGTGCTGGCCTATGCGGGACTGTGCAGGCTGTGCAGGTATTGTGCGGGACTGTGCTGGGCTTTGCAGGTACTGTGCGGGGACTATGCCGGGCTGTTTGGGACTGTGCTGGCCTGTGCGGGATTTTGCTGGGCTGTGCGGGACTGTGCATGCCTGTGCGGGATTTTGCTGGGCTGTGCGGGGACTGTGCTTGGCTGTGCAGGTACTGTGCGGGACTGTGCTGGGCTTTGCAGGTACTGTGCGGGACTGTGCTGGGCTTTGCAGGTACTGTGCGGGGACTATGCCGTGCTGTTTGGGACTGTGCTGGCCTGTGCGGGACTGTGCTGGGCTGTGCGGGGACTGTGCTTGGCTGTGTGGGGGGAACTGTGCGGGCTGTGCGGGACTGTGCTGGCCTGTGCAGGACTGTGCGGGCTGTGCAGGTACTGTGCGGGACTGTGCTGGGCTTTGCAGGTACTGTGCGGGACTGTGCTGGGCTGTGCGGGGACTGTGCGGGACTGTGCTGGGCTGTGCGGGGACAGTGCTGGACTGTGCTGGGCTGTGCGGGACTGTGCTGGGCTGTGCGGGACTGTGCTGGGCTGTGTGGGGACTGTGCTGGGCTGTGCGGGGACTGTGCTGGTCTGTGCGGGGACTGTGCTGGGCTGTGCGGGGACAGTGCGGGACTGTGCTGGGCTGTGCGGGGACTGTGCTGGGCTGTGCGGGACTGTGCTGGGCTGTGCGGGGACTGTGTGGGACTGTGCTGGGCTGTGTGGGGACTGTGCTGGGCTGTGCGGGGACTGTGCGGGACTGTGCTGGGCTGTGCGGGGACTGTGCTGGGCTGTGCGGGGACTGTGCGGGACTGTGCTGGGCTGTGCGGGGACTGTGCTGGGACATATAGTAAGACAAGAAAAAGGTCAAACCCATAAAGGGAGCACCTCAATTGCATAAGAAATATATATATATATATATATATATATATATATATATATATATATATATATATATATATATAACACATATATGTATAATACAAAATTTGAGTTTTTATTGTTCACCAAGAAAAGAAATATACAAAGACAGAGCAAAACACATGTACAGTAAAAACAATTAAAATTGCATCTGTATGCAAAGGAGACTCAAAACCAAATGCCACACCTCAGTATAAAGGTCATGGCAAACCACACAGGCTCCCATGAAAAGCATAGATGAATATAACTGGCTTAAAGGCTGTGTACCTACAAATGAATAAATAAATATATGCCACCAAACCTTATAGTATATAAGTCTAATATGTGCAAAATATTGCATACACACAAAAAGTAACAAATATACAAGACCAAAACGGGTCCGACAGCATTTGTGAACAAAAAAGTAGAGAGATTTTCCAGCTGAGAAGACGGAGCAAAAGGGGAGGAAATTGTTCACTGATTCAAATGTGGAGGACATATGACAAATAGAAATGTCCCAAAGATAGCAAAACTGGATGAGTGTATAAAAACACTCTCAAATACAAAAAACTGAAAAACAGGGCAATGATGTGTCCCAAGATTCAGAAAAAGCCACCAAGGATAAAGGGAGCCAATGTGTGGGATGCGATCCCACGCATATCGCCACACAAGAGGTGGCTTCCTCAGGGAAAAAGTGAGCGGGGACTGTGCGGGCTGTACAGCTACTATGCAGGTACTGTGCTGGCCTGTGCGGGACTGTGCGGGACTGTGCTGGCCTGTGCGGGCTGTGCAGGTACTGTGCGGGACTGTGCTGGGCTTTGCAGGTACTGTGCGGGGACTATGCCGTGCTGTTTGGGACTGTGCTGGCCTGTGCGGGACTGTGCGGGGACTGTGCTTGGCTGTGTAGGGGGGACTGTGCGGGACTGTGCTGGCCTGTGCAGAACTGTGCGGGCTGTGCAGGTACTGTGCGGGGACTGTGCGGGCTGTACAGGTACTGTGCGGGACTGTGCTGGCCTATGCGGGCTGTGCAGGTACTGTGCGTGCGGGACTGTGCCGGGCTTTGCAGGTACTGTGCGGGACTGTGCGGGCTGTACAGGTACTGTGCGGGACTGTGCTGGCCTGTGCGGGACTGTGCGGGCTGTACAGGTACTGTGCGGGACTGTGCTAGCCTGTGCGGGACTGTGCGGGCTGTGCAGGTGCTGTGCGGGACTGTGCTAGCCTGTGCAGGACTGTGCGGGCTGTGCAGGTACTGTGCTGGCCTGTGCGGGACTGTGCGGGCTGTGCGGGACTGTGCGGGCTGTACAGCTACTGTGCAGGTACTGTGCTGGCCTGTGCGGGACTGTGCGGGCTGTACAGCTACTGTGCGGGACTGTGCTGGCCTATGCGGGACTGTGCAGGCTGTGCAGGTATTGTGCGGGGACTATGCCGGGCTGTTTGGGACTGTGCTGGCCTGTGCGGGATTTTGCTGGGCTGTGCGGGACTGTGCTTGCCTGTGCGGGATTTTGCTGGGCTGTGCGGGGACTGTGCTTGGCTGTGCAGGTACTGTGCGGGACTGTGCTGGGCTTTGCAGGTACTGTGCGGGACTGTGCTGGGCTTTGCAGGTACTGTGCGGGGACTATGCCGTGCTGTTTGGGACTGTGCTGGCCTGTGCGGGACTGTGCTGGGCTGTGCGGGGACTGTGCTTGGCTGTGTGGGGGGAACTGTGCGGGCTGTGCGGGACTGTGCTGGCCTGTGCAGGACTGTGCGGGCTGTGCAGGTACTGTGCGGGACTGTGCTGGGCTTTGCAGGTACTGTGCGGGACTGTGCTGGGCTGTGCGGGGACTGTGCGGGACTGTGCTGGGCTGTGCGGGGACAGTGCGGGACTGTGCTGGGCTGTGCGGGACTGTGCTGGGCTGTGTGGGGACTGTGCTGGGCCAGTGCGGGACTGTGCTGGGCTGTGCGGGGACTGTGCTGGGCTGTGCGGGGACTGTGCTGGGCTGTGCGGGGACTGTGCTGGTCTGTGCGGGGACTGTGCTGGGCTGTGCGGGGACAGTGCGGGACTGTGCTGGGCTGTGCGGGGACTGTGCTGGGCTGTGCGGGACTGTGCTGGGCTGTGCGGGGACTGTGCTGGGCTGTGCGGGGACTGTGCCGGGCTGTGCGGGGACTGTGCGGGACTGTGCTGGGCTGTGCGGGGACTGTGCGGGACTGTGCTGGGACATATAGTAAGACAAGAAAAAGGTCAAACCCATAAAGGGAGCACCTCAATTGCATAAGAAATATATATATATATATATATATATATATATATATATATAACACATATATGTATAATACAAAATTTGAGTTTTTATTGTTCACCAAGAAAAGAAATATACAAAGACAGAGCAAAACACATGTACAGTAAAAACAATTACAATTGCATCTGTATGCAAAGGAGACTCAAAACCAAATGCCACACCTCAGTATAAAGGTCATGGCAAACCACACAGGCTCCCATGAAAAGCATAGATGAATATAACTGGCTTAAAGGCTGTGTACGTACAAATGAATAAATAAATATATGCCACCAAACCTTATAGTATATAAGTCTAATATGTGCAAAATATTGCATACACACAAAAAGTAACAAATATACAAGACCAAAACGGGTCCGACAGCATTTGTGAACAAAAAAGTAGAGAGATTTTCCAGCTGAGAAGACGGAGCAAAAGGGGAGGAAATTGTTCACTGATTCAAATGTGGAGGACATATGACAAATAGAAATGTCCCAAAGATAGCAAAACTGGATGAGTGTATAAAAACACTCTCAAATACAAAAAACTGAAAAACAGGGCAATGATGTGTCCCAAGATTCAGAAAAAGCCACCAAGGATAAAGGGAGCCAATGTGTGGGATGTGATCCCACACATATCGCCACACAAGAGGTGGCTTCCTCAGGGAAAAAGTGAGCGGGGACTGTGCGGGCTGTACAGCTACTATGCAGGTACTGTGCTGGCCTGTGCGGGACTGTGCGGGACTGTGCGGGCTGTGCAGGTACTGTGCGGGACTGTGCTGGGCTTTGCAGGTACTGTGCGGGGACTATGCCGTGCTGTTTGGGACTGTGCTGGCCTGTGCGGGACTGTGCGGGGACTGTGCTTGGCTGTGTAGGGGGGACTGTGCGGGACTGTGCTGGCCTGTGCAGAACTGTGCGGGCTGTGCAGGTACTGTGCGGGGACTGTGCGGGCTGTACAGGTACTGTGCGGGACTGTGCTGGCCTGTGCGGGCTGTGCAGGTACTGTGCGTGCGGGACTGTGCCGGGCTTTGCAGGTACTGTGCGGGACTGTGCGGGCTGTACAGGTACTGTGCGGGACTGTGCTGGCCTGTGCGTAACTGTGCGGGCTGTACAGGTACTGTGCGGGACTGTGCTAGCCTGTGCGGGACTGTGCGGGCTGTGCAGGTGCTGTGCGGGACTGTGCTAGCCTGTGCAGGACTGTGCGGGCTGTGCAGGTACTGTGCTGGCCTGTGCGGGACTGTGCGGGCTGTGCGGGACTGTGCGGGCTGTACAGCTACTGTGCAGGTACTGTGCTGGCCTGTGCGGGACTGTGCGGGCTGTACAGCTACTGTGCGGGACTGTGCTGGCCTATGCGGGACTGTGCAGGCTGTGCAGGTATTGTGCGGGACTGTGCTGGGCTTTGCAGATACTGTGCGGGGACTATGCCGGGCTGTTTGGGACTGTGCTGGCCTGTGCGGGATTTTGCTGGGCTGTGCGGGACTGTGCTTGCCTGTGCGGGATTTTGCTGGGCTGTGCGGGGACTGTGCTTGGCTGTGCAGGTACTGTGCGGGACTGTGCTGGGCTTTGCAGGTACTGTGCGGGACTGTGCTGGGCTTTGCAGGTACTGTGCGGGGACTATGCCGTGCTGTTTGGGACTGTGCTGGCCTGTGCGGGACTGTGCTGGGCTGTGCGGGGACTGTGCTTGGCTGTGTGGGGGGAACTGTGCGGGCTGTGCGGGACTGTGCTGGCCTGTGCAGGACTGTGCGGGCTGTGCAGGTACTGTGCGGGACTGTGCTGGGCTTTGCAGGTACTGTGCGGGACTGTGCTGGGCTGTGCGGGACTGTGCTGGGCTGTGTGGGGACTGTGCTGGGCTGTGCGGGGACTGTGCTGGTCTGTGCGGGGACTGTGCTGGGCTGTGCGGGGACAGTGCGGGACTGTGCTGGGCTGTGCGGGGACTGTGCTGGGCTGTGCGGGACTGTGCTGGGCTGTGCGGGGACTGTGTGGGACTGTGCTGGGCTGTGCGGGACTGTGCTGGGCTGTGCGGGGACTGTGTGGGACTGTGCTGGGCTGTGTGGGGACTGTGCTGGGCTGTGCGGGGACTGTGCTGGTCTGTGCGGGGACTGTGCTGGGCTGTGCGGGGACAGTGCGGGACTGTGCTGGGCTGTGCGGGGACTGTGCTGGGCTGTGCGGGACTGTGCTGGGCTGTGCGGGGACTGTGTGGGACTGTGCTGGGCTGTGCGGGACTGTGCTGGGCTGTGCGGGGACTGTGTGGGACTGTGCTGGTCTGTGCGGGGACTGTGCTGGGCTGTGCGGGGACAGTGCGGGACTGTGCTGGGCTGTGCGGGGACTGTGCTGGGCTGTGCGGGACTGTGCTGGGCTGTGCGGGGACTGTGTGGGACTGTGCTGGGCTGTGCGGGGACTGTGCTGGGCTGTGCTGGGCTGTGCTGGGCTGTGCGGGGACTGTGCGGGACTGTGCTGGGCTGTGCGGGGACTGTGCGGGACTGTGCTGGGACATATAGTAAGACAAGAAAAAGGTCAAACCCATAAAGGGAGCACCTCAATTGCATAAGAAATATATATATATATATATATATATATATATATAACACATATATGTATAATACAAAATTTGAGTTTTTATTGTTCACCAAGAAAAGAAATATACAAAGACAGAGCAAAACACATGTACAGTAAAAACAATTAAAATTGCATCTGTATGCAAAGGAGACTCAAAACCAAATGCCACACCTCAGTATAAAGGTCATGGCAAACCACACAGGCTCCCATGAAAAGCATAGATGAATATAACTGGCTTAAAGGCTGTGTACCTACAAATGAATAAATAAATATATGCCACCAAACCTTATAGTATATAAGTCTAATATGTGCAAAATATTGCATACACACAAAAAGTAACAAATATACAAGACCAAAACGGGTCCGACAGCATTTGTGAACAAAAAAGTAGAGAGATTTTCCAGCTGAGAAGACGGAGCAAAAGGGGAGGAAATTGTTCACTGATTCAAATGTGGAGGACATATGACAAATAGAAATGTCCCAAAGATAGCAAAACTGGATGAGTGTATAAAAACACTCTCAAATACAAAAAACTGAAAAACAGGGCAATGATGTGTCCCAAGATTCAGAAAAAGCCACCAAGGATAAAGGGAGCCAATGTGTGGGATGCGATCCCACGCATATCGCCACACAAGAGGTGGCTTCCTCAGGGAAAAAGTGAGCGGGGACTGTGCGGGCTGTACAGCTACTATGCAGGTACTGTGCTGGCCTGTGCGGGACTGTGCGGGACTGTGCTGGCCTGTGCGGGCTGTGCAGGTACTGTGCGGGACTGTGCTGGGCTTTGCAGGTACTGTGCGGGGACTATGCCGTGCTGTTTGGGACTGTGCTGGCCTGTGCGGGACTGTGCGGGGACTGTGCTTGGCTGTGTAGGGGGGACTGTGCGGGACTGTGCTGGCCTGTGCAGAACTGTGCGGGCTGTGCAGGTACTGTGCGGGGACTGTGCGGGCTGTACAGGTACTGTGCGGGACTGTGCTGGCCTATGCGGGCTGTGCAGGTACTGTGCGTGCGGGACTGTGCCGGGCTTTGCAGGTACTGTGCGGGACTGTGCGGGCTGTACAGGTACTGTGCGGGACTGTGCTGGCCTGTGCGGGACTGTGCGGGCTGTACAGGTACTGTGCGGGACTGTGCTAGCCTGTGCTGGACTGTGCGGGCTGTGCAGGTACTGTGCGGGGACTGTGCGGGCTGTACAGGTACTGTGCGGGACTGTGCTGGCCTATGCGGGCTGTGCAGGTACTGTGCGTGCGGGACTGTGCCGGGCTTTGCAGGTACTGTGCGGGACTGTGCGGGCTGTACAGGTACTGTGCGGGACTGTGCTGGCCTGTGCGGGACTATGCGGGCTGTACAGGTACTGTGCGGGACTGTGCTAGCCTGTGCGGGACTGTGCGGGCTGTGCAGGTGCTGTGCGGGACTGTGCTAGCCTGTGCAGGACTGTGCGGGCTGTGCAGGTACTGTGCTGGCCTGTGCGGGACTGTGCGGGCTGTGCGGGACTGTGCGGGCTGTACAGCTACTGTGCAGGTACTGTGCTGGCCTGTGCGGGACTGTGCAGGCTGTACAGCTACTGTGCGGGACTGTGCTGGCCTATGCGGGACTGTGCGGGCTGTGCGGGACTGTGCTGGCCTGTGCAGGACTGTGCAGGCTGTGCAGGTATTGTGCGGGACTGTGCTGGGCTTTGCAGGTACTGTGCGGGGACTATGCCGGGCTGTTTGGGACTGTGCTGGCCTGTGCGGGATTTTGCTGGGCTGTGCGGGACTGTGCTTGCCTGTGCGGGATTTTGCTGGGCTGTGCGGGGACTGTGCTTGGCTGTGCAGGTACTGTGTGGGACTGTGCTGGGCTTTGCAGGTACTGTGCGGGACTGTGCTGGGCTTTGCAGGTACTGTGCGGGGACTATGCCGTGCTGTTTGGGACTGTGCTGGCCTGTGCGGGACTGTGCTGGGCTGTGCGGGGACTGTGCTTGGCTGTGTGGGGGGAACTGTGCGGGCTGTGCGGGACTGTGCTGGCCTGTGCAGGACTGTGCGGGCTGTGCAGGTACTGTGCGGGACTGTGCTGGGCTTTGCAGGTACTGTGCGGGACTGTGCTGGGCTGTGCGGGGACTGTGCGGGCTGTACAGCTACTGTGCAGGTACTGTGCTGGCCTGTGCGGGACTGTGCGGGCTGTACAGCTACTGTGCTGGTACTGTGCTGGCCTGTGCGGGACTGTGCGGGCTGTACAGCTACTGTGCGGGACTGTGCTGGCCTGTGCGGGACTGTGCGGGCTGTGCGGGACTGTGCTGGGCTGTGCGGGGACTGTGCTTGGCTGTGTGGGGGGGACTGTGCGGGCTGTGCGGGACTGTGATGGGCTGTGCGGGGACTATGCGGGTTGTGCAGGTACTGTGCGGGACTGTGCTGGGCTTTGCAGGTACTGTGCGGGGACTATGCCGTGCTGTTTGGGACTGTGCTGGCCTGTGCGGGACTGTGCTGGGCTGTGCGGGGACTGTGCTTGGCTGTGTGGGGGGGGGACTGTGCGGGCTGTGCAGGACTGTGCTGGGCTTTGCAGGTACTGTGCGGGGACTGTGCCGTGCTGTTTGGGACTGTGCTGGCCTGTGCGGGGACTGTGCTGGGCTGTGCGGGGACTGTGCTGGGCTATGCGGGGACTGTGCTGGGCTGTGCCGAATATTGCGAGGCGAGTAGTGAAATACTCGCCAGGATTGGAGTACCGTGAGTACCGCATTACTCGCCGAGTACCGAATCCTAACGAGTATACTCGCTCATCCCTACTGGTGATGGATAGTAGGATTGGAGGTTCTGTTGAATGCACAGTCTACCGTCTGCCATATGTATGCAGAACTGGAGTTCTCGGGTAATTACTGATGCGGCAGATATGAGCACATTGCTCACCTATATGCTCGAACTGGAAATCTGCAAGCAGAAAATGCAACGCTCAGGGCAACTGACCATCTGGAGAAGGAGCATGCTGCCCAATGAGCAAGCGATGGATGGTGTTGCTCAAAGTTCATAGCTGAGACTGCTAGTTGTCATTAATGACGTAGAAGATTGGATATAGTGTAATTTCTGGTTTTTGCAGATGACACCAAGCTATAAGGCAGTCTACGGAAAATGTTCATAACCTCAAAGCACCCTGGAAGAAATGTTTGGACATCCACTTGTCATTTCAGGCTCACTGTGGATAAAAGTTAAGTCATGCATCCGGGTACTAATAATCTGGGGGCACCATATGCTCTACGTGAAATAAAACCAGAAGAGTCACTTGTAAAGAAGGATCTGGGTGGGGAAATGTATAATATTCTGAATGTTGGAGATGAAAATGTTCTGAATGTTCATCCACTCGATTGGCGTTTGTGATCAGGAGGGAAAATTCTCAGATTGGTTCATACATTATGGTTCTATCTCTACCCCTCGCTTTATTGGATATTCGCTCCCATCCCTCGGGATGAACTTGATGGACATGTGTCTTTTTTTACACCGCATTTACTATGTAGCTACAGTATGTAATTATATGTCATTGTTTAATTTCTTTTACGCTTGTACTTGTGCACCAGAGAATTCTTTGGTGCCTCAACTCATGGCAATAATAAGGGCTCTTGTAAAACATAATTACATATTTCTAGCGAGGGCTGTAAAAGGAGAAAAGGAAGTGGCACATGAACAACCACAACGCATGATCCAGGCCACCAGAATGATATAATCTTTCCTTCCTGATCACAATGGTCAATGGACCAAACAACAAAACCCATGACGTCCATTAGACAAGTTCACATGAAGCTTCATCTGAAGCAGATTATTTGCAGAGGGAAACATCTCTAGGAATCTATTAGATGTTTCTGAGGATATGGCAGCATTACCTCTATTGGTTCCACTGTATCTCAGTTCATCTTGTACAATCAGGTCCAACCATAATAAGGTTCTATAGACAATCTGGTGTCTTATGACCTTTCTTGGTCTGTCATCCACCAACCACTTATTAGGTTTAATAACCTGGTTGCTCTCCATCTCAGTGCTGATTATAATGGTGGTGACTTTCTGTGGAAAGTTGACTTTGGGTCCCTCAACCACAATTGTACAACTGCTGCTTCTGCACCATCAGTAACGAGGCCAATGTTCTTTGGTTCATCCAATCGGGGTTGTGAAGCTCTAATAATGTGAGGGGCTATGAAGGAAGAATGGAAGGGGACTGTTCAGAACAGATGGAACAGAACAGGACATTTACACTCTTACCTTTTTTGTCTTGTGTGTTTTTCATTTTTTTTTCTTACTTGAAGTTAGGTCAAGTTATTTCCTACATTATTTCCTGGACTGGAAATCATGACAACGGTTATCGTTACATGCGACATGGGATCCAATGTTCCAGCCAAATGTAATAAATTAATGTTATGCAAAAAAATCTTAGTAAATCATGATCAATGTCATTAACAGCTCACAGAATTTTTTTTGGGTGAGGTTTTTGAAAAAAAATGAATCAATTTTGGAATTTAAAGAAAATTTTAGAAAGATCTAGTGCAGAATGACTAGGACTTCTGGGAATGGTTCAGGAAAGGTCGACCCCATCACATGCCTTGTTTGTCTCATATCTGTATTCTATGGCTTTAGTATACAGAGATGTAAATCCTCAGCTCTTTATCTTTGCCTCATCTACCCCTGGAGGATGATTCTCCAGAGATCTCAGGTCTGATTGCTAGATTACTACCTTGTGCTTATACATCTATAGGGAATTTATCATATTAATTTATCAAACCTACCTCAGAAGATTTCTCTCAATGGATTCTTGTGTCAGTTATGTGTAAGATCAAAGAATAAGTCCATATTGAGCCTGAACAATGACTTTTCTGTCAAAGATTTTAGATTTTAGTTTTTTGACCCAAACTTTTATTGAATGCAGATAATAAGAACTTGCATAAGTGGTTAGTAATAATGTGATTGTCTGGTGGATAAAATTTATTAATAAAAGTTCCCTAAAATGTAGCAATAAAAATGATCCTCATTCTCTGCTCTTGCCTACATGTCCTATTCTGGTGCTTACAAGGTCACTGCTGGTTTGTGCTTCCTAGTTCTTTTCTTGACATACCAGAGATGGTTAATGATACTTCCCGGCCAATCACTGGTGAAGTGGGTCTCTGGTTTCTGCTCAAACAGTGATTGTCTGAGTGAACATTGCCAACCATTCCTGGTTTTACGAGAACAGAAAAGCACAAACCAGTATGGCTCTAGTAAGGCAGATGGAGAAAATGAGTGGACCTGTGCCATCATCCAGTGTGGTCATAGGTGGCTAAGGAGGCAACATTCCGTAACCTATTTGCGCTCCCATGGTGTCTCCCCTGGCTTCAGCGTTGTCCCGGCGTGTCTCCTCCGCTGCTTTACTACCTCCCCTTTACCAAACTGGATGTGCAAGGAAAGTAAGGGTTTATTTTCATTCCGATATTTGTGTCCCATTGACTTGCATTGGTTTCCGGTATCAGAATCGTCGATACCCGATATTTTTGGGGTATCGGTCCGATCCAATCCGATCCGATATTTCCCGATATCGGAAGGTATCGCTCAACACTACTTAAGACCAAAAGGAGTCCTGAAACTGAGGGTTGTAATCCACTTAACCTCCTTCTGTGATAGAATTTTCTTCCAATTTCCGCCCCTAATGTCAATCTGATTTTTATCCATACCACTGACTGTGAGTTGGAAAGACTCACGTTAATGAAACATTTTGAAATGACGGAGAAGGGTCTTTGGTTGAGCAAGATCGGTAATTTTAAGTGGACCCATAATGTCAAGGACATGCTCACGGTGGTGAGGTCTCTGTAAGCTTTATTGCATGGGCAGCGGGCACTGTAGATGACTTCACAAAATAATCATTCAAAGCTCCATGTGCCAAAGACGCTTGGAACAATAAATGAAATAAAACTGGAGAAAAGTTGCTGCCCAAAAGGTTGACCTCCAACAAGTCAATGTACTATAAAACAAAATAAATTAATGGAAACCAGGAAAAATAAAGAGTACAGAGAAGAAAATAAGATATAGTAAAAGAGTCCAAATGGAAGCAATTCTAATCCTGAACCAGGAGTTTTATTAGGCACATGAGGATGATAGCCCAAGTTGGAATCTTAAAAGAATTTTGGAGCTGTTATACAAAGAGATCTTCGTCATTTGCATAAGTAACAAACAATACATTACAGTTTACAGATTACTATAGATTAGTGTGCAAAAAATGATGAAAGCTTAATTGTTTTGGTTCTATGGGTTATGGATGTCTGAATAGATCACCTATTTCCTTTTATTGTGAATTCTAGGGTGTAACACTTTCTTTCTGCCACAGGATGTCCCCGTGGTCCTGTATTGGCATAAGACACGGCATACTGTAGTGATTGCTCAGATTATCTCCATCTCGCCATTAGTGATGAACGCTCGCACTTTATATATCCAGAATTCCCTACTCGAGTAATCTCATCAGTCTAAAGTATACGTGATCATTAAAGCTGCTCCAACATCTAATGCCGTGTGATGTGAATGCCAACAATACCACTCTATAACAGAAAAACTCGCACTGTTTGTTAGACATCTCTAAGAACGAGCAACTAAGAATTAAGAATACATTTAACCGGAATTCACACAAATATTCGGCAATAAAAAAGCTTTTGCCAACACACAGAAGAACCAAACCCTCCACCTAACGAGCCCTGTCTAGACTCTCCTCCGGGTCTCCTTACTCTCTCTGGTCTCCTTGGTTCCTTCCTTGCCACATCTCCAGCGCTCTCGTGCCATCCACCACTCCATTATGGTCATTGACATCATGATACTCAATACCACCACTAATACTGAGGGAAAGGAGTGCGCTGAGATACCCTCGTCTCCAATGAGATGAGTGTACTTGATGATATTCGCCAATCTCAAATTCGTCAAGAACGTAGCACATTCCGATTCATGTTCGCTTTCACAAGCATTTTTACTCACAGTTGGCAACACTCCATCACAGATCAGTAAATCATTGCGTTTCCACTAATGCTTTTGTTAAGACTTTGGCTAGGATAGTGGTGCTGAATGATGAGCTGAGTGGATGGGGGACGTGTTTAATAAGGGGAGGGTGTGTGTTTAGGTCAGAGAAGCTGCAGAGCGAGTTAAAATGCTCGAGAATCCAAACACAAATCCGAATGTCCTACATTTGTGCTGAATTCCAAATTATTATTATTATTATTATTTATTATTATAGTGCCATTTATTCCATGGCGCTTTACATGTGAGGAGGGGTATACATAATACATACAAGTACAGTAATCTTAAACAATACAAGTCACGACTGGTACAGGATGAGAGAGGACCCTGCCCGTGAGGGCTCACAATCTACAACGGGATGGGTGAGGATACAGTAGGCGAGGGTAGAGCTGGTCGTGCAGCGGTTTGGTGGATCGGTGGTTACTGCAAGTTGTAGGCTTGTCGGAAGAGGTAGGTCTTCAAGTTCTTTTTGAAGGTTTCCATGGTAGGCGAGAGTCTGATATGTTGTGGTAGAGAGTTCCAGAGTAGAGGGGATGTGCGGGAGAAATCTTGTATGCGATTGTGGGAAGAGGAGATAAGAGGGGAGTACAGAAGGAGATCTTGTGAGGATCGGAGGTTTCGTGCAGGTAAGTACCAGGAGACGAGGTCACAGATGTACGGAGGACTCAGGTTGTGGATGGCTTTGTATGTCATGGTTAGGGTTTTGAACTGGAGTCTTTGGGTAATGGGGAGCCAGTGCAGAGATTAATAGAGGGGAGAGGCCGGGGAATAGCGGGGGGACAGGTGGATTAGTCAGGCAGCAGAGTTAAGAATAGATTGGAGGGGTGCGAGAGTGTTAGAGGGGAGGCCACAGAGCAGGAGGTTGCAGTAGTCAAGGCAGGAGATGATGAGGGCATGGACTAGGGTTTTTGCAGATTCTTGGTTGAGGAATGTACGGATCCGTGAAATATTTTTGAGTTGAAGTCGGCAGGAAGCGGAAAGGGCTTGGATATGTGGTTTGAAAGAGAGATCAGTGTCAAATTGGCAAACTTTTCCCGAACAAGTATGCTTATCTCTAGCCATCATCAGCATCCCGGTTCTGCTCATCTACATGCTGGAGCACATTTTGAGTAGTCTGCATTAGGAGGTGGTGGTCCCAGAGGAAGAGGTGGAAGCAGAAGAGGATGAAGAAGAGATAACAATATCTCTAAGTTCCACACTGTCGTCGCACAGGCGGGGGCCATGGGAGGGTGGATTACAGCGATCGAGGGGGGAACATGGTACCAGACAAACTTTTAGTGAAGGTGCAGGAGGCAAGGAGCAAATGGAGGTGGACAAGGAGGAAGAGGTGATGGATGCGTAACAGTCAGGAGACGAAGAAAATAATGATCCCCTTTCTGTTGTTCACGGTTGACGGGAGGGGAGAAAGGAAGCAACCTTGAGTGTTACTTCGCCACCAACACACCATGGACTTGGACCATAGGGAAGCGCTCGACACATGAGTGCCTTCTTGCTGCTCTATCTTCAACATGACTCCCATATTCTTAGGGTTAGAAATAGTGCTGACTACTGGTCTGCAACTCTGTTAGATCCACGGTACAAGAGTAAATTTTGCCAGTTGTTTCCCCTCTGGAAAGTTATGTGTGCATGCTGGAATATCGAAACACGCATGCATACAATACTAATAGAGCCATTTCCTAAGACAGCAATGAGGCACACAGTATGCATCGCAGTTCTAGACTTCCAACCCCGAGAATGTCAAAGTGTCATCGCAAAAACATTAGCAGCAGCAATAGTGTAAGTGGCTTAAGCAATTTCTGTGAGTCGTTTAACACAATATTTAGACCGGCCCGTGCACCAGCAGAACAGAGTACCAGTCTGACAACTGTAGAGGATGGGGCAGGAGTATCTCGAGCTCAATATCAATGCCATAAGAGAGTGTTTGGACCCTTTTGCATTTTTAGTCTTCTAAATTGTAAGAGTGGCATGAGCTTGCCTGTCATGCCTTGGAGGTTTTGTTATTCCTGGCAGCCAGCATTCTCTCAGAACGCGTTTTCACCACTGCTAGTGGTGTCCTGACGGTTAAGTACATATGGCTGTCCCCTGAAACTGTAGACCACCTAACTTTAATCAAAATGAAAAAGTAGTTGAGATCTCATGGATCTCAAAGACTTTTGCACCCCTGTCACAGACTGGGCAGGCTAGATGATGGAATAGTTTTTAGTGTCATGCATTGATCCCGAGTTATTGCCGTTTGTCACACCCTTAGCGAGACTTCTGTGCCTGCTGTTGCTACTGCTGCTGATGTTTCAAACAGTTTTTTGAAATGTGGAGACTCCAAGTTGGGTCTCCATCTTGTGGATTGCCTGTAGTAGTAGGTGTTTCAGAGGCCTATTATACTGTTTCTACTCTATGGAAATTGATGCCACTTTAGTAGTAAGTTTTTGAAATGTGAAGACTCCAAGTTGGGTCTCCATCTGGAGGGTCTGCACTTACTTTCACACCTCTCTTACTAGCCTTACATTTTTCTACCAACAGTACTGTATGAAACAGATGATTGTGCCATTTATGTGTGGCTAGGAAAAAAAAGCTGTTGCATGAGGTATCAGGGTTCCCTATAAAGAGGGACTACACTGCTCCCTTAACCACCAGGTCTTATTTTAAACTTCAATTCTGTTAGAGTGTTAGAGTGTTAGCGACTCCTGGAGTGGACCCTCTGGGTCGCGGCACCAACCCTCCCAGGGCGAGCTAGCCTAGTGAGGACCACCCCCTATACAGGGAGTGTCAGGAGCAAGCCCCAGGGGATACGATACCACGACTGCTGGCACCAGGCGGCCGGCTCACAGGAGATACGAGACTGTGTGACTGGAGGGTGTAGGATACTAGGGAACACAGGAGAGTACACGGGAGTGCGCTGAGTACAGGGTAGTGCTAGACGGGTACACGTGGGCACATAAGGCGTGTAGCAAGTAACAGAACACAGGAATAGAGTGAATGCCAGGAGGCACGGCGGAGCAAGAAACAAGGGACAGGATACGAGAGCAAGTGCCAGGAGGCACAACTGAGCATGAAGCAACAAGGGTTCAGAGCAAGTGCTAGGAGCACCACAGAATAGCAGACAGAGCAGAGGACCTGAGAACAGCGCACAGCCAGGCTGGGACACAGCTGACCCAGCCAGGAAGCACAACAATAATCAGGCACCTCCTCTAGGGGGAGGTCGTCTGATATAGCACATGACTACTACTGGTTCCGGGTCAGGACCTAGCCAGAAAGCACATGACCACTAGTGGTTCCGGGTCAGGTCCTCCAATACCATAGAGAGGACCGAGCCCTATACAGCACTGACAGGAGCGCGCAAGCGCAAACGTGGCATGGAGGAGGAGACCCGGGGACGAGAGTTGCGCGTGCGCACCCGACGGGGACCCCTGAGGGACCGCCGTACCGGAGGGAGTGACGTCGGGGCCGAAGCCCCGCCTCCTGGTGAGCGCGGCATAACAGTACCCCCTCCTTTAAGCCCCCTCTCTCTAGAACTGGAAAATAGCACCTTGACACTAGGAGCGGGATCCAGACACTTCCTAACTGCATGAGGACCAATGAGATCCAGAGTCTCAATACAAGAAAATTCGGTCTCCTGCCATACCCTGGAGAACTCCACGGACAGAGAGTCGGAGGCAGGTATCCCCGAGACAGGTCGAACCGGCAGAGGCACACAGACATACATGGAGGCCGAAGTGGTGGTGCAGTCATTGGAAGTCAATTCATCCTTAGGAGGCGAGCTGTCGGAGGATGGTTGCTTGGGAAGTCTCTTCTTGGCACACGATGGGCAAGCAGCCACGAAGTATTTGACGTCCTGAGCAATAGACGGCCACCAGTAATCGTGGGATAAACGGGAGAGTGTCCTCTTGGCACCAACATGACTGGCAGCCGGAGAAGAATGTCCCCAGGATAACACACCTTTACGGTTACCTTTAGACACAAAGGTCTCCCCTGGACGCTGGGGCGTCAACTTGACGGAAGCCACGGTAATTACCTTGGGACGGTCACTTGACGGAGGTGGAGACTGACTCTCAGCCCCCCTGTTGATAATGTCACAAGTCACAGACCGGTTGCTTGAAGGATGTGGAGACTGACTCTCAGCCTCCTTCTTGACAATGTCACAAGTCACAGACGGGATGCTTGACGGATGTGGAGACTGACTCTCAGCCTCCTTCTCGACAATGTCATAAGTCACAGACGGGATGCTTGACGAATGTGGAGACTGACTCTCAGCCTCCTTCTCGACAATGTCAAAAGTCACAGACAGGATGCTTGACGGATGTGGAGACTGACTCTCAGCCTCCTTCTCGACAATGTCACAAATCACAGACGGGATGGTGGACGGCGGACCTATAACCGTCGAAGACGAGCAAGCAGGGTTCTTCGGATGAATGAACAGCAGGCAACTCTTTTGACAGGACGGTCCCCAACGGAGTATATCACCAGATTGCCAGTCCAGGGTCGGCCCATGAATACGTAACCAAGGAAGGCCAAGAAGAAGGGTATGAGGCGAAGTCGGCAATACGTAGAAGGAGATCCGCTCCCGATGACATGTGCCAATCTGCAACTCAACTTCCTCAGTGACCTGGTTAACGGTGTCCTGCAAGGGCTTATCGTCGACCGGAACTACTGACCTAGGAGACTCCAGGGATCTGACAGGGATGCGAAACTTCTTAACTGCCTCGAGACTAATAAAGTTACCCACTGCGTCAGAGTCCACAATAGCTTTCACAGTAAAAGTCTCGAAACCAAAATTCAGGGAGACAGGCACGGTCAGGGGTAGAGAGGAATCACATACACTTGGGGAGACCTCACTTAACAGTCCCAGGCGGAGAGACTTCCCCGGTCTCTTGGGACATGAGCGTAGAAAGTGGGAGGCATCCCCACAATAGAAACAGAGCCCTTGTGCCTGCCTTTTCACACAACGCCGTTGAGCTATCTGGAGGCGATCCACCTGCATAGGCTCAGGTACCGGATCTGCCACAGATAACTCGGGTAACGGATGAGAAAAACTGCGAGTGGACGAAGAGAGGCGAGAGGACCCTCTCTCTCTGGCTGACTCGCGGGTGCGCTCCTGGAAGCGCAAATCAATGCGTGTCGCGAGAGAGATAAGATCCTCCAAATTGGTAGGGGTATCTCGGCCCGCCAGTTCGTCTTTGATCCGACCGGACAGACCACGCCAAAAGGCCCCTACGAGGGCATCATTATTCCAACCTAGCTCAGAGGACAAAGTGCGAAAACATATCGCGTATTGTCCAACCGATAGAGAACCTTGACGAAGATTAAAGAGGGACTCGGTGGTGGAAGCAAGGCGACCCGGCTCGTCGAACACCTTACGGAAAGTGTCCAAAAGATGGAAAGCTGAGCGACGAGCGGGTCATCATGCTCCCAAAGGGGATTCACCCACGCAAGCGCCTTACCCTCTAAGTGAGAAACAATAAATGCTATTTTAGCACGATCGGTGGGGTAATGCTGCGGCAAAAACTCAAAATGCAAACGACACTGGTTCAAGAATCCACGACACAACACAGGGTCACCACTATACCGGGGTGGCTTGCATAGGCGCGGAAGCGAGTGTGGAAGCATGGCCTGGGCAGATTGTATGGAAAGGAGCCGATTATCTACCGACTCTATATAGTTGAGAATCTGAGCCTGGGAGTTGCGTTGCTGCGCAAGTTCCTGCTGGAGACTAGCCAACTGGGCAGCATTCCCAGGCTCAGAGGACTGAGAGGCAGATAAACCGGACTCCATGGACTTGAGAAATGCCATAATCCTAATCTGGTTTTCCCGGAGGAACGTCAGCTCCTTTTGGACGGAAGCCACAGTACCAGCGGGGTCCATGGCCTGATTATACTGTTAGAGTGTTAGAGTGTTAGCGACTCCTGGAGTGGACCCTCTGGGTCGCGGCACCAACCCTCCCAGGGCGAGCTAGCCTAGTGAGGACCACCCCCTATACAGGGAGTGTCAGGAGCAAGCCCCAGGGGATACGATACCACGACTGCTGGCACCAGGCGGCCGGCTCACAGGAGATATGAGACTGTGTGACTGGAGGGTGCAGGATACTAGGGAACACAGGAGAGTACACGGGAGTGCGCTGAGTACAGGGTAGTGCTAGACGGGTACACGTGGGCACATAAGGCGTGTAGCAAGTAACAGAACACAGGAATAGAGTGAATGCCAGGAGGCACGGCGGAGCAAGAAACAAGGGACAGGATACGAGAGGATGTGCCAGGAGGCACAACTGAGCATGAAGCAACAAGGGTTCAGAGCAAGTGCTAGGAGCACCACAGAATAGCAGACAGAGCAGAGGACCTGAGAACAGCGTACAGCCAGGCTGGGACACAGCTGACCCAGCCAGGAAGCACAACAATAATCAGGCACCTCCTCTCGGGGGAGGTCGTCTGATATAGCACATGACTACTACTGGTTCCGGGTCAGGACCTAGCCAGAAAGCACATGACCACTAGTGGTTCCGGGTCAGGTCCTCCAATACCATAGAGAGGACCGAGCCCTATACAGCACTGACAGGAGCGCGCAAGCGCAAACGTGGCATGGAGGAGGAGACCCGGGGACGAGAGTTGCGCGTGCGCACCCGACGGGGACCCCTGAGGGACCGCCGTACTGGAGGGAGTGACATCGGGGCCGAAGCCCCGCCTCCTGGTGAGTGCGGCATAACAAATTCACAGTCGTAAATGCTGGGCCAGGACCTGATACCTCATGCATGGCTCACGGCTGACTCCTGTTGTGCCATTATAAATGTTCTACTGTGGGTCAATTGATCAGTCAATTTCCTGTGTTACGTTATTTACATTTTTCTTACATTTTTCTACCAATAGTAGTCTATTAAACTGATGTATGTGACAGCTGAGTGTGGCTTGGAAAAAAAATGGAGATGTTGCATGAGGTATCAGGACTCCCAGCAAAGAAGGTTTACACCGCTCCCTTAACCACCATGTCTTAAATGAAGCTTCAATTCAAAGCTCTAAATGCTGACCCAGACCCTGATACCTCATGCTTGGCCCATGGCTGACTGCTTCTGTGCCATTTACAAGTTTCTAATGTGGGTCAATTGATGCCAGTTTTCCTTGTGTCTGTCCCTAGTTTTAACTTTTTGGGAAACTTTTTGTCACCCCTTAAGGTGATGTGTATACAGTGGGAAAAAAAAGTCTTTAGTCAGCCACCAATTGTGTAAGTTCTCCCACTTATAAAGATGAGAGAGGCCTGTAATTTACATCATAGGTAGACCACAACTATGAGAGTCAAAATGAGAAAACAAATCCAGAAAATCACCTTGTCTGATTTGGCAAGATTTATTTTGCAAATTATGGGGGAAAATAAGTATTTGGTCATTAACAATAGTTCATCTCAACATTTTCTTATATATCCTTTGTTGGCAATGACAGAGGTCAGACGTTTTCTGAAAGTCTTCCTAAGTTTGGTACACACTGTTGGTGGTATCTTGGCACATTCCTCCATGCAGATCTCCTCTAAAGCAGTGCTGGGCAACACGAACTTTCAAACCTCTCCAAAGGTTTTCTATGGGGTTGAGATCTGGAGACTGGCTAGGCTACTCCAGGACTTTTACAGTATATGCTTCATATGAAGCCACTTCCTTCGTTGCCCTGGCGGTGTGCTTGGGATCATTATCATTATAATTATCACAAAGGCAGAGGTAGCAGTCCTGCTGCTGGGTTGTTGCCCCCCTACAGCCACCTCCACGTCTCCTGATGTACTGGCCTGCCTCCTGGTAGCGCCTCCAGCCTTTGGACACTACGCTGACAGACACAGCAAACCTTCTTGCCACAGCTCGCATTGATGTGCCATCCTGGCTGTTCTGCCTTCATGCACATTGACACGGTGTGCACTCCAGCATACAGCATAAACCACATCTCTGTCTTCCAAATAAGCAGACTGTCCTCTGTAGTCTAACTTGTTTATTGGTGAAGAGTATAGAATATGTGGTAAAACAATAAAGAATACAAACGAGATGGCTAAGTATTGGGCAGATGTTCACACAGCTAACACAATTACAGGAAGTATACAGTGTGATGCAAACTTTACACAGAATACACAGGTGTCTAATTACACCTACTGAGCACTGGCTATACAGTTAATAACATCTCTGTAATACTGCACTGCAAGAAAAGATGTTAATCTTACCAGATATGCATTACCCGGATATCGAACTCAAGTTGGGGAGTTACAGGAGGACAAGTAAACAACGTGCGTCCTATGAAATACACAGAAGAAAATGGCATCTCCCTCATCCCAGAATACATTGCTTCAATCCCACAATGCATTGCTCTGTTAAAGACACAGGCTATAAAGCTATTTAAGACAGCTATAAATTCAGCCACCACTAGATGGTGATAACTAAACCAGCACATAATACAAACATATTGCCCTATACTCAGAGGGCAGAACACCGGATGAGCTGCACTACCTGAGCCACTTGTGTGGGTTGTAGAGTCCGTCTCATGCTACGACGAGTGTGAAAGCACAACCAACATTCCAAAGTGACCAAAACATCAGCCAGAAAGCATTGGTACAGAGATGTGGTCTGTGGTCCCCACCTGCAGAACCACTCCTTTATTGAGGGTGTCTTGATAATTGCCAATAATTTCCATCTGTTGTCTATTCCATTTGCACAGCAGCATGTGAAGTTGATCGTCAATCAGTGTTGTTTCCTAAGTGGACAGTTTGATTTCACTGAAGTTTGATTCACTTGGAGTTAGATTCTGTTGTTTAAGTGTTCCCTTTATTTTTTTGAGCAGTGTATGTATCAAAAGGCTTCCTTATGTGATTATTAACAAAAGTGAATATTCTTATTGCACATAGCCCTACAACAGATCTGGGATTCACATTCCTTAAAGAAAAAACCTTTTTCTGCAATCATTGCTTACATGGGATTTCTATGCCTCATTTTTCTATCACTGGGCCTAATTATAGGAGGAATGTGAATCCTGGATCTTTTGTAGGAATTTTGTTAATAATCACATAAGGAAGGAACGCTTTTGCTTCTAAATTTCCATGCGGTTTACTAGGCATCCGATGAGTCCATTTCACTTCCAATGCAGTTGCCTGAACACTTATTGTAGTGATGTCTGTTGTTTGTATAGGGGATGTTGACTTTCCGTACAATCTGACGGTGCTGCCAGTTGGTTGGTCAGGTCATTGACTTTGATGCAGCTGGCAGTGACGTAAACTGTGAGTAGATTGTCAGCAGACCTGATCTTTAGTATTTGAGATGCGTTTCTCCACTTCAGCGTTCCATTCCTCGGCTTCTGAACATGGTGCCTAAGAATGCTTACGTTAATGTCCATCTCTTCGAAAATTTCCCATCATGGTGGCTGATCCAAAAGTAACTGCCGCAAAGAGATTTGATTAAAGCTGATGGAGCAGTTTTTTTTAAATGGGTTTTGCCTTTTTCTACGCTCAACACTGCGTCATTTGGTCTTGTTTCTGCAAAAAATATACAAGGGTCCTAAACTGTGAAGCGCTGCGGAATATGTTGGCGCTATATAAATAAAGATTATTATTATAGGAGTAATAGATGAGAAAGGAAAGTCCTCAAATAGGGAAAATGAGAAAATATTATATAGACCTCTGGAGGCTCAATGTGCTTTGGGCAACACCAGTCCAATGTGTCCCAGCATCATCACAACGTAGACAAGCAGAAGAAGTATGAAGAGTTACCGAGCAAGCATCTCATGACTGCCCTTCCGATGAATCGCCTTTACCTTTTGAATGGCAAAATACCCATGTAATTGCTTTTCTGACCTCCTTGTTCCTTAGACTGTGTATGAAAGGGTTAAACAGTGGAGTGACAATGCTGTACGAAACACTGAGAAGTTCATAATGATTTTGGGAACCTCTACCCATGTGCATTGTGATGTGTCCCATAATAGATAGAAACCACAACAAGATGAGCTGCACAGGTGGAGAATGCTTGCTCTTGGCTGCATCTTAATATAGACACAATAATGAAGGTGTAAGACATCAGAGTCCAGGAGAAGGAACCAAGGGACATGATGGAGGTTAGGAAGAACATGGACAATTTAATCAGCCACGTATCAGAGCAGGAAAGCTTTAAGACTGGCAGAAGATCACAGAAGAAGTGGTTAATGGACAAAGAACAGAAGGGAAGTTTGGGTATAAAGTGGGTATGGAAAGTATTCAGACCCCTTTACATTTTTCCCTCTTTGCTTCATTGCAGCCATTTGGTAAATTCAGAAAAGTTCATTTTTCCTCAGTAATGTGCACTCTGCACCCCATCCTGACTGAAAAGAAAACCAGAAATGTAGAAATTTTTGCTAATTTATTAAAGAAGAAAAACTGAAATATCACACGGTCGTAAGTATCCAGCCCCTTTGCTCAGTGTTGAGTAGACGCACCTTTTGAGCTAGTACAGCCACGAGTCTTCTTGGGAATGAGGCCTCAAGTCTTTCACCCCTGGATTTGGGGATCCTCTGCCATTCCTCCTTGCAGATTCTCTCCAGTTCCGTCAGGGTGGATGGTGAACGATGGAGGACAGTTGGAATACAGTTGGAATCAAGGATGAACGATGGAGGACAGTTGGAATACAGTTGGAATCAAGGATGAACGATGGAGGACAGTTGGAATACAGTTGGAATCAAGGATGCAAAGTGTCCAATCAACCAGGAGGCCAGAGTCGAGTTCTGGCAAGTCTTTGGGTGGGTGAGCTTTGAATAGTGAAAGGGCTTGCAAATGGCCAAGTAGCGATCATACGCCATGACTGCCAGCAGCATACTTTCTGTGCTACCAAAGACACAAAAGAAATGCATCTGGGTGAAGCTTCCAGCAAGCGAAATATAAATCCAAAAAGAAGGAGTGCTGTACCATAAGCATAAAGAAGTATCAAAAGTTTATTCAAGTAATCAAATTATTACACACTATATAAAAGTTATGAAAAGGACAGAAAATGCCAGCAGCCTGGGGTAGACAAACAGCCACTGTCTAATCACAGTGGATAACAATGGGAAGTTATAGAAATAATCAATTTAACCTCTTCCCGACCGCCCACAGTAGATAAACGTTGGCGCTTGCTGGGCTTTGTGCAGCGCCGACGTTTATCTACTGTCGGCGGTTTTGTGCCCCCCGGGACCCCCACATACCTTACAGCATGGGGATCCCGGTGCACAATGCATGCTGGGACCCCCGACGTCATCGAGACCTGATTGGTTCAGGTCCCGATGACGTCAGCATCACAGCAGCCAATGGGAGCGATCGCTGGGAAAGCTGCTTGTTTCCCGGCGATCTCACTCATTGTAACGCGGCTTCTCCTCTGATCTAACACTGACAGATGATCAGAGGTGAAGCAGCGTTACTGTGTGACTAGACAGCTGTGCCAGGCAGCGATCTTGTCACACAGTAACGCTGCTTCACCTCTGATCATCTGTCATTGTGAGATCAGAGGAGAAGTCGCATTATTATGTGCCAGGCAGCGATCTTGTCACATAGTAACGCTGCTTCACCTCTGATCATCTGTCAGTGTGAGATCAGAGGAGAAGTGGCGTTACTATGAGTCAGATCGCAGGGCAGCGATCTTGTCACAAAAATAAAAAAAAGTAAAAAAAAAAAAAAGCAGGTACACGGGCTAGGGTTAGGGCTAGGTTTAGGGTTAGGGTTAGGGCTAGGGCTAGGGTTAGGGCTAGAGCTAGGGTTAGGGCTAGGGTTAGGGCTAGGGCTGGGATTAAGGTTATGGGTGTGTTGGTGTTAGGTTTGTGGTTAGGGTTATGGTTAGGGCTGAGATTAGGGTTAGGGGTGTGTTGGGGTTAGGGTTGGAATTAGAATTGGGGGTTTACACTGTTTAGGTACATCAGGGGCTCTGTAAATGCAACATGACGCCCGCAGACCATTCCATCAAAGTCTGCATTTCAGAACATCACTACTTCCCTTCCGAGCCCCGACGTGTGCCCAAACAGTAGTTTTCTCCAACATATGGCATACCAGCGTACTCAGGACAAATTGGACAACAACTCTTAGGGTCCAATTTCTCCTGTTACCCTTGTGAAAATAAAAATTGGGGGCTAAAAGATCATTTTTGTGGAAAAAAAATGATTTTTTTATTTTCACGCCTCTACATTATAAACTTTACTGAAACACTTGGGGGTTCAAAGTGCTCACCACACATCTAGATAAGTTCCTTGGGGGGTCTAGTTTCCAAAATGGGGTCACTTGTGGGGGGTTTCCACTGTTTAGGTACATCAGGGGCTCTCCAAATGCGACATGGCATCCGATCTCAATTCCAGCCAATTCTGCATTGAAAAAGTGAAACGGCGCTCCTTCCGTTCTGAGCTCTGCCGTGTGCTCAAACAGTGGTTTAGCCCCACATACGGGGTATTGGCGTATTCGGGAGAAATTGCACAAAAAACTTAGTGGTTCATTTTCTCTTTTTACACTTGTGAAAATAAAAAAAAATGGTTTTGAAGTAAAATGTTTGTGAAAAAAAGTTAAATGTTTATTTTTTCCTTCCATAATCCATTCATTCATGTGAAGCACCTGAAGGGTTAATAAACTTCTTAAATGTGGTTTTGAGTACATTGAGAGGTGCAGTTTTTAGAATGGTGTCAATTTTGGGTATTTTCTGTCATATTGACCCCCCCAAACTCACTTCAAATGTGGGGTGGTCCCTAAAAAAATGGTGTTGCAAATTTTGTTGTAAAAATGAGAAATCGCTGGTCAACTTTTAACCCTTATAACTTCCTAAAAAAAAAAATTATGTTTCCAAAATTGTGCAGATGTAAAGTAGACATGTGGTAAATGTTATTTATTAACTATTTTGTGCGATATCACTCTCTGATTTAAGGGCATAAAAATTAAAAGTTTGAAAATTGCAACATTTTCTAAATTTTCGCCAAATTTTGATTTTTTTAACAAATAAGTGCAGATCATATCTAAAAAATTTTACCACCATCATGAAGTACAATATGTCATGAGAAAACAATGTCAGAATCAGTAGGATCTGTTGAAGCGTTCTAGAGTTATGACCTCATAAAGTGACACTGGTCAGAATTGAAAAAATTGGCCCGGTCACGAAGGCAAAAACAGGCTCGGGTGCGAAGGGGTTAAAGGAAACTGAGGATTACCAGTCATATTTTCCTCCATATAGCAGGTAGATGGTTCATGTATCTCACAAACACAAAATCCCACTCTTCATGTGCAGAATATATATTAATTCATTGGTGGTGCTTACTAGTGATGAGCGAATAGTGAAATATTCGAATTCGTATTTGTACCGAACAATGAATCCAATACAAGAAAATGGGAAAACCAAATATTTTTCTGCTGGACCCAACAAACCGGTCTGGGGACTGAGAAAAAAGCTGAAATGGATGGTAAAGAGCTAAAGCTAAATGGGAGCAGCATGGAGAAGATGCCGGCATACCTTTCTGACTCACAGATGGTATCTGGGAATAACGTTATCAGACTATTGTGCCGGTTTTACGGATTTATAAGAAGACTTGCCAAACCAAACCTAAATTTGTTTTGGAAGGGAAAAATGCTGAGAAACATTTTTTCCTTCATAATTTCTTGTATATAATGCAAAATAAAAAATGATACCTCTCCCCTAGCATATGTTCACACGGTGGAGTGTTTTGTTTTAGTTTTTCCTTTAACATTTGTGAAGGCTCTCACTCATTCCAAATAGTTACCAGATAGTGGAATCCATATTCCCCATCCCTTTACAATGCCACCTAATACATGCCCATGTGAATTTTGGGCTTCGCCCAACACCACCACCATGTCCACCACCATGTCATTAGGCGTCCCTCGCTTCACATTTTCAGAGGGCCACCAGGTGCTGTGAAACCTGAGTTTTGTGAGGTCCACAGTTCATTTTTGCCACCAGATCCCAATGGAACCGCTGTCATAGCGGGTGAAGCCGCTGTAAGGTGAATATCATACAGGAGTTGGGGGAGCTGTATGATCACTGTCAGGAAATTGGATTCCACCAGACACCAGAAGCATTTGAATTAAATTCTGAATCCAGTGTAACAAGCGAGGGCATGTACTGTGCTCAGTCTGTCAGGCCTGAGACCCATGTCAGGAACATGGACAAGCCTTATGTTACTTGGAAGCAGCCTCCTCAAGGGAAAGAGACAGGAGCGCCATTGACCAATCTGCACAAGATCAAGCACTTCTTCTGGAAACTTCCCAACCATTCAGAATGGATCTTTTGCATGGTGTTGAGCAACAATGGAGTAATTACAGGATATGTCCCAGTGAGTGACGAGCTCTGTGGAGTGTATTACTCTGGTGACAGGCCGTGCTACAGAGCTCAGGTAAAGGCCTCAGCGTGGCAATGACCATGGTCCAATATGTGTAAGGCTGCAGCCTGAAAAGGTCTGTGGAGCGTATTAACCCAGTCTCTTAGATATGCCTAAAATGTACAGAATCTGGCCAATACCCCACCACCATTTTTTGTAAGGACCCAAATTTAGAAATTGTAACGAAGCAACAGTTTAATAAAGAGACACGAGTCTCATTTAGGAGCCTGGAAAAGTCATCAATGGTCTTTGTCCAGCACCAGACAATGTATAGTGCTAACCAATATGTATACCCTATCTAACAATTTGTGAACAGCCATATATGCCGACAAGGGACAACTGAACGCTGAGCTGGGACAACGAACTGGACGTGGTTGCTGACTGTTGTCTCTGTGCAACTGCAGGTTGTGGACTTGAGGCCTCAGCGCCTCCGTCCTGGACAGCAGAATGAGAAGGACGTAACACAGGGAAAGGCCAGTGGTTTCTCCGCCCAATACATTTTGTACCCAGGATTTCCACCCACCTACTGAGGTGCTCTGTATATGAGCAGTATGTGGCGTATGCTGGCAGAGTTATGTAGAATTTCCTTTTATAAAGGGATGTGTGGGTAAGATTTTTGAACTAGCAGTATATATATAGAGCATGTTTCATTACTCATATTATTATTCTGTGTAAGTCTGAAACATGAAGAATTGTGTGGAGCATATTAATGCATTCATGTACCAAAATGTCCAAGTGCAGACCCAAAAAGTAACATCAGGCTCCCAGATACACGCTGAAAGAGACCGTGAGAAGGGCAACACAATAAAAAATATAATAATAGAATATATAGAGAGTGAGAGTAGAACTCAATTTACAAAGGTTTCCAAAAATTACCCCAAGGGGTCTATATCATACATGCTGGAAGAGACCGTGATGGGGACCTCATTTGCAGTCATTAGAATAGGTTGATATAGAGTACAAGATTCACTACTGAACAATGTACAAAGGCTTGCAAAAATTTTAAAAAATAACCCTCGTGGGGTACACATACTGCACATGACCACTAAATACTTGTTGCAGCAGGAGGAGGATGGAATTTTTTGAACAAAATGGTTTTGGATCGTAAGGGATAGATGTTAAGACAACTTCTAAAAAAAAAACATTTGGCCTGCACTTACATAACGTTGCTGTCATCCGTAGGGCTTACAAATTGGGAGGAAATCCAGCCCTTGTTCAATTTAAGAAGGGTCAGCCTGTCTGCATTTTCCATTGACAGCCGTGTGCGCCTACTGTATCTTTTATTATTGCACTGGTCGAACTAAAAACCTGCTCAGACAACACACTTGCGGCAGGGTATGGCAGTAGTTCAAAGGCATACAAGGAGAAGTTGGGCCAAGTGTGCAGCTTAGACAACCAATAGTTAAATGACACTGAAGAATCAGGACGGACGCTGGTATGGTCACTTAAGTAGTCCTTCACCAACTTGGTTAACTTCTCCCTCCTCGTCATAGTTACACAAAAAGATAGCCCTTGCTGATGTGATGGTTTCATGAAATCGGCCCAGTTGGTGGACAATTCCCTCCCTGAGTTGCACCTGGTGTTTGTGGCCCTCTCCTGTAATCCTTGTGGGTGAAAAGAGCTGGTACCTCTGCCAGCAGCATTGTCTGAGGGTCGTCTTTTCAGCAAGTCTTCCACAATGGTCCTCTGGCATGCATCCATCGAAAATGGCACGTCGGCCTCCGACATGAGAGAAGAAAATTTCTCCTTGTACGTGGGTCAAGAAAGGTGCACAGCCAGTATTTCACAGTGGACAAAATGTCTGTCACTTGAGGGGCTGAAGAAAGGCATCTGGACGTGAACTCAGGGAAATTACTAGTATATAGTAACGTTTCCATAGCTCAGCAGATTTTGCGCCAGTCGTACAACTGCTAGATAAATATTAGCTATTTCAGCAATAGGCGAGAAATATTATTTAGCAAATAGCTTTTAAAAAAGATGTTACTATATGTTTTTTCATATGCTGGTACACAGGAATATTATGTAGCTCCTGTGTACCAGTTTAGTACATGCTGGTACTGAGTAATATTATTTGGCTCTAAATATGGCTGCTTTGTAGATTATGGTAGTGGATGAAACCCTGCCTATCTCTCCCTAATCCCACAGTCTGTTCCTACACTATACAACACAATGCAAACTAGCAGAGATCTCCAGCATCTGCCTGTTATTGAATCTCTCCCTATGCTATCTCCACCTAATAGTGAACTAATATTCACCCTCAGTAGCTCCTAAAAGAGCTTTTGTAATCACAAACTCTCCCTACGCTGCTTTCACTCTCCCTATACGCTCCTTTCCCATTTCCTACGCTCACACTACGCTCTCCCTATGCTGCTTTCACTCTCCCTATACGCTCCTTTCCCATTTCCTACGCTCACACTACGCTCTCCCTATGCTGCTTTCACTCTCCCTATACGCTCCTTTCCCATTTCCTACGCTCACACTACGCTCTCCCTACGCTGCTTTCACTCTTCCTATATGCTCCTTTCCCATTTCCTACGCTCACACTATGCTCTCCCTACACTGCTTTCACTCTCCCTATATGCTCCTTTCCCATTTCCTACGCTCACACTATGCTCTCCCTACGCTGCTTTCACTCTTCCTATATGCTCCTTTCCCATTTCCTACGCTCACACTACGCTCTCCCTACGCTCACACTATGCTCTCCCTATGCTGCTTTCACTCTTCCTATATGCTCCTTTCCCATTTCCTACACTCACACCACGCTCTCCCTACGCTCACACTATGCTCTCCCTACACTACTTTCACTCTCCCTATACGCTTCTTTCCCATTTCTTACGCTCACACTGCACTCTCCCTATGCTGCTTTCACTCTCCCTATATGCTCCTCTCCCATTTCCTACATTCACACTACGCTCTCCCTACACTGCTTTCACTCTTCCTATATGCTCCTTTCCCATTTCCTACGCTCACACTACGCTCTCCCTACACTCACACTATGCTCTCCCTACACTGCTTTCACTCTCCCTATACGCTCCTTTCCCATTTCCTACGCTCACACTATGCTCTCCCTACGCTGCTTTCACTCTTCCTATATGCTCCTTTCCCATTTCCTACGCTCACACTACGCTCTCCCTACGCTCATACTATGCTCTCCCTACGCTGCTTTCGCTCTTCCTATATGCTCCTTTCCCATTTCCCACGCTCACACTACGCTCTCCCTACGCTCACACTATGCTCTCCCTATGCTGCTTTCACTTTTCCTATATGCTCCTTTCCCATTTCCTACACTCACACCACGCTCTCCCTACGCTCACACTATGCTCTCCCTACACTACTTTCACTCTCCCAATACGCTTCTTTCCCATTTCTTACGCTCACACTGCGCTCTCCCTATGCTGCTTTCACTCTCCCTATACGCTCCTTTCCCATTTCCTACGCTCACACTATGCTCTCCCTATGCTGCTTTCACTCTCCCTATACGCTCCTTTCCCATTTCCTACATTCACACTACGCTCTCCCTACACTGCTTTCACTCTTCCTATATGCTCCTTTCCCATTTCCTACGCTCACACTACGCTCTCCCTACACTCACACTATGCTCTCCCTACACTGCTTTCACTCTCCCTATACGCTCCTTTCCCATTTCCTACGCTCACACTATGCTCTCCCTACGCTGCTTTCACTCTTCCTATATGCTCCTTTCCCATTTCCTACGCTCACACTACGCTCTCCCTACGCTCATACTATGCTCTCCCTACGCTGCTTTCGCTCTTCCTATATGCTCCTTTCCCATTTCCCACGCTCACACTACGCTCTCCCTACGCTCACACTATGCTCTCCCTATGCTGCTTTCACTCTTCCTATATGCTCCTTTCCCATTTCCTACACTCACACCACGCTCTCCCTACGCTCACACTATGCTCTCCCTACACTACTTTCACTCTCCCAATACGCTTCTTTCCCATTTCTTATGCTCACACTGCGCTCTCCCTATGCTGCTTTCACTCTCCCTATACGCTCCTTTCCCATTTCCTACGCTCACACTATGCTCTCCCTATGCTGCTTTCACTCTCCCTATACGCTCCTTTCCCATTTCCTACATTCACACTACGCTCTCCCTACACTGCTTTCACTCTTCCTATATGCTCCTTTCCCATTTCCTACGCTCACACTACGCTCTCCCTACACTCACACTATGCTCTCCCTACACTGCTTTCACTCTCCCTATACGCTCCTTTCCCATTTCCTATGCTCACACTACGCTCTCCCTACGCTGCTTTCGCTCTTCCTATATGCTCCTTTCCCATTTCCTACGCTCACATTACGTTCTCCCTATGCTGCTTTCACTCTCCCTATATGCTCCTCTCCCATTTCCTACGCTCACACTACGCTCTCCCTATGCTGCTTTAACTCTTCCTATATGCTCCTTTCCCATTTCCTACGCTCACACTACGCTCACACTATGCTCTCCTTATGCTGCTTTCACTCTCCCTATACCCTCCTTTCCCATTTCCTACGCTCACACTATGCTCTCCCTACGCTGCTTTCACTCTTCCTATATGCTCCTTTCCCATTTCCTATGCTCACACTACGCTCTCCCTACGCTCACACTATGCTCTCCCTACGCTGCTTTCACTCTCCCTATACGCTCCTTTCCCATTTCTTACGCTCACACTACGCTCTCCCTATGCTGCTTTCACTCTCCCTATATGCTCCTCTCCCATTTCCTACGCTCACACTACGCTCTCCCTACGCTGTTTTAACTCTTCCTATATGCTCCTTTCCCACTTCCTATGCTCACACTACGCTCACACTATGCTCTCCTTATGCTGCTTTCACTCTCCCTATACCCTCCTTTCCCATTTCCTACGCTCACACTATGCTCTCCCTATGCTGCTTTCACTCTTCCTATATGCTCCTTTCCCATTTCCTACGTTCACACTACGCTCTCCCTACGCTCACACTATGCTCTCCCTACGTTACTTTCACTCTCCCTATACGCTCCTTTCCCATTTCCTACGCTCACACTATGCTCTCCCTATGCTGCTTTCATTCTCCCTATACGCTCCTTTCCCATTTCCTACGTTCACACTACGCTCTCCCTACGCTCACACTATGCTCTCCCTACACTGCTTTCACTCTTCCTATACGCTCCTTTCCCATTTCCTACACTCACACTACGCTCTCCCTACGCTCACACTACGCTCTCCCTATGCTGCTTTCACTCTCCCTATACGCTCCTTTCCCATTTCCTACGCTCACACTATGCTCTCCCTACGCTACTTTCACTCTCCCTATATGCTCCTTTCCCATTTCCCACGCTCACACTATGCTCTCCCTACGCTCACACTACGCTCTTCCTACGCTGCTTTCACTCTTCCTATATGCTCCTTTCCCATTTCCTACGCTCACACTACGCTCTCCCTATGCTCACACTATGCTCTCCCTACGCTACTTTCACTCTCCCTATACGCTCCTTTCCCATTTCTTATGCTCACACTACGCTCTCCCTACACTGCTTTCACTCTCCCTATACGCTCCTTTCCCATTTCGTACGCTCACACTACGCTCTCCCTACGCTGCTTTCACTCTTCCTATATGCTCCTTTCCCATTTCCTACGCTCACACTACGCTCTCCCTACGCTCACACTATGCTCTCCCTATGCTGCTTTCACTCTCCCTATACCCTCCTTTCCCATTTCCTACGCTCACACTATGCTCTCCCTATGCTGCTTTCACTCTTCCTATATGATCCTTTCCCATTTCCTACGCTCACACTACGCTCTCCCTACGCTCACACTATGCTCTCCCTACGCTACTTTCACTCTCCCTATACGCTCCTTTCCCATTTCTTACGCTCACACTACGCTCTCCCTACACTGCTTTCACTCTCCCTATGCGCTCCTTTCCCATTTCCTACGCTCACACTATGCTCTCCCTATGCTGCTTTCACTCTCCCTATATGCTCCTTTCCCATTTCCTACGTTCACACTTCGCTCTCCCTACACTGCTTTCACTCTTCCTATACGCTCCTTTCCCATTTCCTACGCTCACACTATGCTCTCCCTATGCTGCTTTCACTCTCCCTATATGCTCCTTTCCCATTTCCTACGCTCACACTATGCTCTCCCTACGCTCACACTACGCTCTTCCTACGCTGCTTTCTCTCTTCCTATATGCTCCTTTCCCATTTCCTATGCTCACACTACGCTCTCCCTACGCTCACACTATGCTCTCCATACACTACTTTCACTCTCCCTATACGCTCCTTTCCCATTTCTTATGCTCACATTATGCTCTCCCTATGCTGCTTTCACTCTCCCTATACCCTCTTTTCCCATTTCCTACGCTCACACTATGCTCTCCCTACACTGCTTTCACTCTCCCTATACGCTCCTTTCCCATTTCCTACGCTCACACTATGCTCTCCCTATGCTGCTTTCACTCTCCCTATACCCTCTTTTCCCATTTCCTACGCTCATACTATGCTCTCCCTACGCTGCTTTCACTCTTCTTATATGCTCCCTTCCCATTTCCTACGCTCACACTACGCTCTCCCTACGCTCACACTATGCTCTCCCTATGCTACTTTCACTCTCCCTATACACTGCTTTCCCATTTCTTACGCTCACACTACGCTCTCCCTACACTGCTTTCACTCTCCCTATACGCTCCTTTCCCATTTCCTACGCTCATACTGTGCTCTCCCTATGCTGCTTTCACTCTCCCTATACGCTCCTTTCCCATTTCTTACGCTCACACTACGCTCTCCCTACACTGTTTTCACTCTTCCTATACGATCCTTTCCCATTTCCTACGCTCACACTAGGCTCTCCCTACGCTCACACTATGCTCTCCCTATGCTGCTTTCACTCTCCCTATACGCTCCTTTCCCATTTCCTACGCTCACACTATGCTCTCCCTACGCTACTTTCACTCTCCCTATATGCTCTTTTCCCATTTCCTATGCTCACACTATGCTCTCCCTACGCTCACACTACGCTCTCCCTACGCTCACACTATGCTCTCCCTACGCTACTTTCACTCTCCCTATATGCTCCTTTCCCATTTCTTACGCTCACACTACGCTCTCCCTACACTGCTTTCACTCTCCCTATACGCTCCTTTCCCATTTCCTACGCTCACACTATGCTCTCCCTACGCTCACACTACGCTCTTCCTACGCTGCTTTCACTCTTCCTATATGCTCCTTTCCCATTTCCTACGCTCACACTATGCTCTCCCTACGCTCACACTATGCTCTCCCTACGCTACTTTCACTCTCCCTATACGCTCCTTTCCCATTTCTTACGCTCACACTACGCTCTCCCTACGCTACTTTCACTCTCCCTATATGCTCCTTTCCCATTTCCCACGCTCACACTATGCTCTCCCTACGCTCACACTACGCTCTTCCTACGCTGCTTTCACTCTCCCTATACGCTCCTTTCCCATTTCCTACGCTCACACTACGCTCTCCCTACGCTACTTTCACCCTCCCTATATGCTCCTTTCCCATTTCCCACGCTCACACTACTCTCTCCCTACACTCACACTATGCTCTCCCTACGCTGCTTTCGCTCTTCCTATATGCTCCTTTCCCATTTCCCACGCTAACACTACGCTCTCCCTACGCTCACACTATGCTCTCCCTATGCTGCTTTCACTCTTCCTATATGCTCCTTTCCCATTTCCTACACTCACACCACGCTCTCCCTACGCTCACACTATGCTCTCCCTACACTACTTTCACTCTCCCAATACGCTTCTTTCCCATTTCTTACGCTCACACTGCGCTCTCCCTATGCTGCTTTCACTCTCCCTATACGCTCCTTTCCCATTTCCTACGCTCACACTATGCTCTCCCTATGCTGCTTTCACTCTCCCTATACGCTCCTTTCCCATTTCCTACATTCACACTACGCTCTCCCTACACTGCTTTCACTCTTCCTATATGCTCCTTTCTCATTTCCTACGCTCACACTACGCTCTCCCTACGCTCACACTATGCTCTCCCTACACTGCTTTCACTCTCCCTATACGCTCCTTTCCCATTTCCTATGCTCACACTACGCTCTCCCTACGCTGCTTTCGCTCTTCCTATACGCTCCTTTCCCATTTCCTACGCTCACATTACGCTCTCCCTATGCTGCTTTCACTCTCCCTATATGCTCCTCTCCCATTTCCTACGCTCACACTACGCTCTCCCTATGCTGCTTTAACTCTTCCTATATGCTCCTTTCCCATTTCCTACGCTCACACTATGCTCTCCTTATGCTGCTTTCACTCTCCCTATACCCTCCTTTCCCATTTCCTACGCTCACACTATGCTCTCCCTATGCTGCTTTCACTCTTCCTATATGCTCCTTTCCCATTTCCTACGCTCACACTACGCTCTCCCTACGCTCACACTATGCTCTCCCTACGCTGCTTTCACTCTCCCTATACGCTCCTTTCCCATTTCTTACGCTCACACTACGCTCTCCCTATGCTGCTTTCACTCTCCCTATATGCTCCTCTCCCATTTCCTACGCTCACACTACGCTCTCCCTACGCTGTTTTAACTCTTCCTATATGCTCCTTTCCCACTTCCTATGCTCACACTATGCTCACACTATGCTCTCCTTATGCTGCTTTCACTCTCCCTATACCCTCCTTTCCCATTTCCTACGCTCACACTATGCTCTCCCTATGCTGCTTTCACTCTTCCTATATGCTCCTTTCCTATTTCCTACGCTCACACTACGCTCTCCCTACGCTCACACTATGCTCTCCCTACGTTACTTTCACTCTCCCTATACGCTGCTTTCCCATTTCTTACGCTCACACTACGCTCTCCCTACACTGCTTTCACTCTCCCTATACGCTCCTTTCCCATTTCCTACGCTCACACTATGCTCTCCCTATGCTGCTTTCATTCTCCCTATACGCTCCTTTCCCATTTCCTACGTTCACACTACGCTCTCCCTACGCTCACACTATGCTCTCCCTACACTGCTTTCACTCTTCCTATACGCTCCTTTCCCATTTCCTACACTCACACTACGCTCTCCCTATGCTCACACTACGCTCTCCCTATGCTGCTTTCACTCTCCCTATACGCTCCTTTCCCATTTCCTACGCTCACACTATGCTCTCCCTACGCTCACACTACGCTCTTCCTACGCTGCTTTCACTCTTCCTATATGCTCCTTTCCCATTTCCTACGCTCACACTACGCTCTCCCTACGCTCACACTATGCTCTCCCTACACTGCTTTCACTCTTCCTATACGCTCCTTTCCCATTTCCTACACTCACACTACGCTCTCCCTATGCTCACACTACGCTCTCCCTACGCTACTTTCACTCTCCCTATATGCTCCTTTCCCATTTCCCACGCTCACACTATGCTCTCCCTACGCTCACACTACGCTCTTCCTACGCTGCTTTCACTCTTCCTATATGCTCCTTTCCCATTTCCTACGCTCACACTACGCTCTCCCTACGCTCACACTATGCTCTCCCTACGCTACTTTCACTCTCCCTATACGCTCCTTTCCCATTTCTTATGCTCACACTACGCTCTCCCTACACTGCTTTCACTCTCCCTATACGCTCCTTTCCCATTTCCTACGCTCACACTACGCTCTCCCTACGCTGCTTTCACTCTTCCTATATGCTCCTTTCCCATTTCCTACGCTCACACTACGCTCTCCCTACGCTCACACTATGCTCTCCCTATGCTGCTTTCACTCTCCCTATACCCTCCTTTCCCATTTCCTACGCTCACACTATGCTCTCCCTATGCTGCTTTCACTCTTCCTATATGCTCCTTTCCCATTTCCTACGCTCACACTATGCTCTCCCTACGCTACTTTCACTCTCCCTATACGCTCCTTTCCCATTTCTTACGCTCACACTACGCTCTCCCTACACTGCTTTCACTCTCCCTATGCGCTCCTTTCCCATTTCCTACGCTCACACTATGCTCTCCCTATGCTGCTTTCACTCTCCCTATATGCTCCTTTCCCATTTCCTACGCTCACACTATGCTCTCCCTACGCTCACACTACGCTCTTCCTACGCTGCTTTCTCTCTTCCTATATGCTCCTTTCCCATTTCCTATGCTCACACTACGCTCTCCCTACGCTCACACTATGCTCTCCATACACTACTTTCACTCTCCCTATACGCTCCTTTCCCATTTCTTATGCTCACATTATGCTCTCCCTATGCTGCTTTCACTCTCCCTATACCCTCTTTTCCCATTTCCTACGCTCACACTATGCTCTCCCTACACTGCTTTCACTCTCCCTATACGCTCCTTTCCCATTTCCTACGCTCACACTATGCTCTCCCTATGCTGCTTTCACTCTCCCTATACCCTCTTTTCCCATTTCCTACGCTCACACTATGCTCTCCCTACGCTGCTTTCACTCTTCCTATATGCTCCCTTCCCATTTCCTATGCTCACACTACGCTCTCCCTACGCTCACACTATGCTCTCCCTATGCTACTTTCACTCTCCCTATACACTGCTTTCCCATTTCTTACGCTCACACTACGCTCTCCCTACACTGCTTTCACTCTCCCTATACGCTCCTTTCCCATTTCCTACGCTCACACTGTGCTCTCCCTATGCTGCTTTCACTCTCCCTATACGCTCCTTTCCCAATTCTTACGCTCACACTACGCTCTCCCTACACTGTTTTCACTCTTCCTATACGATCCTTTCCCATTTCCTACGCTCACACTAGGCTCTCCCTACGCTCACACTATGCTCTCCCTATGCTGCTTTCACTCTCCCTATACGCTCCTTTCCCATTTCCTACGCTCACACTATGCTCTCCCTACGCTACTTTCACTCTCCCTATATGCTCTTTTCCCATTTCCTATGCTCACACTATGCTCTCCCTACGCTCACACTACGCTCTCCCTACGCTCACACTATGCTCTCCCTACTCTACTTTCACTCTCCCTATATGCTCCTTTCCCATTTCTTACGCTCACACTACGCTCTCCCTACACTGCTTTCACTCTCCCTATACGCTCCTTTCCCATTTCCTACGCTCACACTATGCTCTCCCTACGCTCACACTACGCTCTTCCTACGCTGCTTTCACTCTTCCTATATGCTCCTTTCCCATTTCCTACGCTCACACTATGCTCTCCCTACGCTCACACTATGCTCTCCCTACGCTACTTTCACTCTCCCTATACGCTCCTTTCCCATTTCTTACGCTCACACTACGCTCTCCCTACGCTACTTTCACTCTCCCTATATGCTCCTTTCCCATTTCCCACGCTCACACTATGCTCTCCCTACGCTCACACTACGCTCTCCCTACGCTCACGCTACGCTCTCCCTACGCTACTTTCACTCTCCCTATATGCTCTTTTCCCATTTCCTATGCTCACACTATGCTCTCCCTACGCTCACACTACGCTCTCCCTACGCTCACACTATGCTCTCCCTACTCTACTTTCACTCTCCCTATATGCTCCTTTCCCATTTCTTACGCTCACACTACGCTCTCCCTACACTGCTTTCACTCTCCCTATACGCTCCTTTCCCATTTCCTACGCTCACACTATGCTCTCCCTACGCTCACACTACGCTCTTCCTACGCTGCTTTCACTCTTCCTATATGCTCCTTTCCCATTTCCTACGCTCACACTATGCTCTCCCTACGCTCACACTATGCTCTCCCTACGCTACTTTCACTCTCCCTATACGCTCCTTTCCCATTTCTTACGCTCACACTACGCTCTCCCTACGCTACTTTCACTCTCCCTATATGCTCCTTTCCCATTTCCCACGCTCACACTATGCTCTCCCTACGCTCACACTACGCTCTCCCTACACTGCTTTCACTCTCCCTATACGCTCCTTTCCCATTTCCTACGCTCACACTATGCTCTCCCTACGCTCACACTACGCTCTTCCTACGCTGCTTTCACTCTTCCTATATGCTCCTTTCCCATTTCCTACGCTCACACTATGCTCTCCCTACGCTCACACTATGCTCTCCCTACGCTACTTTCACTCTCCCTATACGCTCCTTTCCCATTTCTTACGCTCACACTACGCTCTCCCTACGCTACTTTCACTCTCCCTATATGCTCCTTTCCCATTTCCCACGCTCACACTATGCTCTCCCTACGCTCACACTACGCTCTCCCTACACTGCTTTCACTCTCCCTATACGCTCCTTTCCCATTTCCTACGCTCACACTATGCTCTCCCTATGCTCACACTACGCTCTTCCTACGCTGCTTTCACTCTTCCTATATGCTCCTTTCCCATTTCCTACGCTCACACTATGCTCTCCCTACGCTCACACTATGCTCTCCCTACGCTACTTTCACTCTCCCTATGCGCTCCTTTCCCATTTCTTACGCTCACACTACGCTCTCCCTACGCTACTTTCACTCTCCCTATATGCTCCTTTCCCATTTCCCACGCTCACACTATGCTCTCCCTACGCTCACACTACGCTCTTCCTACACTGCTTTCACTCTCCCTATACGCTCCTTTCCCATTTCCTACGCTCACACTACGCTCTCCCTATGCTGCTTTCACTCTTCCTATATGCTCCTTTCCCATTTCCTATGCTCACACTACGCTCTCCCTACGCTCACACTACGCTCTCCCTATGCTCACACTACGGTCTCCCTATGCTCACACTACGCTCTCCCTATGCTCACACTACGCTCTCCCTATGCTCACACTACGCTCTCCCTATGCTCACACTACGCTCTCCCTATGCTCAAACTACGCTCTCCCTACGCTCACACTATGCTCTCCCTACGCTCACACTACGCTCTTCCTATGCTGCTTTCACTCTCCCTATATGCTCCTTTCCCATTTCCTACGCTCACACTACGCTCTCCCTATGCTCACACTACGCTCTCCCTACACTCACACTACGCTCTCCCTACACTGCTTTCACTCTCCCTATACGCTCCTTTCCCATTTCCTACGCTCATACTATGCTCTCCCTACACTCACACTACGCTCTCCCTATGCTCACACTACGCTCTCCCTATGCTCACACTACGCTCTCCCTATGCTCACACTACGCTCTCCCTACGCTCACACTATGCTCTCCCTACGCTCACACTACGCTCTTCCTATGCTGCTTTCACTCTCCCTATATGCTCCTTTCCCATTTCCTACGCTCACACTACGCTCTCCCTATGCTCACACTACGCTCTCCCTACACTCACACTACGCTCTCCCTACACTGCTTTCACTCTCCCTATACGCTCCTTTCCCATTTCCTACGCTCATACTATGCTCTCCCTACACTCACACTACGCTCTCCCTATGCTCACACTACGCTCTCCCTATGCTCACACTACGCTCTCCCTATGCTCACACTACGCTCTCCCTACGCTCACACTATGCTCTCCCTACGCTCACACTACGCTCTTCCTATGCTGCTTTCACTCTCCCTATATGCTCCTTTCCCATTTCCTACGCTCACACTACGCTCTCCCTATGCTCACACTACGCTCTCCCTACACTCACACTACGCTCTCCCTACACTGCTTTCACTCTCCCTATACGCTCCTTTCCCATTTCCTATGCTCACACTACGCTCTCCCTACACTCACACTACGCTCTCCCTACACTGCTTTCACTCTCCTTATACGCTCCTTTCCCATTTCCTACGCTCATACTATGCTCTCTCTATGCTGTTTCAGGATGTAATGTGTGCAAGATGGTGCTGCCAGGGATTAAATATCCCTTTTGATGGTGTAAAGCCGGCCAATCACAATAATGCCACACCAAAGATGACGCTGTCATTACTTTGATTAGTAACCAGCCTATCATGTTCATTGGCTGCAAATAAAGTACCAAGCATGCTGGGCAGGTCACTCGAATATACCGTGGTGAATACCAAATTATTCGCTGAGTAACAAATAGCCCGAATAGTGTAATAATCGAGTAACGAACAGTGCCGAATATTTTCGCTCATCACAAGTACTTGCCCATATTGTGGTTGGTGGCCCACAAGAATCTTTTGCAGTCCTAATGCACGTTTCACGGTAGCTTTTTGACATGGAGTGAAGTGTTGTAAGTGAGGTTGATTTGCTGGTTAGCCGGTCGCGTCTTCATTGCTTATGCACGCTGCCCTATCCTCCTGAAATGGATACTTGCACCCAGGCACTCCCCGGGCATGCACGTCATGGAGAAATCTCCTGCTGACCGCAAAGACATGCGTATCTCCATATGTGGATTATTGCTGTATTTATACAGAGGGGCAATAAAGGGATTGGAACCTCATCTATGGTGTCCCATACATACACCCTATTTGCCACACAAGTTATACATTAAGTGTAACATGTAAATACAATATGGATAGGATTAATTTTTGTTGTTTAGATAATTAGTTTGCTATTCCCTAACCAAACTTAAACATTATAAAGGACAACAAAAGTAGTCCCTGTTAATAAGTGCCAGGATACATAATGAGAATGCTATTATGTTATCATTAGTGTTGAGCGATAACATCCGATATCCAGAAATATCGGATCGGATTGGATCGGCCCGATACACAAAAAGTATCAGGTATCGCCGATTCCGATACGCGAAGTCCCATTCAAGTCAATGGGACAGAAATATCAGATTAAAAAAAACCCTTTCTTTCCTTGTACATCCAGTTCAGGAGGGGGGAAGAGTGTGGGCGGACACTGTGCATGTCTGTGTGTGCGGGCGGGCTCTGTGCGGGCTTCTCGGGGGTCTGTTTCGGCCTGCCGGGGGTCTGTGCCGGCTGCTGGCGGTCTGTAGGGGCCTGCCGGGGGTCTGTGTGTGTGTGCAGGCATCGTCTGATGGGATTAGAAGTCCCATCGGGCGATGCCTGCTACAATGACAGTGATTGACACATTAGCCAATGATGGGACAGTAGTAGTCCCATCATCCGGCTAATGTGTTGAATGTTTAAAAAAAAAAACAACATACTACATACTACATACATACTACATACATACATACAACATTCGTACAACATACATACTACATACTACATACAGACTTCATATATACTACATTCATATAACATATGCATACTACATATATACTGCATTCATACAGCATACATACATACTACATACATACTACACATATACTACATTCATACAGCATACATACATACTACATACATACTACATATATACAACATTCATACAACATACATACATACTACATACATACTACATATATACAACATTCATATAACATATGCATACTACATGCATACTACATATATACAACATTCATACAGCATACATACATACTACATACATACTACATATATACAACATTCATACAACATACATACATACTACATACATACTACATATATACAACATTCATATAACATATGCATACTACATGCATACTACATATATACTGCATTCATACAGCATACATACATACTACATACATACTACACATATACTACATTCATACAGCATACATACATACTACATACATACTACATATATACAACATTCATACAGCATACATACATACTACATACATACTACATATATACAACATTCATACAACATACATACATACTACATACTACATACATATATACTACATTCATACAACATACATACTACATATATACAACATTCATACAGCATACATACATACTACATACATACTACACATATACTACATTCATACAGCATACATAGATACTACATACTACATACATACTGCATACATACTTAATATATACTACATTCATACAACATACATACTACATACTACATGCATACTACATATATACTGCATTCATACAGCATACATACATACTACATATATACAACATTCATACAGCATACATACATACTACATATATACAACATTCATACAGCATACATACATACATACTACATACATACTACATACTACATACATATATACTACATTCATACAAAATACATACATACTACATACATACTACATATATACAACATTCATACAACATACATAGATACTACATACTACATACATACTGCATACATACTTAATATATACTACATTCATACAACATACATACTACATACTACATGCATACTACATATATACTGCATTCATACAGCATACATACATACTACATATATACAACATTCATACAGCATACATACATACATACTACATACATACTACATACTACATACATATATACTACATTCATACAAAATACATACATACTACATACATACTACATATATACAACATTCATACAACATACATAGATACTACATACTACATACATACTGCATACATACTTAATATATACTACATTCATACAACATACATACTACATACTACATGCATACTACATATATACTGCATTCATACAGCATACATACATACTACATACATACTACATTCATACAGCATACATACATACTACATACTACATGCATACTACATATATACAACATTCATACAGCATACATACATACTACATATATACAACATTCATACAGCATACATACATACTACATACTACATACATATATACTACATTCATACAACATACATACATACTACATACATACTACATATATACAACATTCATACAACATACATACATACATAGATACTACATATATACAACATTCATACAGCATACATACATACTACATATATACTACATTCATACAACATACATACTACATACTACATACATACTACATATATACAACATTCATACAGCATACATACATACTACATATATACAACATTCATACAGCATACATACATACTACATACTACATACATATATACTACATTCATACAACATACATACATACTACATACATACTACATATATACAACATTCATACAACATACATAGATACTACATACTACATACATACTGCATACATACTTAATATATACTACATTCATACAACATACATACTACATACTACATGCATACTACATATATACTGCATTCATACAGCATACATACATACTACATACATACTACATATATACTACATTCATACAGCATACATATATACTACATATATACAACATTCATACAACATACATGCATACATACATACATACTGCATATATACTACATTCATACAGCATACATACATACTACATACATACTGCATATATACTACATTCATACAACATACATACTACATACATACTACATATATACTACATTCATACAACATACATACTACATACTACATGCATACTACATATATACTGCATTCATACAGCATACATACATACTACATACATACTACATATATACTACATTCATACAGCATACATATATACTACATATATACAACATTCATACAACATACATGCATACATACATACATACTGCATATATACTACATTCATACAACATACATACTACATACATACTACATATATACAACATTCATACAACATACATACATACTACATACTACATACATACTGCATACATACTTAATATATACTAAATTCATACAACATACATACACACATACTACGTACATACTACATATATACTACATTCACACAACATACATACATACTACATACATACTACATATATGCTACATTCATACAACATACATACATACTACATACATACTACATATATACTACATTCATACAACATACATACATACATACTACGTACATACTACATATATACTACATTCATACAACATACATACATACATACAGCATACATAAAACATGCTACAGATATACTACATACATACTACATACAATACATTCATACAATACATTCATACAATACATACATATAGACATACAGTACATATAACATAGAGTACATACTCACCATCACTTGTCACATTGTTCCCCGAAGACAGTATCATCTGTGAAAAAAATATGAAAAAAACAAACCACCAAATACTCCCTGATCCTCAGAAATCCATGAGTGTCCAACGCCGATCTCCCGTGGAGAACAGCAGCATCAGCTGATGTGACCGTTCTCTAGGGGCTCCAGGAATCCAATGATGGGAGGTAGGTATCCTTCCGCACTGTATTCCTCCACCACTGTAAAAAAATAGTACCTAGTCTCACTTTTGGCATTGCTGTGTGAGAAAGTTAGCATGTTTTATGTATGTTGTATGTATGTATGTAGTATGTATGCTGTATGAATGTAGTATATATTAAGTATGTATGTAGTATGTACTATGTATGTATGCTGTATAAATGTAGTATATATGTAGTATATCTGTAGCATGTTTTATGTATGTTGTATATATGTATGTAGTATGTATGTATGCTGTATGAATGTAGTACAGTAGTGGCCAAAAGTATTGACACCCCTGCAATTCTGTCAGATAATACTCAGTTTCTTCCTGAAAATTATTGCAAACACAAATTCTTTGTTATTATCTTCATTTAATTTGTCTTAAATTAAAAAACACAAAAAGAATTGTCCTAAAGCCAAATTGGATATAATTCCACACCAAACATAAAAAAGAGGGTGGACAAAAGTATTGGCACTGTTCGAAAAATCATGTGATGCTTCTCTAATTTGTGTAATTAACAGCACCTGTAACTTACCTGTGGCACCTAACAGGTGTTGGCAATAACTAAATCACACTTGCAGCCAGTTGACATGGATTAAAGTTGACTCAACCTCTGTCCTGTGTCCTTGTGTGCACCACATTGAGCATGGAGAAAAGAAAGAAGACCAAAGAACTGTCTGAGGACTTGAGAAACCAAATTGTGAGGAAGCATGAGCAATCTCAAGGCTACAAGTCCATCTCCAAAGACCTGAATGTTCCTGTGTCTACCGTGCGCAGTGTCATCAAGAAGTGTAAAGCCCATGGCACTGTGGCTAACCTCCCTAGATGTGGCCGGAAAAGAAAAATTGACAAGAGATTTCAACGCAAGATTGTGCGGATGTTGGATAAAGAACCTCGACTAACATCCAAACAAGTTCAAGCTGCCCTGCAGTCTGAGGGTACAACAGTGTCAACCCGTACTATCCGTCGGCGTCTGAATGAAAAGGGACTGTATGGTAGGAGACCCAGGAAGACTCCACTTCTTACCCCGAGACACAAAAAAGCCAGGCTGGAGTTTGCCAAAACTTACCTGAAAAAGCCTAAAACGTTTTGAAAGAATGTTCTCTGGTCAGATGAGACAAAAGTAGAGCTTTTTGGGCAAAGGCATCAACATAGAGCTTACAGGAGAAAAAAAGAGGCATTCAAAGAAAAGAACACGGTCCCTACAGTCAATCATGGAGGAGGTTCCCTGATGTTTTCGGGTTGCTTTGCTGCCTCTGGCACTGGACTGCTTGACCGTGTGCATGGCATTATGAAGTCTGAAGACTACCAACAAATTTTGCAGCATAATGTAGGGCCCAGTGTGAGAAAGCTGGGTCTCCCTCAGAGGTCATGGGTCTTCCAGCAGGACAATGACCCAAAACACACTTCAAAAAGCACTAGAAAATGGTTTGAGAGAAAGCACTGGAGACTTCTAAGGTGGCCAGCAATGAGTCCAGACCTGAATCCCATAGAACACCGGTGGAGAGATCTAAAGATGGCAGTTTGGAGAAGGCACCCTTCAAATATCAGGGACCTGGAGCAGTTTGCCAAAGAAGAATGGTCTAAAATTCCAGCAGAGCATTGCAAGAAACTCATTGATGGTTACCGGAAGCGGTTGGTCGCAATTATTTTGGCTAAAAGTTGTGCAACCAAGTATTAGGCTGAGGGTGCCAATACTTTTGTCTGGCCCATTTTTGGAGTTTTGCATGAAATGATCAGTTTTTTGCTTCTTGCTTCATTCTCTTTTGTGTTTTTTCATTTAAGACAAATTAAAAGAAGATAATAATACCAAAGAATTTGTGTTTGCAATAATATTCAGGAAGAAACTGAGTGACAGAATTGCAGGGGTGTCAATACTTTTGGCCACAACTGTATATATGTAGTATATATGTAGTATGTATGTAGTATGTATGTTGTATGAATGTAGTATATATGAAGCATGTATGTAGTACGTATGTATGTTGTATGAATGTAGTATATATGTAGTATGTATGTAGTATGTATGTTGTATGAATGTAGTATATATGTAGTATATATGTAGTATGTATGTATGCTGTATGAATGTAGTATGTATGTAGTATGTATGTAGTATGTATGTAGTATATATGTAGTATGTATGTAGTATATAAGTATGTTGTATGAATGTTGTATATATGAAGTATGTATGTAGTATGCAGTATGTATGTTGTATTTATGTAGTATATATGTTTTTTTTTTTTTTACATTCAACACATTAGCCGGATGATGGGACTACTACTGTCCCATCATTGGCTAATGTGTCAATCACTGTCATTGTATTAGGCATCGCCCGATGGGGCTTGTAGTCCCATCGGACGATGCTTGCACACACACACAGACCCCCGGCAGGCCCGCACAGACCGCCGGCAGCCAGCGCAGACCCCCCGGCAGCCAGCACAGACCCCCGGCAGGCCCGCACAGACCCCCGGCAGGCCCGCACAGACTGCCGGCAGCCGGCACAGACCCCCGGCAGGCCCGTACAGACCGCCGGCAGCCGGCACAGACCCCCGGCAGGCCCTTACAGACCGCCGGCAGCCGGCACAGACCCCCGGCAGGCCCATACAGACCGCCGGCAGCCGGCACAGACCCCCGGCAGGCCCATACAGACCGCCGGCAGCCGGCACAGACCCCCGGCAGGCCTGCACTGACCGCGCATTATGATGCGCACAGACCGCGCATCATGATGACATCATTTCAGCAGCCAATCACAGCCACAACAGTGGCTCATTGCATTATGGGAACCTCCGATTCTGGTATTCGATATTGAAAAAATATCAGAACTCGGTATCGGAATTCCCATACAGCGAATATCGGCTGATACCTGATATTTGCAGTATCAGAATGCTCAACACTAGTTATCATTAATTATAAGATGCCAAACTATCATTGACATGTGTTAGTATGGTTACAATTTGCATATTTAATGTTCCTCATTCCTCATGGTCAATGTCTCTTGTTCCATTCGCATTGATAGATGTCATCTATCTTCACCACCCTTATTCAGATGTTAATCTTTAGCAGAGAGCAATAATTCATACTGATCCACTCATCAGCATGTATACGACCACATGAACTTGTTATAGACAGGTGCCTCATCCTAGGGATGGTAATATAAAAAAAATAAGAAACACACACAAAACACATAGATAAAACCAATAACAGAGGTAAAGCTATTCATGGGCCTGAATATAGAAGAAAAAAAACACTATAAAAATGGGGCAAAACCTAATTTTTTGTTCAAAGGACATGGCAACAAAGCAACAATCCCATTTGCACTCTGTGTCTGCCAAAGTGCACTTCAGATTACACCTCTGATGCCATGGTGTATAAGATTGATGCCAATCATCCACGGACTTTTTGGATCACAATCATGGAAATTGCGAAATAAAGAAAGTCTCACGGTGCTAGCAGGGATCGCACCAAGATCACAGCAGTTCAGCCCAGCTGGGAACACAGCCTCAGTGACCGGAGGTATCCTCAATGACATCACCGCCTGTCACTGACGCTGCGCGCGCAGCAGCTCATTCACCAGTGGTTCTCAGCCTGGACGGTCGCATCTTGCCACCATCCAAGTTGAAAACTATTTTTCCACCAGACATGGATTACTGCATGGGACAGAATGACGGAAAGGTGAGGGATATTGTTGTTTTTTTATTTTAGCTTTCATACAGGAGATGAGGGATTCAGTAGAATTAGGCGTTAGGTGAGTATAACTGTGTTTGTTATTTTCAAATAAAAAAGTAAAAGTGTGCTTGTTTATTTCTAATAAAGGACTTTATTCTGGCTGTGTCTTTATTTACCATGTAACTATAGGATTAGTAATGGATAGGTGCCTCATAGATGCTTCTACATTACTAAGCCGTGGGCTTGATGTCATCTGACAATACAAAGGTGACATCAACCCCACTTGCAACCACTAAAGAAAAAGTGGAAGAGCCGGGCAAAGCACCATAATTGTCGCATCTAATAGATGTGCCTTTTCTGGGCAGCTGCAAGCTGCTATTTTTAGGCTCGGGGTGGTCAATATCCATGTCCCCTTACCAGGCTGAGAATACCAGCCTCCAGCTCTCTGCTTTAGCAAGGCTGGTTGTCAAAAATGGGGGGACCCACGCCATTTTTTAAAATGATTTAATAAAATAATTCCATAACCCCTCAGCAGAGCCACAGGTTGATCGCCTCCATGCCACGCCGCATTGATGCAGTAATTGATGTAAAAGGAGCCCCAATCAAGTATTGCATGCATTTACTGATCATACATTTCAGTAGGACAACATTTTGGATTTTACAATCATTTTTCCAGCTGGTGTTATAAAGTATTCTAATTTCCTGAGATAATGACTTTTGGGTTTTCACTGGTTGTAAGCCATAATCATCAACATTACCAGAAATAAACCCGTGACATAGATCCCTCTGTGTGTAATGACTCTATAGAATAGAGGAGAGTCACTGTCTGTATTGAAGAACTGAAATAAATTCACTTTTGGATGATATTGTAATTTTGTGAGAAGCTCCTGTATGCCCATTAATAACAATAAATGGCCGGATCATCACACTTTAGGCTTTATTGCAGCCATTGGTTCAAGCTGATAATGTGGTTTTTGGAAAGGAGAATGTTGTGAATTCCCGGTCTAAAGTGATAGGAGTACAAGAATTAAAAAAAGAAGAAAAGGGAGATTTCTTGAAAGTCTTAGAATTGGGACATTAACAATAATATCCTAAACGCCTCCTTAACAGCAGCAGATTGTGCCCGCTTCCACATCTGATGGGGCATTTACCTTTCGCGATGCGACATAAAGCCAGACTGCTGCAGGTATCGCTGCCACCATCATGAAGGAAATGTCTGGAAGCATCGAAACATGTTTTGTTTTTGTTGCTGCTGTTTGATAACGATTAGAGTTGAGCGAAACGGGTCGAAAAAATTCAAAAGTCGCCGACTTTTGGCAAAGTCGGGTTTCATGAAATGAAACCCGACCCTAGGATGAGGTCGGCCACGAGGTCGGCGACTTACGCGCCAAAGTCGCGTTTCAAAAGTTTGTTTTGCGCTCTTTTTCAGCCAATCAGGATCCACGGACACTGTGGGCAACGTGATGACATAGGCACGGGTCACCACCATCTTTCAGAAGGGCATGCAAGTGATTGGCTTGCTTTGGTGGGCGTCACAGGGGGTATAAAAGGGCGTGCACGCCAACCGCCATCTTACTTCTGCCGATCTTAGCATAGGGAGAGCCTGCTGCTGATTCTGTAGGGAGAGCGTTAGGCAGGGAAGAAGACAAAAAAACTGCTTCTGCTGCTAGCGATTTGGCCTGCACAACACACCAGTCACTGTGTGTGCAGTGCAAGGGGAGGCTATATAGTGGTGTATCAGTGGTGTTGGTTGTTGGGCTGCCTTCTAAGGCTTCCTGACAGGCTGGCATTGCTGTTTACCCACTGCTCCGCAAACTGCTTTTTTAAAAGCAATCCAATCTCCCTTATCCTCTAGTCACTTTGGTCACAGCTGCGCCATCGAGCCTGTCACATAGCGCTCAGATATTCATTGGGCCTCAAACTGCTTAAGCAATCCCAATTTTTTTTTTTTGTCCTGCTGAGAAGAAAAAAAAACTGCTTCTGCTGCTGATAGCAATTTGGCCTGCACAACACACCGGTCACTGTGTGTGCAGTGCAAGGGGAGGCTATATAGTGGTGTATCAGTGGTGTTGGTTGTTGGGCTGCCTTTTAAGGTTTCCTGACAGGCTGGCATTGCTGTTTACCCACTGCTCCGCAAACTGCTTTTTTAAAAGCAATCCAATCTCCCTTATCCTCTAGTCACTTTGGTCACAGCTGTGCCATCGAGCCTGTCACATAGCGCTCAGATATTCATTGGGCCTCACACAATCCAAAAGTGTCCAGTGTCCACAAGTGTGTGCAGATATTCAAAATCTCCCTTATCCTCTAGTCACTTAGGTCACAGCTGTGCCATCGAGCCTGTCACATAGCGCTCAGATAACAGTGGGCCTCACACAATCCAAAAGTGTCCACTGTCCAAAAGTGTGTGCAGATATTCAAAATCTCCCTTATCCTCTAGTCACTTTTGTCACAGCAGTGCCATCGAGCCTGTCACATAGCGCTGAGATATCAGTGGGCCTCACACAATCCAAAAGTGTCCAGTGTCCAAAAGTATGTGCAGATATTCAAAATCTCCCATATCCTCTAGTCACTTTTGTCACAGCAGTGCCATCGAGCCTGTCACATAGCGCTGAGATATCAGTGGGCCTCACACAATCCAAAAGTGTCCAGTGTCCAAAAGTGTGTGCAGATATTCAAAATCTCCCTTATCCTCTAGTCACTTTTGTCACAGCAGTGCCATCGAGCCTGTCACATAGCGCTGAGATATCAGTGGGCCTCACACAATCCAAAAGTGTCCAGTGTCCAAAAGTGTGTGCAGATATTCAAAATCTCCCTTATCCTCTAGTCACTTTTGTCACAGCAGTGCCATCGAGCCTGTCACATAGCGCTCAGATATCAGTGGGCCTCACACAATCCAAAAGTGTCCAGTGTCCAAAAGTGTGTGCAGATATTCAAAATCTCCCTTATCCTCTAGTCACTTTTGTCACAGCTGTGCCATCGAGCCTGTCACATAGCGCTCAGATATCAGTGAGCCTCACACAATCCAAAAGTGTCCCGTGTCCACAAGTGTGTGCAGATATTCAAAATCTCCCCTGTCCTATAGACACCTTGTACCTTGTTTTACATTACTATATAGTTTGTTGGATTTTGTCTACATTTCTACCAAAAATGAGGAAGGCTGGTGGAAGAGGCCGTGGAATTGGGCGGGGGTTGGCAGCTGGTAATGATGGTGTTGGTGGTGGATCTGATGGTAGTGGCAAGAGCAAAATAGGACCGAATGCAGGAGGTGCTGACCCTGCGTCATCGTCTGGCTACATAAGGCCTCGAACGCTTAGTTTTCTAGGAGTTGGCAAACCGCTTTTAAAGCCAGAGCATCAGGAAAAAGTTTTGTCTTAGATTGCTGACTCAGCCTCCAGCTCTATCGCCTCCTCTTCTTCAGTTGTAAAAAGTAAAAGCACTGAGTCGTCATTGGAGGCTCATGTTCATGAACCACACCTTTCCTTGTGTCCTTCACCCCAACCAAGATTGAAGGATGACGCAGGCCATACTACTGATTACTCCATGGAGCTGTTTTCACATACCATGCCTGGATTATCAAGTGAAATGGTGAATTACCCAGGCCAAGATGAATCTGACATGGAGTGCACTGATGCACAGCCGCTGATGGATGATTCTGCTGGTACATTCACTCAGAGCACTACATTGTCCTCGCAGTGTACAGAGCCAGATTCTGACCCTGATGAGACTCAGGTGCCCATTCCCGCACACTATACCACCATACACGGTGACACAGAGGAAGGTGCACATGACAAAGAAGAGGAGGTGATGGATGACCCAGTTGTTGACCCAGATTGGCATCCATTGGGGGAAGAGGGTGCTGCTTCCAATAGCTCAGATGAGGAGCATCCACAGCAGACATCGACATCGCAACAGCTGTTATCTGGCAGGCCCGGAGCACTCCAAAGACAGGTTCCAAACATCAAAAGAGTTGCTGGACAGCTTGTCCAGAGGGTCAAAAGATCACAGCGTGCTAGGCCGCAAAATGTCTGCCAAAGTAGGAAGAGTGCAGTGTGGCACTTTTTTGAACAAAATCCTCATGATCAGGCCAAGGTTATCTGTAAGAAGTGCGCAAAGACCTTTAGCCGAGGGAAAAATCTGAAAAATTTGAATACCAGTTGCATGCTTAGACATTTAACCAGCATGCACTTGCAAGCGTGGACACAACACCAAACCTCAAGTGCCACATGTGCAACTGATCACAACGAAGGTAGTCAGCAACGCTACATTGTTTCCCCCACTGTAAGCCCACCGGTTAGCACAGCAGCAAATGTTGAGGTGTCGTTGCAAGACCACAGCAGTCAGGGAATCCCACTGTTATATCAACGAAAGACTGATTCTAGGCCATCAGAAAGAACACCAACTCCATCACCATCATCAACCCTCTCTCAGTCCGCCCTGTCCACCGCTACTTCCACCATATGCAGCTCTCAAGTCCAGCTCACCCTCCCAGACACTATGAGTAGGTCAAGAAAGTACTCAGTCTCTCATCTGCGTACACTGGGTTTGAACGCCCACATTGCCAAACTAATCTCGTTTGAGATGATGCCCTTTCGGTTGGTGGAAAGCACAGCTTTCCGCGAACTCATGGCCTATGCAGTACCACGCTATGACCTACCCAGTCGCCACTTCTTCTCTCGCAAAGCCATCCCAGCCCTCCACCATCATGTGAAAGACCGCATTGTCCATGCACTCAAGCAGTCAGTGAGCGGAAAGGTGCACCTCACAACTGATGCATGGTCCAGTCGGCATGGCCAGGGCCGTTACGTGTCCATCACTGCGCACTGGGTTAATGTGGTGGATGCAGGGTCCACAGGGGACAGCGGTGGTGGGACAGTGCTGCCTAGCCCACGGTATAGGAAACAGTTGGCTGTAGGCGTTCGACCCTCCTCCTCCTCCTCCTCCAGAAGCGAAAGCTCGTCCACAGAGCGCAGTCGTACGAGCACTCCATCTGCAGCTGCCACTGTTGCACACGATGTGTCCCCCTATCGAGCAGCTAGTGGAAAGCATCAGCAGGCTGTGTTGCAGATGATGTGTTTGGGCGACAGACACACCGCCGAGGTGCTGGCCGAGTACTTGAAGCGACAAACTGAGTCATGGCTGGGCAGTGTACATCTTGAGGCAGGCAAGGTAGTTAGTGATAACGGCCGTAATTTTGTGGCAGCCATAGCCCTTTCAAAACTCAGCCACATACCTCGCTTGGCTCACACCTTGAAGCTGGTGGTGCAGTGCTTCCTCAAAAATTATCCGGAGTTAACAGCCCTGCTCCAGAAGGTGCGAAGACTGTGCACGCACATCGGCCGGTCGCCTGTACACTCCGTTCATATGCAGAAGCTGCAGCGATTGCTCCACCTTTCCAACCACCGCCTCATTATCGACATTGCAACAAGGTGGAACTCCACCCTGCACATGGTGGAGCGGCTGTGCGAGCAGAGGCAGGCCATAATGCATTTGTGGGAGGATACACGGCCAGGCACTTTGAGAGCAGACATGGAGTTGACAGGTGTGCAGTGGTCGAAGCTGAAAGACCTTTGTAAAGTCCTTCAGTGTTTTGAGGAATGCACACGGCTGGTAAGCGCAGACGACGCCATCCTAAGCATGAGCATCCCACTTATGCGTCTGCTCATGCAAACTTTGACGCACCTTAAGGAGCAGGCGTCTGCAGCCAATGTTGATGAGGAGGAAGAGGAGGAGGGAATCCTTGATTACATTCAGCCATTGTCTGCTCAGGGACCTCTCCTGGACGAGGTGGAGGAAGAAGAGGAGGAGGAGGATGATGATGGGGATGATTACTTAGGGGAGGAGGATGCATCTCGTGGGGCAAGTGAAAATGTTGGCGTGGCAAGGTCTGGTACAGGGTTTGTGCGTGACTGGAGGGATGTGGATTTGCCAGAAAGTGCTCCTCCACCCAGCACTCGCAGTGCATCATTGACACCGGGAACATTGGCCCACATGTCAGATTATGCCTTGCGGATCCTAAAAAGGGACCCCCGCATTGCCAAAATGATGAACGATGACGACTACTGGTTGGCCAGCATCCTGGATCCACGCTATAAAGGCAAATTACAAAACATCAAGCCACAGGAGAACCTTGACCTAATATTGGCTAATAAACAAGCAACTCTGGTAAATCGGTTGCTTGAGGCATTCCCAGCACACAGCAGCGGTGATGGTTCTCACACGAGCCGTACGGGCCGGGGGCAGCTTGGCAGAGGTGTTCGTGGTGCACACAGCAGAAGTGGCGTTGGAGACAGGGGTTTCATGACAATGTTGTGGACTGATTTTTCAAATACCGCTCACACAACTGGTAATACTGCATCGATGGAAAGTGACAGGAGACAGCAGTTGTCAACTATGGTTACAAACTACTTTTCCTCCCATATCAATGTTCTCCCACACAGGTCATTCCCCTTTGACTATTGGGCCGCTAAACTGGACACCTGGCCTGAATTGGCCCAATATGCCTTACAGGAGCTCGCTTGCCCAGCTGCAAGTGTGCTATCGGAAAGAGTCTTCAGTGCAGCTGGATCAATCCTGACAGAAAAAAGGACCCGTCTGTCAACCCAAAATGTGGATGATCTAACCTTCATTAAAATGAACCACGCATGGGTTTCTAAGGATTTTGTCCCACCTTCCCCTGATGACACATAGGGTGACAGAAAAATGGCTTGCTTTGGTCCACCTCTTCCTGGTACTTCACCTATTTCGCCTTTTGCATCAGCTGAATGTCCAACATCAACATATGCCACTTTCTAAAACTCCCTAACTGTGCTGCCTCCCCCCCCATGGCCGGGGTCACCACCTAGCGCACGACACCGTGCGAGTGCCGTTGCCCTGGACAGGTGGGTAGGCCGACTCTTGGGCGCGGGCACTGGCACAGGGTCCCTCATAGTGCAATCAAGTGTCTCTGACGGTGGTGGTGCACACCCGCCGTCAGACACACCGCTGTACTATGAGGGGCCCAGTGCCAGTACCGACGCCCACGAGTGGGCCCCCCTTGCTTGGGCAGGGCCCCAGCATTTGCAATCTTTACCTCTCCCTGCTCCTCCGCTGTGTAATCTGGGCCGTCAAATCCATACTGTGCCTGACACCGTCTGAGCCTGCCTCCTGATGTATAGACATATATTTTGAATGTGTACGCTATCCATACATGTTATCCGGGGATACGGTACCCTTTCTAACCTTTGTGCAATCACGTGCAATCCATACTGGGCCTAACACCGTCTGAGCCTGCCTCCTGAGACATATATTTTGAATGTGTATGCTATCCATACATGTTATCTGGGGATACGGTACCCTTTCTAACCTTTGTGCAATCACGTGCAATCCATACTGGGCCTAACACCGTCTGAGCCTGCCTCATGCTGTATAGACATATATTTTGAATGTGTACGCTATCCATACATGTTATCCGGTGATACGGTACCCTTTCTAACCTTTGTGCAATCACGTGCAATCCATACTGGGCCTAACACCGTCTGAGCCTGCCTCATGCTGTATAGACATATATTTTGAATGTGTACGCTATCCATACATGTTATCCGGGGATACGGTACCCTTTCTAACCTTTGTGCAATCACGTGCAATCCATACTGGGCCTAACACCGTCTGAGCCTGCCTCCTGAGACATATATTTTGAATGTGTACGCTATCCATACATGTTATCTGGGGATACGGTACCCTTTCTAACCTTTGTGCAATCACGTGCAATCCATACTGGGCCTAACACCGTCTGAGCCTGCCTCCTGAGACATATATTTTGAATGTGTACGCTATCCATACATGTTATCTGGGGATACGGTACCCTTTCTAACCTTTGTGCAATCACGTGCAATCCATACTGGGCCTAACACCGTCTGAGCCTGCCTCCTGAGACATATATTTTGAATGTGTACGCTATCCATACATGTTATCTGGGGATACGGTACCCTTTCTCACCTTTGTGCAATCACGTGTAATCCATACTGGGCGTGAGAACGGCTGGCGAGCTGTTAAGCAAGCTACAGCACCTGTCCAGACAAGTACAGGGATTCCCTAGCGAGGAGACTTATTTGATTGTTTTCAATGTTGGGACAGCAATTTTTGGGGAGCACTATACTCTGGAGAATGATAGATGGGGCCCACCATACACTGGAACATTCCAAAGGTGGACATCAGACACTGGAGCAGCATTTACAGGGCCCATTATACACTGGAGCATTAGAAATGGGGCCCATTATGTTTGGAGCATTATTTGGGCCCATAAGACAGTGGAGCTTCATCCATGGGGACCAACATATACTGTAGCATTATGTGGAGCTCATCATATACTGTTTCAAACATTATATGGGACCAATGATTCTGTATGGAGAAATAGATGGGCCTCGTCATGAGATGTAAAAAGTGAGGTATTTTTCATTGGACTATACCGCTATTTCTCTGCCGTATCGGAGCATGATGAGTTGTGGTATGTGTTAAAGGGGCGCTCTTTCGCCCAGGGCACATGAAAACCTGGAGCCAGCCCTCCCCCCCCACAGTTTGTAGCCAAATAACCCCCATTTTTCAGTGCGTAACTTGTATTATGAAGTTAATTAAGGTTGACAAGCTTAAGAAAGAAGAATTGATGCTTTTGGCATTCAAATGGGCACTGTAGGTGTGTTTCCTGTCCTCCTCTCACTGCCGACTTTTATTCCCCATTGACTTACATTGGGTTTCGTGTTTCGGGATGACCCCGACTTTTCCCTATAATCGGACGATCTTGCTCGACCCGACTTTTGGAAAAGTCGGGTTTCACGAAACGAAACGCGACCCTAAAAAACCAAAAGTCGCTCAACTCTAATAACGATTCTTCTATACTTTTTCTTCCAGCTTTCTGTTGGTGCAGCCAACCTGTCGTACATTACAGCCTTTACACTTGATGCGGTATACTACGTGGGGGGAGTCACAATGGATAAAAACACCAATCGTGCAACTCCGTCCATCGATACCGGAACCATCTGTCTTTCCTTGGCAAAAGCAGAAACATTACACCATCTTAGAGAAAGAGAAAATATCCAGCATCCGAGTGTGTAAGCCTCATTGTGTATGCAATGATTGAAGATCTCATTCCGAAACGCCTTTGTCCACGTGTCCAATCCCATGCACATCGTTGTGACCTTTATATCTAGGGAATTTTATATTTTTGAATAAAGGTTTTATTTTACCGAGGATTCAGATGCTGGATACTTTCCCCTTCCCTTTCTTGCCTCCTTCCTGCGGCACTGCAGGCTTCCGTGCTCCGGACTTCTGGAGTTGCGAGCTGACTCTTTTCCTTGCTTATAATTATAGCATCTTCCTCCAGCCGGTTAAGTATTAGACTTTTTTTTCGCAACCTACTAGGTGATAGTATATTACCCAATGAAAGGCTTCCTTTGGTCACATATCTTCATCCATTATTGGTGACATTTCTGAGAATAGGGTCTTGATTTAACACAGAAGCACTTGACTGATCTTTATCGTGTGCCATAGGTCACCAGTTCATGAAGAGAGCTGGGCATTTGGTTCTCAGTAAACTTTGGTTGCGGTCTCTGTATAAGATTATTTCCCTAGATTTAGACTTACTTTTGGTATGTTTCATGTCTCCTCGATTGTTGAGTCTAATTTTGTCGAATTCATTTTCATCTTCATGATCAGTCATGACTAAGGTGTTTAACTCGTCAGAAACACATCAGTTTTTTTTTTCTCTCTTCATCATACAAATAGAAAATCTGGACATTTTAATCAATGGATGAGCCACGGAACCTCATTTTCTTTTCATTGTTTCTTTCTTTATGGTTCTGATCCAGTTGTTAGGTTCCAACAGTATCTAAATGGGATTGTGAGGTGTCATGGTCCAGTCCAGACTTTATTTTCTGCTGTCTTCACTCCGGACTGGTCATGCGGGAGTTAATCTCCTCAGCCTCGTTCTGGAGCTAGCTGGGCTATTTCAGTCCCTCACAGCCTGCTGACCAGTGTTAGTGATAGCTCAAGCTTCCAGTTTGGAGCCGCTGACCCTTGTACCCTGGTGATCCTCCAGCCTTTGACTGATATTCACGTGTATGACCCGGACAGATTTCTGACCCCGTCTCTTGGTATTCGTCTCTGCTGTTACGTTCCCTCTCTGGCATCTGACTCCCCGGCTTGAACCCCAACCCCATATTTTGTCTCACGTTTTGGACCCCGTGCTCATGTTCTGGCTTTCTGACCCTCTGCTTGGTATTTTGACTGCGTGTATTGCTGCTCCTTCTGGTACGTCTGCTCCTGTTAGTTTCTGACTCGGTTCGTCTGACCATTCTCTCTCGTTACCTGTCACACCAGTGCTATTGCTCAGGGTTGCTGCTCTTAGTGTGTAACCTCTCTTCCCGCACCAGCTCCCCCTGGTGGAGGTTTCACTACATTATCACTAACCTATACATTTAAACAGGATTTTGCACTTTTTTTTTCTTTGGCCATGGATCTGCTGCATAACTTGGCAGATCAAGTGTCCAGTTTGACGCAGATGGCGCAGGACTTTTCTGTGAATCATCAGTCCCTTGTCATGTCTCAGACCCACTTACAGAAAGAACTGACTGAGACTATTAAGACCATGCAGGGAAACACCTCTCATATTGTTTGTCCACCAGGTGACTCTGTAGATGTTATTTTGCACTCTCCTGAACCCTCAGTTAAACTTCCTGACACATTTTCTGGCGAAAAAGAGAAATTTCACATATTCAAGGACAGTTGTAAATTATGGTTTTCTCTTAGACCCCGATCGTCTGGGGATGAGACTCAGCAGGTGGGGATTGTTATCTCCTTACTTAGGGAGGGTCCCCAATCCTGGGCTTTTTCGTTGCCCCCTACTGCCCCTGAACGGATGTCGGTAGATAGGTTCTTTGAGGCCCTAGGACTTATCTATGACAAACCAGACCGTGTTAGGGTGGCAGAGGACACTATTTTGTGTCTGGGGCAAGGGAAGCACTCAGCCGAATGGTACAGCTCCGAATTCCGTCGATGGTCCACTGAGGTGTCCTGGGACGACTCCGCACTGAGATGTCTGTTCAGGAAGGGACTGTTGGATTGCTTGAAGGACACTCTGGCTCTCCATCCACCTCCCAGCTCATTGGAGGAGGCTATGACTCAGGCTATCCGTATGGATCGGAGACTGCGGGAGAGAGGTGTTACTCAGCGAGGGTTTCTGTTTTTCCCTGCTAACCCTGATGTTATGCTTCCATCTGAACCTATGGAGGTGGGAGCCACCAACCCCCAGGAGAAAGGGAGGAAACGGCGACGTGATGGAAAATTGTGTTTTTACTGCGGAGATCCCGGACATTGGAAAAAAGACTGCCCCTCCTGTCCTCCGACTAACAAGCGGCTGAGTCTGGGTGATAATCGTGGAGGTCACCCAGACTCTCAGGTACCTTTTTCTTCTTTTTCAAAGATACTGCTAAAGGTGGAACTTGGTGTTGAGAACGGCTTTTTCCATACTTCGGCTTTTGTAGACTGTGGGTCATCCCTGAACCTGATTGACTCTAAGCTGGTGGCTCGCTGTAGATTAGGGACAGTTAGGTTGGGGACTCCCTTAAAAATTGTATCTATTGACTCTACACCTCTCACTAAGGATGGTCTCCATTTCATTTCTAAAGAATTCACCCTCAGGGTGGGGGCCCTACACCAGGAGCGCATGTCATGCTTTGTTTTGGATAACCTCCCTGCTGGTCTGGTGTTAGGGCTTCCCTGGTTGCAACAGCATAACCCGGTTATTGCCTGGGGGTCCCGGGATATTGTTAAATGGGGACCTGGTTGTTCTGAAAATTGTCTTGCTACTGTGTCTATGTCATCCGTCAGTCTGGAGGGTATTCCAGAGTACCTGAAGGATTTTCAGGATGTGTTCTCCGAAAAGGAGGCTGAGGTTCTACCACCACACCGCCCATTCGATTGTGCTGTGGATCTTATTCCCGGTGCCAAATTGCCCAAAGCCCGGCTGTACAATCTCTCCGGCCCTGAGCGGGCTGCTATGAAGGAGTATATCTCTGAGAGCCTCCGTAAAGGGCATATACGGCCATCTGTCTCTCCCGTGGCAGCAGGGTTCTTTTTTGCGAAAAAAAAAGGATGGTGGTTTACGCCCATGCCTAGATTTTCGAGAACTGAATAAAATAACCATAAGAAACGCTTACCCTCTCCCACTGATACGTGATTTGTACAATCAATTGTCGGGGGCCAGGTGGTTCTCTAAGTTGGACCTCAGGGGAGCATACAATCTTATCCGTATGCGGGAGGGGGATGAATGGAAAACTGCGTTTCTCACCTCTGAGAGTCTGTTTGAAAATTTGGTAATACCCTTCGGTTTGACTACCGCACCAGCGGTATTCCAGAATTTCATTAACCATGTTTTTTCTGATTTTATTGGATGCTTTGTAGTTGTTTATCTTGACGATATACTCATATATTCTTCTGATAGACAAAGTCATATGGGTCATCTTCATGCGGTTCTCCAGAGGCTCAGGGAGAACTCACTCTTTGCCAAATTGGAGAAATGTTCATTTTTTACTCAAGAATTGTCCTTTCTAGGGGTCATCCTGTCCACTGAGGGGTTTCGTATGGACCCTAGGAAGGTACAGGCCATTGTGGATTGGGTGCAACCCAGAGATCTCAAGGGTCTTCAGCGATTTCTGGGTTTCACAAATTATTATAGAAAATTCATCAAGGGGTTCTCTCAAGTGGTCAAACGCCTCACTGATCTCACCCAAAAGGGGGCGGATTTCAAAATTGGTCAGCTCCAGCTGTGGCGGCGTTTTCTTTGTTAAAAGAACGTTTCATGACTGCTCCGGTACTGGTGCAACCTGGCTTGTCTAAACCATTCATCATAGAAGTGGATGCCTCTGAGGTGGGAGTGGGGTCTGTGTTGTCTCAGGGGCCCACCACATTAACTAACTTAAGAACCTGTGCCTTCTTTTCTAAAAAAAATTCCTCTGCTGAAAGGAATTATGATGTGGGTAACCGAGAGTTGTTGGCCATTAAATTGGCTTTTGAAGAATGGAGGCATTTTTTGGAGGGGGCTGTCCATCGTATCACTGTCATTACAGATCACAAGAACCTGTCTTACATCGAATCTGCCAAATGTCTGACTCCAAGACAGGCAAGGTGGTCACTTTTTTTTTCCCGATTTCAGTTTTCCATCACTTTCAGACCAGGTTCCAAGAATGTGAAGGCGGATGCCTTGTCTCGCAGCCTAGATCCGGTATCACCTCCTGAGCCTCCTTCCTCCATTCTTCAGCGCGGGGTGGTGGTGGCTGTGGTGTCCCCGAGATTGGAGCAGGAGATTCGTGAGGCCCAATCTCTTGCTCCTCCGTCCATACCTGAAAATAAGCTCTTTGTGCCTGTCCAGTATTGGTTAAGGGTGCTTCGGGAGTTCCACGACTCAGCTCTGAGAGGGCATCCAGGAATCTCGGCCACTCGTAAAGCCATCACTAGGCTGTTCTGGTGGCCCTCGTTGACTTCTGATGTCACTGGTTTTGTGTCCTCCTGTGAAAATTGTGCCCTCGCTAAAGCCTCCCACAACTGGCCGCCCGGGGAATTGGTGCCACTGCCAATTCCGGATAGACCGTGGACTCACCTGTCCATGGATTTTATCACCAATCTCCCACCCTCTAATGGCAAAACCGTGATCTGGGTAGTTGTGGATAGGTTCAGTAAACAAGCACATTTTGTACCCTTAACGGGCCTTCCTAATGCTGAGACTCTATCCAAGCTATTCATTGAGCATGTGATTCGGTTGCATGGTGTGCATGTCAGTGTGGTGTCTGATAGAGGGGTGCAATTCGTGGCAAAGTTCTGGAGAGCTTTTTGTAAAAGGCTAGGCATCAGTGTGACCTTTTCATCGGCCTACCATCCCGAGACCAATGGTCAGACTGAAAGGACCAATCAGTCATTGGAGCAGATCCTCCGGTGTCTTGTCACATCCAGACAGGATGATTGGTGCTCTGTGATACCTATAGCGGAATTCGCCTTCAATAATCGTGTCAATCAGTCTACTGGTTCTTCTCCTTTCTTCTGCAACTATGGGTTTCACCCTCATTTTGGTGAATTCTCCAGACTAGATTCGGAGTGTCCAGGGCCTGATTCGGCCTTTTTGCGGTTGGAGGAGGTTTGGAGGGAGGTTCAGAGAAACATTGGGGAGGCTCAGGGCAAATATAAATTTTTTGTGGATAAACGTCTTTCGGTGGGGCCGACTTATCAGGTGGGGGATAAGGTATGGTTATCTACCAAAAACATAAGGCTGAGAATTCCCTCTGCTGAGTTGGGTCCCAAGTTTATTGGTCCGTATGAGATTTTAGAGGTGATTAATCCTGTGGCCTTTCCTGTTTGCCTCCGTCATTACGGATTCCTAATGTGTTCCATAAAGCGCTTCTGAAGCCGTCGGTGCCTTCCTCTGATGAGTCTCCCTCGCACCCGCCGCCTGTTATGGTAGATGGTCTGACCGAGTACAAGGTGGAACAGGTGGTGGATTCTCGTATGCTCCATCGTTCACTTCAGTACTTAATCCATTGGAAAGGATATGGTCCTGAGGATCGGTCATGGGTACCGGCGCGTTCGGTCCATGCGGATCGGTTGGTCCGGGCCTTTCACACTTGTCATCCAGGGAAGCCTGGGGGTCCAGTGGCCCCCCATTGAGAGGGGGGTACTGTCATGGTCCAGTCCGGAGTTTATTTTCTGCTGTCTTCACTCCGGACTGGTCATGCGGGAGTTAATCTCCTCAGCCTCGTTCTGGAGCTAGCTGGGCTATTTCAGTCTCTCACAGCCTGCTGACCAGTGTTAGTGATAGCTCAAGCTTCCAGTTTAGAGCCTCTGACCCTTGTACCTTGGTGTTCCTCCTGCCTTTGACTGATATTCACGTGTATGACCCGGACTGATTTCTCACCCCGTCTCTTGGTATTCGTCTCTGCTGTTACGCTCCCTCTCTGGCATCTGACTCCCCGGCTTGTACCCCGGCCACATATTTCGTCTCACGTTTTGGACATCGTGCTCATGTTCTTGCTTTCTGACTCTCGGCTTGGTATTTTGACTCCTTGTATTGCTGCTCCTTCTGGTACGTCTACTCCTGCTAGTTTCTGACTCGGTTCGTCTGACCATTCTCTCTCGTTACCTGTGGCACCTGTGCTGTTGCTCAGGGTTGCTGCTCTTAGTGTGTAACCTCTCTTCCCTCACCAGCTCCCCCTGGTGGAGGTTTCACTACATGAGGGATCATAGGTGACTTCTGACACCACCGTAACTATTTCCAACTGTTGTCACAGCTTGTCTAAGTCTCCATTCTGATATCGTCTTGGTCTGTGGCTCCCATAGTCCCAGTATCCTGTTCTTATATGGCAGTAATGGACTCTGGTTTGGCTTTGTGATCACACTTGCCATGAGATGTTCTCCTTACACCTGTACATAGACAGAGCTTTTTGCCCCATACCTTACAAATCCTTCATCATCCCCACACATGTTTATATTATAGGGGAGACAAGTTGCCACCAGAAACATTGGCTAGCCACTCTTGAAAAACCAAATAACAAGATTATCTATGACGTATAGGACTTTCTATGAATAGTTTCATCATGATGTCCACCAGCGGTTCCTCATCTACTTGGCTCTATTTGTTTCCTCATATCACCATAATCTTCTATGTCTATAAATAATCCAAGCCTCGCCCCAGAAAGATGATTAATGTGACAGTGATTTAATACAATGTCAAGTGTTATTTTAGAAGATTAGAAAAATTAATGTAAAGAGATAACGAGGCGCGAGGCTACAAGCTGTGCTGCATAAATGAAGAAATGTTTCATCCACAGAGGAAATGACTCACTGGGATTAACATGGTAAAGATGGTGTAAATGAAAACAACTTCATCTGAAAAAGTGAAAAAGTCACTAAAATGGGGCATTGATGAGAGAGAAGATCATTCACCACCTCAGTACTTAGATCTAGACTAGGTGGATGCAAAGTCCAAATCTGAGGTGAGAAAGAATTAGAGGAGTATAAAATACCCATTAGAGAATGAGGAAGCAGAGTAAAAACATCATTAGAAAGGTCTTTGTACTGTCCCCGCATATATTTATACATTGTAATAAGATCACCCCTAAGCCTTCGATTCTACAAACTAAATAACCCCAAGTGTAATAACCTGTCTTGGTATTGCAGACCCCCTAGTTCCCTAATAACCTTGGTCGCTCTTCTCTGCACCCGCTCCAGTTCAGCTATGTCTTTCTTATACACCGGAGACCAGAACTGTACGCAGTATTGTAAGTGTGGTCGCACTAGTGACTTATGTAGAGGTAAAATCATGTTCTCCTCATGAGCATCTATGCCTCTTTTAATGCATCCCATTATTTTATTTGCCTTTGCAGCAGCTGCCTGACACTGGCCACTAAATGTGAGTTTGTCGTCCACCCATACACCCAGGTCTTTTTCAGTGACAGTTTTGCCCAGTGTTTTACAATTAAGCACATAATTATACATCTTGTTCGTTCTACCCAAGTGCATGACCTTACATTTATCCCCATTAAAGCTCATTTGCCATTTATCAGCCCAAGCTTCTAGTTTACAAAAATCCTCCTGTAATATAAAATTGTCCTCCTCTATTCATTACCCTGTAGAGTTTAGTGTCATCTGCAAATATTGAAATTCTACTCTCTATGCCCCCTACAAGGTCATTAATAATTATGTTAAAAAGAAGCGGGCCCAAAACTGACCCCTGTGATACCCAATACTGACCCCTATGGCACCCCACTGCTAACCGTGACCCAGTCCGAGTGTGCTCCATTAATAGCCACCCTTTGTTTCCAGTTCTTAACCCACTTACACATATTTTCCACTATCCCATTGTTCTCATTTTATGTATCAACCTGTTGTGTGGCACCGTATCAAAAGCTTTTGAAAAGTCCATGTACACCACGTCCACTGCATTCCCTTGGTCCAGTCCGGAACTTACCTCTTCATAGTAGCTCATCAGATTAGTCTGACAGGAACGGTCCCTCGTAAACCCATGTTACTATTGGGTCATGAGGTTATTCTTTTTCAGATACTCCAGTATAGTATCTCTTAGAAAACCCTCCAGGATTTTACCCACAGTTGAGGTTAAACTTACTGGCCTATAATTTCCAAGTTCAGATTTGGCCTCTTTTTGAATATCGGCACCACATTTGCTATACGCCAGTCCTGTGGTACAGACCCTGTTATTATGGAATCTTTAATATTAGGTCTAGCAGTGCCCCCCCTCTTGTTGGGTCCTGAACCAGTTGTGAAAGGTAATTGTCTCTCATAGTTGTCAGAAATCTATTACCTTTGCTAGAACTACAGGTTTCGGTTCCCAAATGTATTTCAGGGTAGTTGAAGTCCCCCATAATAATGACTTCTCCTTGAGTCGCCGCTTCATTTTCATTAGATTCACATAAATTATCACGCAGGATGAGTTTTAAGGATGATTTTACATATAACCCCCTCGCTTATTTGTATGGTCATTTTTGAACAAGCTATAGCCCTGTAAATTATCCGCCCAGTCATGCCTCTCGTCCAGCCATGTCTCAGATATCCCCACCATGTCATAATTATGCTCCAACAAAATTCATTTTAATTCCTCCATCTTGTTGGCGAGGCTTCTGGAATTAGTATACATGCACTTTATGTATCTCTCTGTACCTCTATTCTTTCTTAAATTATTAACTTTTCTAACCCCACCCCCCATGCCACCCCCACCCCCAATTTCTTTATTTGTGCCCAGGTCACTATCTCCACTATATTCCCCTCCTATAAAATGAATACCCCCCAATCCCTAGTTGAAACAATCCTCCAGCTTTCTAGACATTTTCTCCCCCACACAGGTGCATCCTCCCCATTGAGGTGCAGCCCGTCCCTAGCGTAGAACCTGTAGCCACACAAGAAGTTGGTCCAGTTCTCCAAGAACCCAAACCCTCCTTCCTACACCAATTTCTGAGCCACTTATTTATCTCCCTAATCTCCCGTTGCCTCTCTGGCGTGACACGTGGCACAGGAAATATTTCAGAAAATACCACCTTGGAGGTCCTTGCTTTAAGCTTGCAGCCTAATTCCCTGAAATTGTCCAGGCCAGGTAGTTTGTTGACTTGTAAAACAGAGGAGGAAAAAACTATGTAAATAGATTACATAGTCAAACAATGCAAGTTGGTCTCACCACCATTTTTTCCCCTTTATCTGTGAATGCTGACCTGAAGGACATTTAGGTATAAAAAAGAAAGCTACCTCCATATACAGTTATACCTCAGACATCCAGACAGATAGATACATTATAGAGATCCAAAGAACCAGAGACTCTCTACAGGATGTAAGACATTATGGCTCCTTCACGATGGACACAGATTTGTCATTCTACAGGATGCCAGCTTAAGGGACCACGGCCCTGTAATGTTAAGTGAGAGTTGTCTTCTGGAACACTCTAGAATTTTCCATTCCTCCACACACAGATGAGAAATCTGCCTGCCACAGCTGCGGCCCCCTCCTTTTTTCCCCACAGCTATCTGCTTGCTGGAAATAGGACACCAGACATTTCCTGCGGCAGCAGCTATCCCCTTCCCCCTCCCTGCACAGGCAGGGGAAAGACTGTCTTTGTTTGAAGCCATGAGGCTGGACAAATTATGGGGAATATTAAAAGAAGCTCTAGCATTCACCTCGTTCACGGCAGACTAATAAAAACCACATATTTGCGTAGGGCACGACACCAACTTTCTGGACCATAATTTTCACGATCATAGCACCCCTAGAAACTGAGATATTGATTACTCCCAAATGGTATGTCATAACTACTGCATGTTTGGTTTTGAATTATTATATTCAAGGAACTACAAAAAATGATACCATGTGCTTGACAATACGAGCTACCCTCGGCGAGATATAATCAATAGAAGTTTTTAGTTTGATTGCAACTTAGAGAAAGGGGGGCTGACCCTCTCCAGACTGCCTGTTTCGTGATGTAACCGACCCTAGGCTATAAGATATCCCTCCTTTAAAATTCTTCAGTTCTGCCAGAGACTTCATGCCTAGAGGTTCGCAGATGAACGGGGATGTATGGCTGGCATCCCCTCCCCCTGCCACATGGCTTGCCAAAAGACCATTAAGCAACTGTAAGTGTTGATCTATGTTAATCCCCTTTTATTTTATATTTGCAATGTACATATCTGAAGTCTCAACTTTGTAAAATCGTTTTATCTTTGTAATCACTGCCCCACTTTGGGGAATAAATCGTAAACATATTAGCCTGTCTTCATGCTCTAAGAAACTAACTTAAGCACCTTTAAGATAATTACGCTATTGATTGAGTTGGCTTCAAACCCCTCTATTAAGTCTATAACTTAAGCAGAGAAACCTGGAGTGGAGCTGGTGGCGGCGTGGTGTGTTTTGGTTGGTTGGGCTAGCTGGCAATGACGGAATGGTGTTATATGCTGATTGGGTGGCTGAGGCCAAAGCATTGATAATTCCCTCACTGCAGCGGCCTGATCGCCCGTGCACGATAAACAGCCCGTCTGGCGACCGATTATCCTAGGTGTAGTTCCCTGACTGACCTGAGGGTAAGGGGGGGAACCGGAGAGCTGAGAGTTCCAAAGTGGAACTGAAAAGTGGGATATCCATAAATTCCCGCAGTTCGTGGAAGATTGTTAGCAGTGGTGGGTATTCCAAAATAACCCCCCTGCGATAAATTGTTAGGGCGAGACTAGCTTGCTGTTTTTTGTCACATGGTGCCAGCGGTGGGATAACTATGATAAGCCCCCACTGTGCCTGTGATAGCCATGTGTCGGCAGTGCATCGCATCCCTCCGTCCGCTGACATACCCATATCAGCAGAGGTTTGTGACATATTGGTGACAGCGGTGGGATCACGACAGGCCCCTGCTGGAAGAATACAGATCTGCTCCATAGATGATCACTAAACCATGGATACATTTGGGGTAGTCTGGATTTGTACCTACTGGTCACCTGAGCCCCATGTATATGTTTGGGAGTGGGACCCACCGGTCTCCAGGCTCCATGGAGATATTCGGAGAAGCCAGGATGTGACCTTCTGGTCAACTGGCCTTGTAACTCAATGGACTGTCATGTTCCTAAGCTTGTCATTACCTCCTCTCTTTACATGCCACAGGTGGGGTAGTCGGCCCTGTAAGCTCTGAAGTCAAAACTATTCTGATCCAGTGAGTCAGCGGAAGGGTGAGACTCTGTAACTGTTCAACATGCTAGGTATTTTGCTGGGACTGTTCTACTGTATGTGTTATTTAAAGTCACAAAATGGCCCAGTATATGATACAATCTATATACAAAGAATACACCACAGAAACCAATTCTTACTTTTGTGGTAACAACATAACAAACGTTGACCCCACACAATGATGTATGTATCTTTAAAATTTTGAATTTTATTAGACATAAGAATACAACATTACACACAAATATACACAGTAGAAGTGCTGGAACATAAAATAGAAAAGGGACTACAGTCCATGGAATCCCACATTGCGGCATCAAAAATTACCACCCACCAATGTGGGGTTATACAAGAGGGACAAAAGCCACTATCGTTATATCATCATTATCAAAGTAAGATTACATGTATTAAGATACAACGTTGCAATTGTTTGTATTGCTGCGCAAAAAACGCAGTTTTATGAGACAAAATTGCCCACAGTAAAGTATCAAGCTACAAAAAATAGGCCATGATCACCACAGTAAGGCATACACCCTGTAGTGCCCCCTATAGCATAACCCCCATCGGGGGCCAAATTATCATACATAAATAAAGGCTAGACTGTTCCATACCAGAATGTGCCAGTGGAGATGCCTGGACGTCCCTCTGCCCCGACGCGTGTTTCGCACTGCTTCTTCTGGTGGTGTGTCAGGGCAGGGGGATATCCTACCATATATACCAGTATCATGTGTGCATACTAACCACTGGCCACAAACGCAAAATCATTAGTGGCGCCTGCACTCAGTGGAAAATCCCAATAGAATTATGCACACCAAAATCATGGTCTGACCACTTGGACGTTGGAGGGTGCAAAGTGGTCAGACCATGATTTTGGTGGGCATAATTCTATTGGGATTGTGCAGCGCTGGGTCATGTGACCGCGATGTACTCCTCCCCCTTTGTATCACGTCCCTTGTGGTACCACGCATGCGTCATGAATACCCTTTGAAACAATGAGCAGGTTTTCCCGGCACTTTTTAGGCAGGTATAGCTGATCTTGCCTGGTGAGTATAGAGCCACTGAGTGCAGGCGCCTCTAATGATGTTGCGTTTGTGGCCATTGTCGGTATTAAGCTGATGTGTGTGCTGTGGACGCGTTGCCTAGAGACGTAGGAATATATTGCGCACGCGCCATCTGACTACTTCCTGCAATGCTGAGGTCATACTTTCACTGCGCATGCGTTGCCAGCCATTGGTGATGATGGGTATATTGAGGTGTGTGCTGTGGTCGCGTTGCCTAGCGACGTAGGAATATACTGCGCACGCGCGATTTGATTACTTCCTGCAATGCTGAGGTCATATTCTCACTGCGCATGCGTTGGCAGCCATTCGCGATGGTGGATATATTTAAACACAGGTTTGCATATTTTTTATTAGTATGCACACATAATACTGGTATATGGTAGGATATCCCCCTGCCCTGACACGCCTCCCGAAGAAGCAGTGCGAAACGCGCGTCGGGGCAGAGGCACGTCCAGGCATCTCCACTGGCACATTCTGGTATGGAACAGTCTAGCCATTATTTATGTATGATAATTTGGCCCCCGATGGGGGTTATGCTATAGGGAGCACTACAGGGTTTATGCCTTACTGTGGTGATCATGGCCTATTTTTTGTAGCTTGATACTTTACTGTGGGCAATTTTGTCTCATAAAACTGCGTTTTTTGCGCAGCAATACAAACAATTGCAACGTTGTATCTTAATACATGTAATCTTACTTTGATAATGATGATATAACGATAGTGGTTTTTGTCCCTCTTGTATAACCCCACATTGGTGGGTGGTCATTTTTGATGCCGCAATGTGGGATTCCATGGACTGTAGTCCCTTTTCTATTTTATGTTCCAGCACTTCTACTGTGTATATTTGTGTGTAATGTTGTATTCTTATGTCTAATAAAATTCAAAATTTTAAAGATACATACATCATTGTGTGGGGTCAACGTTTGTTATGTTGTTACCACAAAAGTAAGAATGTGTATGTGTTATTTGCATGTTTTGTGGTTCAATAAAGCATTGCCACACTGTTTTACCCTCACCCTGTGTTGTCTGAGTAGCGTTATGGCCACCGTAAAAGGAGAGTGGGTGTTCGGTGGGATGATCCCTTGTCCATGCTGTTTTGGCTAGTGGACCTCCCGTGTCTCCACAGCAACTAATACTCTAAACTCTAACCTCTGCTCTTACACAAACACCCAACTATTAACCCAAACCCTAAACTCTACCCATTCCATAATACTAAATTACCACTGCAAATTCAATCCCCCACCTCGGATCTAAGTGTAAAAATTAACTACTATACTAAACCCTATCTTAACCTCTGATCTTTACTTACCACCCAGCTTTTAACCAATTTGCCTCTGTCCTGTTGGCCACCTTTTTCCTCAACACTAATGGTGTATCTAAATATTAAAAAATGAATAAACAAATACTTATACTGATCTAATGGCTCATCTGTACGGCCTCTGCACTCCTCACGTCACCCGTCCAATCCTCATCACATCCTCTGAACGCCTTTCATGCTAGGCCAGGACTTCTGTCTGGAATGAGGCCCAGGAGCATTCTGCGCATGCACGCACTTGGTTGTGCACGATTGTGACCTTTCGTGCACCAGAATCGTTCCTGGTCTCATCACAACTTAAAGTCTCAGTCTAACATGAGAGGTCCAAGGATTTCTGATAAGAGCTGCGGCGATCATAAAATGCAGCGAGAATCATATGGATGACGGTGAGGAGTGGACGGACTGGAGAAATGAGTTTTGAGAGGACAAATTTTTTTTAATTTTTTTACATCATATGTTTATTTTGCTCTGTGGTGTGAAAAGGCTTAAAATCAAAATAAGGAACAATAACTTCTCCGTGAGTCATATTTCCCAGGAAATCCATCAAATGGGCAAATTCGAATGTTGACTGATCTGCATATCTATCCTGATCCCTAACCTTTCCCCCAACCTCGGAGACGGAGTGTAATCATCCCATTCCTGACAATCTACAATGAACCAATTACAAATTGTAAATGTATGTAACTCATATGTGTACAATATCAGCAGGTGAACAATGGCAGATAAAAGGGAATGTTCAACAAATTATTCCTTAGGGATTGTGCAATCATATCTTTAAGGGACCTCACACCTACACAATAGAAGCCGATAATGCCAAGAGGCAGAATAAAGTGTGAAAAACTGTGCTCTGAAATGAAAAATACAAACTAGTGGTGTAATAATCTGCAGAAAATATCACTATGTACTGTATGTGTCAGGAGCTAAAGGGAAAAGAGTGATGTTCTGAATATCTCTAGAGTTCAGTGGTGTAATAATCTGCATAATATTGGTCAGGGTTTTATGGCTTTATACATAGTAGATTCTTATATTATACAATGTCCTTCATTATCATTATCCAGCTGAGCTATGAGGAGCACCGTGGATGACGGCGACGCTCCATTATCATCCAGCAAGCTCCATCTGGAGCTTTAGATCTTCAGCTTAGTAGAACCCTATGTGACTGTGAAGTTCCTCAGGAACATAGTCCAACTTTGAGATGTAATATGCCCTTCAAATGCATCTGAGTATAAAAATAAAATTCTTCAGGCATTGAATGGAAACCAGGTTTGGGCACCCTGTTGTCATAGTAGTGGTGAGGAATGTTGTCTCCTTCCAGATCTTCGGAAAATGGCCAAAACCCATAAAGAGTGATCTTCTTGCAGAGCTCGATAGCTGCACTGACCAGCATGAGCCCCGAAGACAAACGCTTTACCTTTAGCCCCTTCTTCCTCCAGTAAATTGAGATATTTTTTAGGTATTCTGGATGGAAAAAGATCACTTTGTTTGGCAAATCAAAGTCTTGTACCGTATGTAAAGCACGAAAAGAGACATCCATGTTATGCATGTATGAAAAGGCTGGTAACAGGATCATGGCTGAGTTATAGTCCTTCAAAAGGTCAATGAATGGTCTTCTTCTCTCATGGAGTTTATGAAACCTGGAAAGAAATACATAAAAAATGTTACAGTAAGTGAATATCAGTCCCTCCCGCCAAAGGATAACATGCCACCAATATAATGGAGACATGGATAAAAGTGACGTGAAATAGGGAAATAGCTTTTTATATGGCTTTGAATATTGGAATGTGATGAATTTATGGTTGTATCGGTCATCCGAGATGAAACGATTACAGAAAACGACACAGTCATAATAAGTAACTAAACATGGGCAGATGTCACAGACGGCATGACTTGGGGTCTAATATGTTCTGAGTATGCCTTCTTTTTGATTGATAGGAAGTAGGCAGAGGTAGAAGGGAGCCAGACCTTGGCCCTTGTAGATCTGGAGTTGATGCTGCCAATGGGCTCATATTTACCAAATAGATAAAAAATCTGAGAAATTATTTTGACAAGATCCTAGTCACCTTACTTCTGCACATCTCAACAAGATTGTCATTCCAAAAAAGTGTCCTTCTCACCTTTGAATTAAGATACTCGGATTTGCACTGACAATATTGGACTTGGTGCCGATGTCATCGGCTATGGTCATGGGTGGCAAATTAAACCTGTAACAGACGGAATGTACGAGTGAAGAGATGATCTGAATCGGGTCATGGATTGATTTACTAACAAAACGACAAGAGCTTCTTTAATTGTGGGAACATTATAAGAAGTCATCTGGTAAGAGAGAGATGTTGAGAAAGAGGCTGAAGATTGACCGATGGCAAGGACATGACACAAGGAAGTACTAGGACTCATAAGGACAAAAAAGCCTGAAAGGGGCTGTCCCAAAAAGACAGCCACTCCATATGGCTTAGTAGGGAAAGTGGACTTCATAAAAATGAGTCCCTACACTCAAGGCTACCTGCTGTTAGCGGAAACATTGAGCTACTATGACCAGTACGTCCTCTAGAGGACAATGCAACAATAATGCTACACTTCCACTGCGACAACCACTCACTGGGGGCGTTTTATAGTGTTCACTTGGTTGTCTCTTGGTTGCAGTTCATTTTCTTGTCTCATTAACATTACGCCTGTCTTTATGCCTTGTAATATCTTTTCCACACCCACTATTGACCTACTGCTATGAGTCAGACTAGAGCACTCGTGTAATGCTAGATACAGTGCCTTGCGAAGGTATTCGGCCCCCTGGAACTTTTCAACCTTTTCCCACATATCATGCTTGAAACATAAAGATGCCAAATGTAAATTTTTGGTGAAGAATCAACAACAAGTGGGACACAATTGTGAAGTTAAACGAAATTTATTAGTTATTTTAAGTTTTTGTGGAAATTCAAAAACTGAAAAGTGGGGCGTGCAATATTATTCAGCCCCTTTACCTTAATACTTTGTTGCGCCCCCTTTAGCTGCGATTACAGCTGCAGTCGCTTGGGGTATGTCTCTATCAGTTTTGTACATCGAGAGACTGAAATTCTCGCCCATTCTTCCTTGGCAAACAGCTCGTGCTCAGTGAGGTTGGATGGAGATCGTTTGTGAACAGCAGTTTTCTGCTCTTTCCACAGATTCTCGATTGGATTCAGGTCCGGACTGTGACTTGGCCATTCTAACACCTGGAGACGTTTATTTGTGAACCATTCCATTGCAGATTTTGCTTTATGTTTGGGATCATTGTCTTGTTGGAAGACAAATCTCCGTCCCAGTCTCAGGTCTTTTGCAGACTCCAACAGGTTTTCTTCAAGAATGGTCCTGTATTTGGCTCCATCCATCTTCCCATCAATTTTAGCCATCTTCCCTGTCCCTGCTGAAGAAAAGCAGGCACAAACCATGATGCTGCCACCACCATGTTTGACAGTGGGGATGGTGTGTTCAGGGTAATGAGTTGTGTTGCTTTTATGCCAAACATATCTTTTGGAATTGTTGCCAAAAAGTTCGATTTTGGTTTAATCTGACCAGAGCACCTTCTTCCACATGTTTGGTGTGTATCCCTGGTGGCTTGTTGAAAACTTTAAATGACACTTTTTATAGATATCCTTGAGAAATGTCTTTTTTTTGCCACTCTTCCATAAAGGCCAGATTTGTGCAGTGCACGACTGATTGTTGTCCTATGGACAGACTGTCCCACCTCAGCTGTAGATCTCTGCAGTTCACCCAGAGTGATCATGGGCCTCTTGGCTGCATCTCTGATCAGTTTTCTCCTTGTTTGAGATGAAAGTTTAGAGGGACGGCCGGGTCTTGGTAGATTTCCAGTGGTATGATATTCCTTCCATTTCAATATGATCGCTTGCACAATGCTCCTTGGGATGTTTAAAGTTTTGGAAATCATTTTGTATCCAAATCCGGCTTTAAACTTCTCCACAACAGTATCACGGACCTGCCTGTTGTGTTCCTTGGTCTTCATGATGCTCTCTGTGCTTCAAACAGAACCCTGAGAGTATCACAGAGCAGGTGCATTTATACGGAGACTAGATTACACACAGGTGGATTATATTTATCATCATTAGTCATTTAGGACAACATTGGATCATTCAGAGATCCACAATGAACTTCTGGAGTGAGTTTGCTGCACTGAAAGTAAAGTGGCCGAATAATATTGCACGCCCCACTTTTCAGTTTTTGAATTTAAAAAAAATTTCAAATAACCAATAAATTTCGTTCAACTTCACAATCGTGTCCCACTTGTTGTTGATTCTTCACCAAAAATTTACATTTGGTATCTTTATGTTTGAAGTTTGATATGTGGGAAAAGGTTAAAAAGTTCCAGGGGGCCAAATACTTTTGCAAGGCACTGTATCTAGCTGGTAGTGGCTTACAATGGCAAACTCAGCTGTTTGTCAGGGGTCTACAAGAGCTGGGTCATCATTGATCAGCCGATTGCCAGTGAGAAAGAAGTTGACTCTAATAACTTAACCTCTCTAAAAGGGATTGCACCAAACTGAACTAAACCTGCATTGAAGCTGCACCAGCATGCATTGAGCTGCTGAAGTCCACAGGGAATGACCCCAAATGTAGGAAATGTAGTATTGCAAGAAGCACTTTAACTAATTGCTCAGATCCAAACTTGGATGCCCATGTTGGAGTTTGGACGAGCAGAAACTACATTTCAGCCTATTAAGTAGAATACATACAATCATTACTTCGTCACCTGAACACATAATCGGTTTTGTCAATTTCGTCCCCACAAAAGCTGTTTTGCAAAATTCCTCCATTTCCAACGATGGCACAAGTATCTAAGGGTTTACTGGTGAATGGTGAAACCTGGAATAAAATGAGCAACCATACGTCAGTGTCATTATATCAAGAGCGGGGACGAGTACAAACTTCTCATGAGACCTTGGGAGTAAGTGACTTGTGTGTGATTTTCCCCAATCTCATCTGTATCTGAACTGATCTTATTGTCTCTGAACGGAAAAAAAATCTTAAGTTTTCCTTAGGTCTGGTGTTTTTGGTATGTTAAACATTTGATATTTTGGTTTCCAAGAGAAAAAGGTCGCACTCTGCGGGATAACGATGAATGTTTATTGACACTGAATTACATGTCACGTCGGAGATGTGAAGGACTGCATCTCCGACGTGACATGTAATTCAGTGTCAATAAACATTCATCATTATCCCGCAGAGTGCGACCTTTTTCTCTTGGAAACTACAATCGTCTTGCTACGAGGTCAAGCACCCGGGAGTCCTGGACATGAGCTCTCCACCTGCTGCCAGCCACGGACCTTAGCACGGTAACAGCGGTGCCGTCCGCTTTCTTGCATTGACTTCATTAAACATTTGATATGAATTCACCTATCACGGAATGAGCGTTCCTTCTTCTATATACATTTTCATGACTCATTAGGCTGCACTCCATCCTCCTTTGTATTCATGGATGAACTCAAATAAAAGAGAAAAAAAGCTAAATAACTTACTAAATGGGGTTCCCCCAGTATTTTTGTTAGGTCAGTGGGTTTACTTTCTGGTTAATCTATGATATAGCCCCATATAGTACCAACAATAAAGTCACTTCCAGCCCCTAGTCTCTTCGAGTTGCCACTGCACGCTGAAAACATTGGTTCCCATGACATATCCAGCTCCTCAGATTGTCTATGAATGAAGATACCTTGACTTGGAACCTGACCTAGAACATTGCTTCTAGTTACTGTCTTTGTCATGTTCTTTTGAATTTGTCGATCTGCAGGTATCACTGAACATTTTGTCTTTACTGATCCATCTTCTTTTTAATTCTTCATCTCATTGTCCAGTTTGTACATTCTAACCATTCTCATGGTGATGACTCTTCGCTTAGTTCTTGAGTTCTCTTCAGCTCCATAAGTTTCAAATGGCATAGTTGTTGCTACTTGGTGACTATTCTGTTCTCCGATCTTGAAATCTCTTGATCTCACGTCAGCCATGGCCATACTGGTTATGGTCCAGGGATCCACACTTCCAGTGAGAATCCTGTTAGTTGTGACCTGAGCTTTGACCAGGGGATTTACACATTTCCTCTGGGACTTACCTTTGGAAGCATTTGAAAGATTTTTTCATTGATAGTCACTTTCTTGGAGTTCGTCTCATATTTAATTTGGAATCCAAGCGGAGAGTTTTCCTGAGTGACTATCAACATGTGAGCCGCATCACAACAGCTTCCAAACTGCAGTCTATAAGTCAATTATAAAAAGAGAGAATTTAGAAAAACCTCCTAGATGAAAAAGTGGCCTAATGAGGAGTAATTACAAACCTCTCCACAAAATACAAAAAGACTATATGAAGGATGCAAACAGACAACTTATGGACACATGCTTCTACAGAAAATTGGTGTCAGATCCTACACAGGAATATTGCAAGGAACTAAACAAGTTGGTATCTTGTCTGCCTGACGAATCCATAAGAGCCGATGACCTGATACCAGATTGTCCAAGAACTGGGACATTCTACATGCTTTCCACAAATCTGGAAATCCAGGAAGATCAATTATTTCATGTGTGGGCACACTTACTGAGCAGGTATCTGGATGGGTAGAGGGTGTTCTTAAACAACTGGTAAAGGGTACACGCAGCTACATTCAGGACACAACTGACCTATTGAATAAACTAGCAGCAATAGGTCCTATAGCAGAAGGAACCATCCTGGCCACCATGGATGTGGAATCTTTGTACTCTAATATCCTACACCAGGATGGATTAAATGCCTGCATAGTCTTCATGTAAAACACCGGGTCTGATGCTGATTCTGTGGTGAAACTCACAAAATTCATCCTCACCCACAATTACTTTGAATTTGACAACAAGAGCTATCTACAGGAGACTGGCACAGCTATGGGAAGAAAAATGGCTCCACAGTATGCAAATCTTTTCATGACCAAGCTTGAAAGCGACTTTTTGTCCTCATGTCCCATCAAGCCAAGCCTCTGGCTTACTACCGCTACATTGATGATATTTTAATCATCTGGACCTAGTTTGTGCAACAGCTAAAGATGTTCCATGAACAGTTTAATCAATTTCATTCCACCATCAACTTAACACTCAGCCACTCCAACAACACTGAAATTAACTTTTTGGACACCATCATTAAGCTAAAGAACAATGAAATAGAGACATCCCTGTATCAGAAGCCAATCGACCGTCCAACATATCTTAAATGGGACAGCTTCCGTACAAAACACATAAAAAACTCCATTGTCTACAACCAAGCCATCAGATATAATCGTATATGTTCCAACCCCATGGATAGAGATGAACACCTTGGTCACTTCAGAAAGACCTTTTTGAATCAGGGCTACCACCCAAGAACAATTGAAAACCAAATTACAAGAGCCACCAGAATATCAAGGAATCACCTGCTAATTTCATGATCCAGGTCAGGGTTTGTTGCTTGATATTCTCTCCCCGGTCTGGTCGTGCAGGAGTTAACCTTCTCTGCTTTGTTTTGGGTTCTGTGGGGCTTTTTCAGTCTGCTGTGGCCTGTAGACCAATGTCAGTGATAGTTCATGCTCCCAGGCTAGAGCAGCAGACCTCTTGATACCGTGTTTTGTCCTCTGCCAGTGTACTCTGATCCGGTGACATCCCTTTCCTGCCACCCCGCTTGCCTTAGTGTTCGCTCTCTGTGCTTGGACCTCTTGGTATGTGACCTGGCTTGTCTTCTGACCTGTTTTGACTGTCTCTGTTATCTCTGCTCCCATCTGGTTCTGACTTCTGGCTTGTATTTGACTACATGCATTGCTGTGACCTCTGGTACTTTGTTCCCTCTAAGTTTCTGACTCAGCTCATCTGACCTTTATTTCACCAACAGGTGGCCCCTGTGCTTCTGCACAGTGGTGCTGCGCTGTGTGTGCAATCTCTCTTCCCTCACCAGGACCCCTTGGTGGAGGTTGCGCTGTACTGCACTGCAGCACCATTACACTACATTGCAAAGCTAAAGATGAAAACAACCGTGTGCCTCTAATAGTGACCTACAATCCAAATCTGGAGGTGCTAAGGGGAGCTGCACGGAAATTACAACCTTTACTACAAAAAGATGCCCGATTACAATCCATATTTCCAGACCCCCCACTGCTGTGTTTTAGGCAGCCCCCAAATCTAAGAAGCATCATTGTCATAAGCTCCCTGTCCTCCCCAACAGCTGAAGGAACATTTCCTTGCAACCAGAAAAAATGTAAAACCTGTCCATTTATAATGACCACGGGCAAGATAAAGATCCCCAACTCACATCAGGACTACAAGATCCCAGGTACTTTCAGCTGCATCACATCTAATGTGGTGTACTTAATTATTTGTACTAAATGTCCAACTGGGGGTCTGTATGTGGGGGAGACCAGGCAAAAAATGAGAATAAGGATGAATTCTAATCGTCACACAATAAGAGAAAAAATAATGGATCTAACTGTGGCCAAACATTTTTGTATCCCCGGTCATAGCATGATGGACATTAAATTACTTCTTTTAAGAGGAAATTTCAAATCTCGGAAAGACAGGAGGGTCTGAAAGTACAAACTCATGATGACCTTTGACACTCTCAATACTGGAATGAATGTGTCGCATGGATTTATGTCTTTTTACATCAATTAAGGAATTTGCCCCCAGACCTTATGGAGGCATCACAACACAGAACCCGACTATAAAACATTCACACTCCTTATCAATAAACTGGTCCAATATTTATGGCCACAACTGTTTATCCTTCTCCCATAATGATAAACTGCTACTTCAGGTCACTTGTCTTATCTATTGCATTCTTTCTTTCTGTGCTGTGTTGTGCATAAATATGTGAATCTTCAGAATTTGTATTAGTCTATGCCTGATGAAGAGACTTGAGTAGTCTCGAAAGCTGCAATGTGTCACCATCTTTTCAGTTAACCATTAAAAGGCATCAACCACTGAGGACTCTCAATTTTGAATATTTTCCTATCTACTGACTAACACGGTACAAAAAGATATATATTTTTCCTGTTCCACAAAATAGTCACTTATTGTACCCTTCTCTTGTCAGTCTAAGTGGGTTTGGTGTAGAAAACTCAATCTTTGCCCTGCATGAAGGAAAACCTACGTAGGTGCAAGGAGTGTGTATCTGTCTCCCGCAGCCAGGAGAATTGTGAATGCAGCTCTGGATTTGTCTGCAATGCAGCTCAATTAAACAGAAGATTTCAGCATACAATCAAAGAGCATGTGGATAAGCTGCAGTCTTGTACATGGAGGCGTCTACAGTAAATTATATTTTTGGATGATTTTTGTCTCATTGAATTGGCTTCAGAACTTTTTGATGCATTTGTGTCCTCACCTCAGCAGATCATGCTCTGTTTGGTTGTATTTCCAGGGACATTTCTGGAGGTCATTCATGTATTTCCTGAAGGTATTGGCTTTCATTCTGCAGAGAGATGAAACAAATATAACACGCAATTCTTTGGTGGTCACCATCCTTCACACTATATCAATGGCAGTGTTAAGATTAGCCTTTGCTATTGGCCTCTGTCCAGACTGATTATTAGGGTGATCTATTAATACATCCCTAAAATCTAAGTAATTCAGAATACAAAAAAACTAGCTTCATTTCAAATTATCATGTTTACTACATTCTAGTTGACACTCTTGGGTACAGCGATGGGCCCTTCTTGAGGCCAGTCAAGATGTAGAAGCACTGGTGATTACAGTTGAGCGAAACGGGTCGGTCAATTTCAAAAGTTGCCGACTTTCGCAAAAGTCGGGTTTCATGAAACGAAACCCGACCATAGCAAGAGGTCGGACATGAGGTCGGCGACCATGGCGTCAAAGTCGCGTTTCAAAAGATGCTTCCAGCACCCTTTTTCAGCCAATGATGGAGGACGCACACGGTGGGCAACGCGATGACATAGGCAGCGGTCACCACCATCTTTGAGAAGGGCATGCAAGTGATTGGCTTGCTTTGTGTGGCATCACAGGGGGCTATAAAAGGGCGTGCACGCCGACCGCCATCTTACTTCTGCCGATCTCAGAATAGGGAGAGGTGCTGCTACTGCTGATTCTGTAGGGAGAGCGTAAGGCAGGGAAGAAGATACAAAAAACTGCTTCTGCTGCTAGCGATTTTGCCTGTACAACACACCAGTTAGTGTGCAGTGCAAGGGGAGGCTATATTTTGGTGCATTCAGCTCTGTTGGTTGTTAGGCTGCCTTATAAGGCTACCTGATAGCTGCATTGCTGTTTTCACACTGCTGTGCAAACTGCTTTTTTAAAAGCAAAAATACTTTTCTTCCTCTTTTCTGCCCAGTTACCAAGCGTTCATTTTTCCACACTTTTGTGTGCAGCAGTCCTGCTCATTAGGCTGTCTGCTGCCATACTTGGGACTGAGAGCATAATTGTCAGCTTGCTAAAATCTCTAGGGAGATTCAAATTCTCCCCAGTCCTATATAGACATTTTATACACCATCCAATTTCAGCCTGTTATATTGAGGTATAATCTACACTGGGCCTGAGATAATAGTTCAGTGTCCTCAAGTCTGTAGGGAGATTCAAATTCTCCCCTATACTATATACACCATGTACCTTGCTTTACAGTACCATATTGCTCTTGGTATTTTGGGTACATTTTCCCAAAAATGAGGAAGTGTGTTGGAAGAGTCCGTGGAAGTGGGCGGGGGTTGCCAGCTGGTAATGATGGTGTTGGTGGTGGTGGTGGATCTGCTGGTAGTGGCAAAAGCACCATAGCACCTAATGCAGGAGGTGTTGAGCCTGCATCATCGTCTGGCTCCACAAGGCCTCGAAGGCTCCCTTTTCTGGAAGTAGGTAAACCGCTTTTAAAGCCGGAGCTTCTGGAACAAGTTTTGGCTTAAATTGCTGACACAGCCTCCAGCTCTATCGCCTCCTCTTCTGAACTTTCAAAAAATAAAAGCACTGAGTCGTCATTGGAGGCTCATGGTCAGGAACCACACCTTTCCTTGTGTCCTTCACCCCTACCAAAAGTAAAGGATGCGGCAGGCCACACTACAGATTACTCCATGGAGCTCTTTTTACATACCATGTCTGGGTTATCAAGTCAAATTGTGAATTACCCAGTCCAAGAAGAATCTGACATGGAATGCACTGATGCACAGCCACTGCTAGATTTATCTGCTGGTACATTCACTCAGAGCACTACATTGTCCTTGTAGTGTACTGAGCCAGAATCTTACCCTGATGAAACTCGGGTGCCCCTTCCTGCATACTATACCACCTTACATGGTGACACAGAGGAAGGTGCACATGACATTGAAGAGGAGGTGATGGATGACCCGTTGTTGACCCAGATTGGCATCCATTGGGGGAAGAGGGTGCCGCTGCCAATAGCTCAGAAGAGGAGGAGGAGCATCCGCAGCAGGCATCGACATAGCTGTTATCTGGCAGGCCCGGAGCAGTCCAAAAACGGGCTACAAAAACCAAAAGAGTTGCAGGACAGCTTGGCCAGACGGTCAAATTAGCACAGCGTGCAAGGCCTCAAAATGTCTTCCATAGTAGGAAGAGTGCAGTGTGGCACTTTTTTTGAACAAAATCCTAATGATCAGGCAAAGGTTATCTGTAAGAAGTGCGCAAAGACGTTTAGCCGAGGGAAAAATCTGCGAAATTTGAATACCAGTTGCATGCTTAGACATTTAACCACCATGTACTTGCAAGCGTGGTACGGACTACCAAACCTCACGTACCACATGTGCAACTGCTCCCAATGAAGGTAGTCAGCAACGCTACATCGTTTCCCCCACTGTAAGCCCACCAGTTAGCACACTACCAGCAGCAAATGTTGAGGTGTCGTCGCAAGGCCAAAGCAGTCAGGGAATCACAATGTTATTACTACGAAAGACTGAATCTAGGCCATCAGAAAGAACACCAACGCCATCACCATCATCAACCCTCTCTCAGTCCGCCATGTCCAACGCTAGTTCCACCATATGCAGCTCTCAAGTCCAGCTCGCCCTACCAGAGACTATGAGTAGGACAAGAAAGTACTCATCCTCTCATCTGCGTACACTGGGTTTGAACGCCCACATTACCAAACTAATCTCATTAGAGATGATGCCCTACCGGTTAGTTGAAAGCGAAGTGAACTCATGGCCTACGCAGTACCACGCTATGACCTACCCAGTCGGCACTTCTTTTCTCGCAAAGCCTTCCCAGCCCTCCGCCTTCATGTGAAAGACCAAATTTTCCATGCACTCAAGCAATCAGTGAGTGGAAATGTGCACCTCACAACAGATGCATATTCCAGTAGGCATGGTGTTATGAATGAGTCACTGGAGGAGGAAAAAACAAAAATGCAAGCTAAGTTCAGTAAACCGGAGAGGTTGGTAGCTAGCGGATTGCAGTCCCCTGATCCTATTCACAACAACTAACAGTAGCCGTGGGGTGTTCCTACGGTGGTCCTAGACACCTCATTCACAGCCGGAGAACTAAATAAACCTAAAGAAAGAAAGGGGAAATCTAAACTGCCCCAGAGCAGACCCCAAAGCAATAGACAGCCCCCAACATGTATTGATGGTGAAAACAGATGAAAACACAAACACAGACAGAAAGACAGGCTGAGCAAACGATGGGGCCCTCACTAACTAGATAGGACAGGAAAGAAAAGCAACAGTCTGCAATCACGCAAAAACCCTGCCAAAAAATAATGTCCAACACGTCTGATAGAAAAAGCCCTGAAGTCACTAGACTTCAAAATCACTATATCAGCACTCAAGTATATTCTGAAAACAGAGCAAAGAGATCAACTGATCAGAGACAAAAATGGAGTTCAGCCAGTCCCTACCAGGGCTGGCTGAACACAAACACTTAAATAAACCAGACAAAATCTCATGGAACAATAGCAGAGCAAAAACTTAGCTTTAGTAGACAGGACCAAACTGGAGGCCAGAGCTCAGAGCAGAGAGGATCACCAGCAACCCAGCAGGGCGTCGGCGGCCTTATATCCACTCAGAGATTCCGGATGTCCAATCACACTCCACCTGTTCAGATGACAGGTTTTTCCCATCCAAATCAATTTCACTACCTCCTTTCACCAGCAGAGGGAGTTCATCGGACATCAAAGGTGAAGGAGAAAATGAGCTCATAACAGCATGGCCAGGGCCGTTACATGTCCATCACTGCGCACTTGGTTAATGTTTTGGATGCAGGGTCCACAGGGGACAGCGGCGGTGGGACAGTGCTGCCTAGCCCACGGTATAGGAAACAGTTGGCTGTAGGCGTTCGACCCTCCTCCTCCAGAAGCGAAAGCTCTCCACAAAGCACAGTCGCACGAGCACTCCATCCGCAGCTGCCAGTGTTGCACACTCGGTGTCCCACTATCGAACAGCTAGTGGTAAGCTTCAGCGGGCTGTGTTGAAGATGATGTATTTGGGCGACAACAGACACACCACGGAGGTACTGGCCGACTACTTGCAGCGTCAAACTGAGTCATGGCTGGGCAGTCAACATCTTGAGGCAGGCAAGGTAGTGATAATGGCCGGAATTTTGTGGCAGCCATAGCCCTTTCAAAACTCCAACACATAGCTTGTCTGGCTCACACCTTGAACCTGGTGGTGCAGTGCTTCCTCAATAATTATCCGGAGTTAACAGGCCTGCTCCAGAAGGTCCGAAGACTGTGCTCGCACATCCGCCAGTCGCCTGTACACTCCAGTTGTATGCAGAAGCTGCAGCGATTGCTCCAACTTCCCAAGCACCGCCTAATTATAGACGTTGCAACAAGGTGGATCTCCACCCTGCACATGGTTGAGAGGCTGTGCGAACAGAGGCAGGCCGTAATGCATTTGTGGGAGGATACACGGCCAGGCACTTTGAGGGCAGACATCGGGTTGTCGGGTGTGCAGTGGTCGAAGCTGAAAGACCTCTGTAAAGTCCTCCAGTGTTTTGAGGAATCACATGACTGGTAAGCGCAGATGACGCCATCATAAGCATTAGCATCCCACTTATGCGTCTGCTCATGCAAACTTTGATGCACATTAAGGAGCAGGCGTCTGCAGCCGAGGAGGATGAGGAACAGGAGGAGGGAAGCCTTGATGACAGTCAGCCATTGTCTACTCCGGAACCTCTCCTGGACGAGGTGGAGGAAGAAGAGGAAGAGGAGGGGGAGGATGATGATGGGGATGATTATTTAGGGGAGGATGCTTCTCGTGGGTCAAGAGAAAATGTTGGCGTGGCAAAGTCTGGTACAGGCTTTGTGTGTGACTGGATTTGCCAGAAAGTGCTCCTCCACCCAGCACTCGCAGTGCATCATTGACACCTGGAACATTGGCCCACATCTCAGATTATGCCTTGCAGATCCTAAAAAGGGACCCCCGCATTGCCAAAATGATGAACGATGACGACTACTGGTTGGCCACGCTATGAAGGCAAATTCCAAAACATCATGCCACAGGAGAACCTTGGCCTAATATTGGCTAACAAACAAACAACTCTGGTAAACCATTTGTTTGAGGCATTCCCAGCACACAGCAGCGGTGATGGTTCTCCAACGAGCCGTAGGGGGCAACATGGAAGATGTGTTCGTGGTGCACACATCAGAAGTGGCGTTGGAGACAGGGGTTTCATGACCATGTTGTGGACTGAATTTTCAAGTCCCGCTCACACGACTGGTAATACTGCATCGATTGAAAGTGACAGGAGACAGCAGTTGTCAACTATGGTTACACTCTACTTCTCGTCCCATATCAATGTTCTCCCTCACAGATCATTCCCCTTTGACTATTGGGCCTCTAAACTGGATGCCAGGCCTGAATTGGCACAATATGCCTTACAGGAGCTCACTTGCCCTGCTGCTAGTGTGCTATCGGAAAGAGTCTTCAGTGCTGCTGGCTCAATCCTGACAGAAAAAAGGACCTGTCTGTAGACCCAAAATGTTGATGATCTAACCTTCATTAAAATGAACCATGCATAGGTTTCAAAGGATTTTGTCCCACCTTCCCCTGATGACACATAGGTTGCCAGAAAAATGGGTCGCTTTTATCCGCCTCTTCCTCGGACTTCTCCAATTCCTCCATTTGCAGCTGCTGAATGTCCAACATCAACATATGCCATTTTTTAAACCTCCCTAACTGGGGTGCCTCCCCCCCCCATGGCTGGGGTCACCACGTAGCGCACGCAACCGTGCAAGTGCCATTGCCCTGGACAGGTGGGTGTGCCGACTCTTGGGCGCCGGCACTGACACAGGGTCCCTCATAGTGCAATCAAGTGTCTCTGACGGTGGGGGTGCACACCCGCCATCAGACACACCGGCGTACTATGAGGGGCCCAGTGCCAGTACTGACGCCCACGAGTGGGCCCCCTTTGCTTGGGCAGGGCCCCAGCATTTGCAATATTTACCTCTCCCTGCTCCTCCGCTGTGTAGTCTGGGCTGTCAAATCCTTCCCTGGGACTGCCACTACAAATTTGGTGAACTGATAGATGATGGTTAAGATGTAGCTATGCCCTGTCCTGCTGGCCGGGCTCTAGCTTCAGATGATCAATGGCTTCCATTTCTTATGGACGTCGACTCACAATGAGATGCAGTGGTGGTTTATCATCAGCTTTCACAGTTTTCCTACTCACAGACGTGTGACATTCCTGCCCACATTTTTAAATGTGCCCGCTCATGCCAATCCAATAGAATCGCCTACAGCCTGTGGCTTCTGTCTTTTGCACTCCAAAGTTACCTGACAGATCATGATAGGCAGTGAGGACCATGTCTACATCTCTCCCTGTGATCAAAATTTGATGGAGATGAGTAACGGTGAAGGGATCCACGGTACTGCGATACAGCAACCCTTTCTTCACAAAGAACTGTTTTCGCTGTCTCCACACACAAAGTAATTGAGGGTCAGCAACGCCTCTGAGAATTCTCCCGGGAGTTTTTCCCCTGATTAGTAATTCCTAAATTTCTGCAATCACTCGACTTTATGTCTGTACTTTTATCCATCTCGTTTCCTCTGGCGGAGAGTCTGGACTGTCTTACTGAGACAGAAATATATATGAAGATTTAAAAATACCCCAACAGTGTATACTGGTGTACGCTTCAAAAACATTTCCTTTTTTCTACTTTTTAGATTGTTGTCTAATCCATACTGAGGCTGTGAGTGTCTTTGTCGGACGCCGGAAATAAACACGGAGATTTTAAATGTTTAAACTATGCTATATATACCTGTTATCCAGTGATACTGTACCCTTTATCAACTTTCTGCAATCTTGTCGAATCCATACTGTGTCTGAGACCATCTGAGTCTGCCTCCTGGTTACAGATGAGTGGTGTTTGAGTGGAACTGTTGGCCAAGTTCAAATTCTAGCTGTTTTGGGCGGTGTTAGATCCGTTCGTCGAACTACAACACTTTGATTAAAATTCGGCTGTTCGAGTTTCCGTTCGAGAACGTTTCGTTAAACAAAAGCATATCTTTTTTTTCACGTTAATAATGGTTTTCAATGATAATAGACAGTTTTAGGGCATAGTAGCGGTGTCTGGTAGCCAGCAGTGTAGTACACCTGTGAAGGAGCTACACCGTGTGTTTCTAATAATTTTTTACCGCATATTGTTCTGAAAATCCTTTTGGGCCTAGTAACTGTGTCTGCTACTCAGAAGAGGAGCCCACCAGTGAACCGAGCTATGCCGCCTGTTTATGAAAGAACCAGTTTTTGACTGCATTTACACCACTTAATACTTTGGGCCTAGCAAAATATTCAGAATTGAGAGTCCTCAGTGGTTGATACCTTTTAATGGCTAACTGAAAAGATGGTAACACATTGCAAGCTTTCAAGACTACTCAGGTCTCTTCATCAGGCTTGACTAATACAAAATCTGAAGAGTGCCATTGCCCTGGACAGGTGGGTGGGCCGACTCTTGGGCGCCGGCACTGACACAGGGTCCCTCATAGTGCAATCAAGTGTCTCTGACGGCCTGATGAAGAGACCTTAGTAGTCTCGAAAGCTTGCAATTTATTACCATCTTTTCAGTTAGCCATTAAAAGGTAACAACCACTGAGGACTCTCAATTCTGAATATTTTTCTATCTACTGGCTAACACGGTACAAAGATATACATCTTTACTTTGGGCCTAGTAACTGTGTATGCTACTCAGCAGAGTTGGCCACCCGTGAACCAAGCTATGCCGCCTGTTTATGTATAAAGAAAAGGGGGAGACAGGGCGCTTCCAATGCGTAGGTCTGTATGGAAAGTAGATGAGTGCACAGCAAGTGTTAGGCTCCACTGATAGGGTTGTGAGAGTCACAACACCTATAATTGCATAAAACAACTGCAGCAGTCTGCACGAGGTCCAAGGACTTGGTACAAAGAGAAGGCTGGTAGTGCAATAAGAGACTGCGCTGCTGTGGTAGAATTCAAGATATCTTTAATGGCATTAAAGATATCTTGAATTCTACCACAGCAGCGCAGTCTCTTATTGCACTACCAGCCTTCTCTTTGTGCCTGTTTATGTATGTAAGAACTGTGTGCTACTCAGCTGAGGAGCCCAGCTGTTAAGCAATCTACAGCACCTGTGGTTTGGACACTTAATTTTTTCACATTCTTTCTAGAATGCCGTTTAGGCCTAATTCCGGAATTACAGTTGACCTGTACTTACTGGGAAATGCTTGTTGGCGGGGAAGAATTGTAATCCCAGATCCCCATCATTAACGGGGTTCAGCGAGTTATCCGCACCTGTAAGTGATACACGCTGGTCCTTTCATTGTAGCACGCGTGCAGCCCCGGACATGTAAGGGCATGACAGACCTGTTATTGGCCGATCTCGCGTGCCAGAGCCTCGCGTGTCCCTCTAGTAAGCTGGACGCGGACCGCGGAGGCATGCCTGAGTCTCGTTCGTTAACGGAATTAAGCTTGCAATCTGTGCAGCTTTTTTGTGGATGGCATGGTTGAGGTTGCCTGTGTTGAGTCCAATTAAGCCGCAGACTCCACTCCTGGTGGTGCCCTTCTGGACATTCCTTTAAGGTTAAGCTTTGCAACCATACTGCCCCGGAAACCAAACACTTTTCCTGACAGTGACATTCTAGTCAAAGAGCGCGATGACATCACATCTGTACTCCCTCTGCCTAAACAGTCCAAGTGCAGAGAGATGGAAGATGGGGACAACGAGGAGTCCAGCATAAAGGGATTCCTTAGCGAGGAGACTTATTTAATTGTTTTAAAGGTTGGGAGCAATTTTTGGGGAGCACGATACACTGGAGAATGATATCTGGGGCCCACCATACACTGGAGCATTCCAAAGGTGGACATCAGTCACTGGAGCAGCATTTACAGGGCCCATTATACACTGGAGCATTAGAATTGGGGCCCATTATATATAGAGCATTATTTGGGCCCATAAGACACTGGAGCTTCATCCATGGGGACCAACATATACTGTAACATTATGTAGAGCTCATCATATACTGTTTCAAACATTATATGGGACCAATGATTCTGTATGGAGAAATACAGTCATGGCAAAAAGTATTGACACCCCTGCAGTTCTGTCAGATAATACTTAGTTTCTTCCTGAAAATGATTGCAAACACAAATTCTTTGGTATTATTATCTTCATTTAATTTGTCTTAAATGAAAAAACACAAAAAGAATTGTCCTAAAGCCAAATTGGATATAATTCCACACCTAACATAAAAAAGAGGGTGGACAAAAGTATTGGCACTGTGCGGAAAATCATGTGATGCTTCTCTAATTTGTGTAATTAACAGCACTTGTAACTTACCTGTGGCACCTAACAGGTGTTGGCAATAACTAAATCACACTTGCAGCCAGTTGACATGGATTAAAGTTGACTCCACCTCTGTCCTGTGTCCTTGTGTGTACCACATTGAGCATGGAGAAAAGAAAGAAGACCAAAGAACTGTCTGAGGACTTGAGAAACCAAATTGTGAGGAAGAATGAGCAATCTCAAGGCTACAAGTCCATCTCCAAAGACCTGAATGTTCCTGTGTCTACCGTGCGCAGTGTCATCAAAAAGCTTAAAGCCCATGGCACTGTGGCTAACCTCCCTAGATGTGGCCGGAAAAGAAAAATTGACAAGAGATTTCAACGCAAGATTGTGCGGATGTTGGATAAAGAACCTCCACTAACATCCAAACAAGTTCAAGCTGCCCTGCAGTCCGAGGGTACAACGGTGTCAACCCGTACTATCCGTCAGCATCTGAATGAAAAGGGACTGTATGGTAGGAGACCCAGGAAGACTCCACTTCTTACCCCGAGACATAAAAAAGCCAGGCTGGAGTTTGCCAAAACTTACCTGAAAAAGCCTAAAACATTTTGGAAGAATGTTCTTTGGTCAGATGAGACAAAAGTAGAGCTTTTAGGGCAAAAGCATCAACATAGAGTTTACAGGAGAAAAAAGAGGCATTCAAAGAAAAGTACACGGTCCATACAGTCAAACATGGCGGAGGTTCCCTGATGTTTTGGGGTTGCTTTGCTGCCTCTGGCACTGGACTGCTTGACCGTGTGCATGGTTACCGGAAGCGGTTGGTCGAAGTTATTTTGGCTAAAGGTTGTGCAACCAAGTATTAGGCTGAGGGTGCCAATACTTTTGTCCGGCCCATTTTTGGAGTTTTGTGTGAAATGATCAATGTTTTGCTTTTTGCTTCACTCTCTTTTGTGTTTTTTCATTTAAGACAAATTAAATGAAGATAATAATACCAAAGAATTTGTGTTTGCAATCATTTTCAGGAAGAAACTGAATATTATCTGACAGAATTGCAGGGGTGTCAATACTTTTGGCCATGACTGTATATGGGCCTCATTATTCTGTATAGCGCACTATGCGGTGGCCATAATACTGTATGGAGTAATATACTGTCCGTTTTTGGAGCTATTGGAGAATTTAAAATGGATATCAATCATGTGATGTAAGAATTGAATTCATTGTACTATACCGCTATTTCTCTGCCGTATCAAAGGATCATGAATTGTGTCATGTGTTAAAGGAGCCCAGTGACACTCTTTGGCCCTGGGCCCACGAATATCTGGAGCCAGCCCTACCCCCCCACTACTTTAGCCAAATAACCCCCAGTTTTCAATGGCTAACTATTATTATAAAGTAAATTAAGGTTGACAAGCTTAAGGAATAGGAATTGATGTTTTTGGCATTAAAATGGGCACTGTAGGTGTGTTTCCTGTCCTCCACTCACTGCCGACTTTTCGTCCCCATTGACTTACATTGGGTTTCGTGTTTCAGTCGGACTTCTACTTTTCACAATAATCGGCCGATTTCGTTCGATCAATCTTTTGCGAAAGTCGGTTTTCGTGAAACCTGACTCGACCTGAAAAAAGGCAAAGTCACTCATCTCTAGTGGCGACCCCAAGCTCTGTAGGGGGTTGGGTTCTTAAATCAATGTATCTTCCATTTTGAATGGTTGGACCTTATCTCGCTGGCCACCCGCATTGACCTGTGCTTCCAGGAGCGCGCCCTGTAGTCAGCGAGAGACAGGAAACCCACTAGACCGGCCTCCCTTTCCAACCAGTCCGCTAATCCCCATCCTGCTGGGTCCTCTTCACCCCCTCTGTTGAACCCATGCAGGTGGATCGCCTCAATTTGGCTGAGTTGCGTCGGCGGGAGAGACGGGCACAAGGCCTATGCCTCTATTGCGGAGGTTCGTCGCATTTTGTGCGCACCTGTTCTGAGAGACCGGGAAACTTCTCCACCTAGGTCAGGTAAGAGAGGCCTCCCTAGGTGCTAATGATTCCTCTCAACCTCTTACTATATCTGTTCTTGTGGTTTCAGGGCAGAGACGTGGGTCCGAGGTGGCCTACGTGGACTCGGGCTCGGCAGGTAACTTCATCCGGCGTGAAGAGGTGGACAAGTACCAAATTCCCATGGTTACCCTATGTAATCCTCACCTGATTGCTGCAGTGGATGGCAGACCACTACAGGAGACCGTCACCTTGGTCACTGAGGAAGTGGAGTCGCAAGTCGGAGCCTTACATCGAGAGAAGATAGCGTTTTACGTTTTGCCAAAACTCTCCCATGCGATTCTACTCGGTCTCCCCTGGTTAAGGACACATCAACCTTTCCTCAACTGGTCTTCGGGGGAGGTACTCCACTGGGAGCACTCGTGCCAAGCTTGCTGCCTGACTCCTGTCCGTCTTGCTGCCGCTCCCCGGCCACCCCCTGACCTTGCTGGTCTTCCTTCAGACTACAGTTCCTATGCAGACGTCTTTGATAAGAGGGAAGCGGAGGTTCCTCCTCCACACTGGCCTTTTGACTGCCCAATTGAACTAATCCCTGATTCAACCCCCCAAGGGGCAGAATCTACCCTCTGTCTCCGGCAGAGACCTTAGCCATGTCCAAGTACGTGCGGGAGAACCTCGCCAAAGGCAAAGGCTTTATACGGAAATCCTCTTCGCCCTCGGGAGCCGGGTTTTTCTTCGTCAAGAAAAAGGATGGATCTCTACGGCCTTGCATTGACTATAAAGGGCTTGAATGAGATTACCATCAAGAACAGGTTTCCTCTTCCACTCATCCCGGAGTTGTTTGACCGTCTCAGAGGGGCCCGGGTCTTCTCCAAGTTAAATCTTAGGGGAGCCTATAATCTGATCCGTATTCACGCAGGTGACAAGTGGAAGACTGCTTTCAACACTCTAGACGGCCATTACGAGTACCTGGTCATGCCCTTTTGTCTCTGTAATGCTCCTGCGGTGTTTCAAGAGTTTGTCAACGAGATCTTTCAGGACCTCTTGTACTCCTGTGTGGTCGTGTACTTGGAAGACATCCTCGTCTTCTCACCGGATCTCTCATCCCACAGAAAGAGTGTTCGCCTGGTGTTACAGCGTCTTAGGGAGAATCGCTTATATGCTAAGATAGAGAAATGTCTCTTTGAACAAACCTCTCTGCCGTTTCTGGGTTACATTATTTCCGATGCTGGATTAAGGATGGATCCCGAGAAACTGACTGTCATCCTCAAGTGGCCTTGTCCCATTGGAGTAAGAGCAATACAACGGTTTCTCAGATTTGCCAATTATTACAGGCAATTTATTCCTCACTTTTCCACAGTAACCAAACCTATTTCCGCTATCAACCGAAAGGGGACAACTCTCAATTCTTGGACTACGGAGGCGGAGGAGGCCTTTCAGACTCTAAAACTCTTTCTCCATGGCCCTGGTGTTGCACCGTCCCGAAAGCAACCAACCCTTTTTGCTTGAGGTGGACACTTCCTCAATGGGTGCCTGGGCAGTACTATCCCAGAGATCTGCCTCCGGTCGTCTGCATCCTTGTGGCTTTTTTTTCAAAGGCTTTCTCTCCATCCGAGTGCAAGTACTCAATCGGCGACTGTGAACTATTGGCCATTAAATTGGCCCTGGAAGAAAGGCGTCATGTCCTGCAGGGGCTGTCCATCCCTTTGTAATCTTCTCTGACCACAAAAACTTGGCCTATCTCCAGTCTTCCCAGAGACTCAATCCTCGTCAGGCCAGATGGTCCTTATTTTTTGCCCTATTTGATTTTGAGCTCCGTTTTCGTCCCAGCAGCAAGAACACCAAAGCCGACACCCTATCCAAGGTCTTCCTGCCAATTGAGACAGTGGAGGAACCTTCGCACATTATTGAGCCCACTAGAATCATCACTGTGGCTCCGGTGAACTGGCTTTCTCTACCCTTGTGCCAGGAAATCTCAAGAGAAAGGTCCTTCTGTGGGGTCACTCCTCCAGACTGACGGGCCATGCCGGAACCAAGAAGACGCTTGCCCATATCACGTGTCACTACTGGTGGCCTACGCTTTTCCAAATGTGCTTGATTTCGTGGCCTCTTGTCTCTCCTGTGCTAAGAACAAAGTGCCGCGATAACTTCCATCCGGCTTATTGCTCCCGTTGCCAGTCCTTACAGTTCCTTGGGAACATATTGCCATGGATTTCATCACCAACTTACCCCGTTCTTCCGGTTGTACAGTAATCCTGGTGGTGGTGGACCGTTTGTCCAAGATGGCCCACTTCATCCCTCTGCCCAGTCTCCCCTCGGCTCCTGAGTTGGCCAAAGTTTTTATCCAGCAGATCTTCAGACTCCTTGGCCTACCTCAACGTATTGTGTCTGACCGGGGGGTTCAGTTCACCTCCAAGTTCTGGCGGGCACTTAGTAAGCTCATGAACGTTTCCCTCAACTTTTCCTCTGCTTACCATCCATAGTCCAACGGGCAGGTGGAGCGTACCAACCAGACGTTAATTGGGTACCTACGTCATTTCTCCAATGCCTACCAAAATGACTACTTCCTTGGGCAGAGTTCACCTACAAAACCCATACTGGCGTTTTTCATTGTGTTTGACAGACATCCTGGTGTTCCCCTTCCGGTAACCCCTGCCTCCGAGGTACCCGCGGCCAATGCCTTGTCCTCAGAATTTTCCAAGATCTGGGCCTAGACCAACACGTCACTCAAGAAGGCCCCTGACCGAATGAAAAATTATGCTGGCAAGAAGAGATTGGATCCTCCACCGTATCGAACCGGGGACAGTCTGGCTCTCGTCCAAATTTATCCAGTTGAAACTGCCCCTTACAAGTTGGGCCAGCAGTACATCGGTCCGTTTGAAATTCTTGGACGTGTCAATGAAGTCGCCTACAAATTGAGGTTGCCTGCTTTGCCTGGGTCCTGAACACCTTCCACATCTCTCTCCTGAAACCTGTGGTACTGAACCGCTTCCACTCCGTATCTGATCCTGTTTCTCAGCCGGTTGGTACCAATAATATCTTTGAGATGGAGGATATCATCACCATGAAAAAGGTTAGAGGTAGGACTCTTTTTCTTATTGACTGGAGGGGCTTTGGTCCTGAGGAGAGGTCCTGGGAACCCCAGGAGAATATCAATGCTCCCAGCATTCTCAAGAGATTTTTTGCTAATCTCAGGGGAGGGCGGCTTAAGAGAAAGGGTACTATCATGCTGCCACTGTATACTCACCCTGCCTTCGCTCCCACGCCACATCCCCCTGTCATTCGGAAGATGCGGTGGTCTCTTCTGACAGGTCCGCGGCTGACTGCATCTCTGCATGCAATCCGCATGCACCATAGACCACGGCCGCTCGTCCCTCCTGTCACTTGTGCTCCGGCGGTGCCCTGACCCGGAAGCACTGCCGGACCAATGGCAGACCAGACATGGGCATATCAGGCCGTCCTCTTTTGATGGAGATGCCTGATCTTCATATTTGTTAGCACACTGGGCCCTGTTTCATCATACACTCACTTGTCTCCCGCAGTTCTGTATTCTGTGGTCCCTGCTCCATCCTGCCACTTGTGATTCAGTTCCTGCAGTCCTATTCCAGACCTGCCTTCTGTGTGCCTGCTCCATCCTGCTGTCTGTACTCCAGTCCTGCAGTCCTACTCTGGGGTTCCTGCCCCGTCCAGCCATCTGTGCTCCAGTCCTGCAGTCCTACTCCAGTCCTGCCTTCCATGTTCCTGCTCCATCCTGCTGTCTGTGCTCTAGTCCTGCAGTCCTACTCCGGTGTCCCTGCTCCATCCTGCCATCTGTGCTCCAGTCCTGCAATCCTACTCTGGTCCTATCTTCTACAGTCTTGTGGTCCTACTCCAGTACGTTCTGAGCCGCCCCTCTCGGTACCGGCTATTGTGGTACCCGAATCCCTGGGCCTGCTCCTAACGATCCCTGTATAGGGGTCGGCTCCACCTGGCGGCTCACCTGGGGTCCCTTAGATGCCACGATCCATATGGTCCACTCCTGGAGATTTGCCTCACCTGACCGGCCATGGTAATAATCAGGGAGCGTGTATGTGGGAGGGAACGGTGAGTTTATATAGTGTTAAGGCCCCTTTACATTTAGCGATGCACCAGTGATCCCGACCACGATATGACCCAATCAGGTTCGCTGGTGCATCGCTAAATGGTCGCTAGTGAGCTGCCAAACAGGCAGATCTCACTAGCGATGCAGCGACGCAGCAGCGGTCGTTACTTACCTGTCAGACACGGCGATCATGACATCTTCCGCCCACGTCCACGTGTCGCTCGTCGGCGCCAGCAGGAAGCCCAGCAGGAAGCGCCCGACGAGAAATGGACCTGCATGATCTCACGCGATCAGCTATAGACAGCGGGGATCCTGTCGGTGGTAAGTATCACATATAGCGATATCGCTAGCAATATCGCTGCTGCGTCACAAAATTACTATTTGGATTAGCAAATGCGTCCTCCGGAGACTGCCACACAGTATTAGCACAATCTAGTTAGATGCTGGAAGATTGATTTCACACTGAACAGGATCCTATCTAGCAAATTGACAAGTTCACTTGCAGCACTATCAAGAGCGGCTTCTCTGGACTTTGACACTGAGAAAATGGCGCCAGCAAAACAAGATGTCAACTTTTTACCTGGTCATGGATATGTGACTTTGACAGCCAATCACAGTAGACCTTTTGTCATGATGTTGTGGATGGTTTCTGCTCCCTGATTGGTTGCCAGAATCACACAAAGTTAAAGAAAAAAAAGGCGTGCTGCTCCTCTAACCTCTCCACACGCTCCTGTAATCTCTCCACATCCCCTCCAATCAAACACGTTGCCATCCCTCCCGATCATTATACAGCACCACTATCCTAGCCAAAGTAATTGAACATTTTCCAAACAAGTTTGTTCATCTCTATTGCTGTATTAATTCTTGAATTTTTGGAGAATTTTTAGGACTGTTTTTGCAGCTTTGCTATTAAGTTTAGTGTTAGGACTCTGTGTGAGGACCCTTGATGCGGGTTGCGAACTTGCACATCATGGCCAAAATATCGACCAATACCTCATATATTATGTATATATAATTTTTGTTGCACTTCATTTCTCAGGATGAAGCCAAGCCCAGCATTTTTGGCTTTATAAACTAGGGTGTCTGTTCTCATGTGATGCTTTTAGATAGTGCTGGGCAGCCAACCTAATCTAATAGTATGTGTGTCACTAAAAGGCTGTAAGCCAGATACTGTGCATTACCTGTGTGAACAGTGCCCTATACAAGTCTCGTGCAATCTAATACTAAGTAATCTCCCCCTCCATGAGTTGTGAGTGGATGTCTCATCAGTAATTTGCACCCGTGATGTTGCTGCCATCTTTATACAGTGCATTAGTTTGGAGACCTGGGCAGGTAAACACTGCTGCCCCTTTTGCTGTATTAACACTAGAAGTCCCAGAAATTTCGAGCTCCCCCTTGAAGTCCCGAAAGAGGGTCAAATGACCCTTAGTCCGAACTGATGACTCTGATGGCTCCAATTAGCATCCTTTCATTTGTAAATGTGGCCATTGTCTGAGGAATCTGCAGGGGGAGTAGAGCTGAATTCATCCTCAAAACACTGTGTGAAACACAGGTCAAGAGACTTTGCATTTTGAGGGAACTGACAATTTGTATAAACCACACATTTTGTTTTGAAGTGAAGTGTTTTGGGAGAGATGTGACCTTTTGCTGCTGATCCGTGATGTTGTGCTGCATTATCCAGGTCATTTTGCCAAATGTACATATAGTTTGCAAAACATACAATCTGTTTCAATTTTTCAAGTTTTTCTAAAAGAATTTAGTTATGTTTTTCTTTTAAAAAAAAGATGTGAAAGAAGTGGGTTAAAAATGACAGACAAAAAACAAAACAAATTAATTGTGTTGATCCACCTCAACAAAGGTCTTGTAAAAGAGCAAAAGAATGTAAGCTACTCCAGAGTGTGTCTGGCGCTACACCACAGACGGCGCTAGCTGCCCCACGCTTCCAGCTCATCTTAGGACCTCTGCCTGGTCCCTGCCAGACCGGACTTCTACATATGGCACTTTAGCCCCTCCTGCACATTCATACTGCCATGAGTGCTTCTTTTTCTCTTGTGCTTTAAGTGAGGTTTGAAAAAGACCCGACATAGGGTAGAAACGTTACCTCAACGCACTATTCCCCTGTGGTGTCTTCAATAATAAAAAAAATTTTTTGCATTGAAAATCAAAATTTCCCAGAGTGCAGCTGTTTTCTCTTCACTGGATGAGTGTCTGGACTAAGTTCCAGGTTCAGCTTGCACCTACCTCATATCCACAGAGTGCACGCCTTGTCTGTATCACGGCTTTCCTGAAGAGATGGGTTTTCAGGTTCTGTCTGAAGGATCCAAATGTGGTTGATGGTTGGACTTGTTGGGGCAAAGAATTCCAGAGAATAGGGGCTATTCGGGAGAAGTCTTGGAGGCGGTTGGGTGAGGAGCGAATAAGTGTGGAGGAGAGAAGGAGGTCTTGGGAGGACCGGAGATTACGTGAGGGAAGGTATCGGGAGATTAGTTCAGAGACATATGGGGGAGACAGGTTATAGATGGTCATGTAAATGACGAATGAATATAAGTCTCTTCCCACCATGACATATATAAATTCGCCAAAGATGGTGAAAAAGATGATCCCATAGGGCAACCACACACCTGAATATAAAACTGCTTATTAAAACTAAAAAAATGATGTTTAAGCAGAAAGTCTGCAACCTGTAGAATGTACTCCATGTGGGAAGCCTCAAGATCCCCATAGTGTTCCAAGTGGAAACTGAGAGCTCTGATAGCTAAATGGTGGGGGATATGGGAATATAGGGCTTCAACATCACAGGTAACCCAAATCGAATCTTTGGACCAAGACATATTTGACAGTGCTTGTAATAGGTGTTTCGCGTCTTTGATATAACCCACTGTTCTCTTAACAAATGGCTGCAAAATCTCATCCAGCCAGGCAGATCGTCTCTCTGTGCAAGATCCTATGCCCGCCACAGTAGGATGGAAGGCAGGAGGAAATACCTCTTTATGCACCTTAGGCAGACCATGAAAAATAGCACACACAGGGTTTTCAGACACAAGATAATCAATCATTTTTCTGTCAAAAATGCCCAGAGCTTCCCCTTCACCTACTAAACATCTTAATTTCCCATTAACTTCTGATGTAGGATCAGCGTCCAACTTTCTGTATTACAATCTGATAGCATGCTCTGAATTTCTCTCTCATATAAGGCATTATCCAAGATAACCAGAGAGCCCCCTCTATCCGCCGGGCGGGTCACAACCTTAGTGTCTCACGATAAATCCTTTAAAGCCTTTTTTCCGCTTTTGTTAGATTGTTTGCAGCTCCTATGTCAGTAGTTAGGATATCTCTTATTTCCTTCTCCGACACATCCTGAAAGCTGTCCATGATGGGACCCTTGCTGAGACAGGAGAAAAGTCTGGATTTGGAGTTTGTATCGGTTTTAGTTCCATAGATTTTACAATCCTCCGATTAGTATCAAGGATTTAGATGCGATCTGTTCAGTCAAAGTCCTAGATAGTGGAATAACAGGAAATTCAGGCGCTGGATCAGCCATAGGAGCAGAAGCCGCCACAGATTGATGAAAGTGTTTTTCACTGCTAACAAGCGGACAAACTTATCGACATCTTTGTAACATATTGGCACGAACACTGGGTGCAAACTTCATTCCTTTCTCCAACACTTTCATCTGAGTATGAGTACTGATAGATTAATCACGGAGTAATTAGACACCTCAGACAAAGCTTTGTCTAATATCTGCAGCGATGTGACTGTCTCTTGGGGTATCTTTTCTCCCCCTGTGCCTCTTCCCTGCCCTATGCCATCTCCGGTTTTTGACGCTGACGGTACCCCTATATTGGGCACTCCAGCAGATGGAGGGGTCGGGGGATTAGTGTCCACACCTAAGCGATCAGTAGTGTCACCAGCTGTCTCCTGATCCGTAACAAACTCCACTCTTTTATTTAGAGATTGACCCTTCTTGTTCTTAAGAATAGGTCTGATTTTTCTTGGAGACTTCCAATTATAAACTTTATTCGTTTCATAATCAATACAATCACGTGAAAATTTGCTCTGTTTAATACTAATAATCTTCTCCTCTTCTTTATTAATTCTATACAGCAATTTATCATTTTTGGCCCTGACTTCAGGGTTCCCAGCAAAATCCTTCAGTGGATTATGATATTCCGTAATGGATTTTTCCAACTCAATGACCTGATTAGTTTCCTCTTTAATAATAAGTTTCATTAGTTGCAATGAACAATCCGTAAGAATTTTATTCCATTCACACATAAATGACTCTGGAAAAGGATATGTTGGTATTTTCCTGATTCTCGGACCTCTAGGGATCATTGATCTATCAACATATTTTTGCAAAATAGTTGAATCCCACCAGGTCCTCAGTTTTTGTAGCATAGTTTTTTCCAGATCAAAGAAAATATTATCCAAGTCTGTGCCAGCTGAATAATCAGAATTAGATTTGTTGGAGAACATAGAATCCAGTTTTTTAAGTCTATCCTCATTATTAAACAAAACCTTCGTGGTTAAATCCATGTTGAAAGAATGCAGCGAAGAAAGAGGATAATCGTCCAAAATCTAACTGTATAAAGGTATTTTCAAAAGATCGCACACTGAAACGGAGGCGTGAAAAAACCGCCAGAGGTAAATAGCAGAAAAAGAGGAAAAAATATTCATCCTACCGTAAATCAGTGTCCATATGGTCCATAAGCGGTCTGATGACAGGGGATGTCCAGTGCGGTTCAACTGGCGCTATAAATCCAAATCCAAAGAAAAAAAGAGGGGGTCTCCAGCACCAAAATTAGTAAAAAAAAGATAAAACTCACATTTATTAGGAAGGTTTTAAAATCATATTAATAAGCCACCATGACAGGCAAGGCTACCTTACGCGTTTCAGACAGATATTCTGTCAAATGGTGTGAACGTTGTAGCTAGAAAATCCACAAATTTGGGCAATTTGCTATCACCAAGTCTGTAGATCACCCCTAGAAGCAGTAACATGTGGCTCAGCACAGTGGGCTCATTTAGGTGTGGTACCTCCAGATGTAATCTGTGCAGGTATATGGCTAATTGTAAGGAGTTTTCGGCTAATAATGGTAAAATTTTTAAGATAAAAACATTTATAAACTGTTCAACAACTTATGTAGTGTATTTAGCCAGCTGTGAAGCATGCAGCAAATAGTATGTTGGTTGTACATCACGTAAGTTAAAGAAACGACTCAGAAGTGCATGGAGGTGATTTGTCTACGTTGTCCGTGAGGGGCATAGAGAGAATTCACAGAGCGGAGCGAGGTGGTGATTGGTTTGCTGCACTATTATCAGCTGAGGCTAAATGGATCCTGCTTCTTGATGCTCGTGCACCAAAAGGTTTAAATTATAGATCAGATTTGCAATATATAATGTAATATGGTTTTTTTGCAATACTCATCTATTTACGTCTATTGTGATTTATGGTTTATTGCTGTTTTTGTATGTATTCATTTATGTCTGCAAACATATATTTCTTATTTACATGTTAGCTTTGTTTAGCAGCATTACTTGCTTAGGTCTCAAAAGGGTGAAGCTAATTAATTACCTTAAACTGGGTGTTCACTCTGCAGTCTCCTCAGGTATTCATTTATTTAAGCTTCCTAGTTTTGATAAGATATACCTATGACTAAGGACATGTAATATCTGTCTGAAACGCGTAAGGTAGCCTTGCCTGTCATGGTGGCTTATTAATATGATTTTAAAACCATCCTAATAAATGTGAGTTTTATCTTTTTTCACTAATTTTGGTGCCGGAGACCCCCTCTTTTTTTCTTTGGATTTGGATACCCAGCCAGTGCCAGGTATGTTCCGACAGTGCAGACAGACTGCTCGGTGAGTGCTGAAATGCTAGTCACTCAAGAAGGACATGCCACTCACACACACACACGCAGCCCCCACTGCAGCCTATTGTAAATATGTGTGGAATTGTTTTATTCCTTGTATTTTTTTTTATTATTTTTATATCAAAAATAAAAAGCATGGAGACAAATAACAGTTGTTCTTTTGTAAATTTTTCACACTGACATTTCAGTCCTCATGACTTAGACACAAATGCTTCTGGTCATCACTCACAGCTGTACCTTGCTCTAAAATTTCTAATTCTCTATTTAAAATATATAAAAAATGATTCATTGTTTCAGTGCTTTTTTGGTCAAATAAAACTAAACTAAATACAATATGTATAGTCTTTATATTATCAAATACAATAAACTGAATAGAACTAACTAGAAACTAAAAGGCTAAACTCAATGGAAAACAACCACCTCCTGTGGTGCGACAGTAGTGGCCTTAATTACAGAACAAAAGACGGTGATTATAGGATGTTAGCTAAAATCCTTCAGGTCATTCGACCCGTCTCTGGGTTCCAAAGGTAGAAATGTTAAATGACCCCTCTCTGGGACTTCTAGTGTTAATAGATTGGAGGGGTGAGAGAGTGTTAGGGTACCGTTACACCTAGCAATGGACCAGCGATCCCGACCAGCGATATGACGCGGTCAGGATCGCTGGTGCATCGCTAGGTGGTCGCTAGTGAGCTGCCACACAGGCAGATCTCACCAGTGACATCGCTGGGGACGGGGATCGGTACTTACCTGTCAGACGCAGCGATCCTGCGTCCTCCCGCCCGGCTCCACGCGTCGCTCGTCGCCACAGCAGGAAGCCCAGCAGGAAGTGGCTGACGAGGAATGGTCCAGGAGCTTCTCGCGCGATCAGCGATAACCAGTGGGGGAGCCGGTCGGAGGTAAGTATCGCATGCAGCGATATCGCTAGCAATATCGCTGCTGCGTCACAAAATCAGTGACTTTACAGCGATATTGCTAGCGATATCGCAGTGTGTAATGGGGGCTTTAGAAGGGAGGCCACACAGAATTAGGTTGCAGTAGTTGAGGTGAGAGATGATAAGGGCATGCACTAGGGTCTTTGCAAATTCTTGATTAAGGAATGTGCGGATATGGGAGATATTTTTGAGTTGAAGTTGGCAGGAAGTGGAAAGGGCTTGGATATGTGGTTTGGGGGAGAGATTAGAGTCCAGGATTTCCAAAGGCAGCGAGCTTGTGGGACTGGGTAGAGTGAGCAGACATTTACTTTAATGGATAGATTTGTTTGGGAGGATTGAGTGAAATGGGGGGAAAATAATGAATTCTATCTTGTTCTTATTACGTTTTAGATATCTAGTAGAGAAGAAGGATGAAATAGCAGACAGACATTGTGAGATTCTGGTTAATAAGAAGGTGATAGCAGGTCCAGAGAGGTAGATGTGTGTGTGATCAGCATAGAGATGATACTAAATGTCATGAGACTCTATGAGCTTTCCCAGGCCGAAAGTGTAGATGGAGAAGAGCAGGAGCCCTAGGACTGAACCTTGGGGGGCACTGACAGATAGGTGGCAAGGTGATGAGGAGGTGTGTGTGTGGGAAACGCTGAAAGTCTGGTCTGTTAAGCATGAAGAGATCCAAGATAGGGCCAAGTCACTTATGTCAAGAGATGAGAGAATCTGTAGTGAGAGGAAATGATCAATTTTGTCAAAAGCAGAGGAAAGGTCCAGTAGGAGGAGGACAAAGTAGTGTCGCTTGTGTTTTGTGGTTAGCTGATCATACTTTTGTCAGGGAAGCTTCAGTGGAATTATGGGGTCAAAAGTCAGATGTAAACTGTAGAGAGGAAGCAGGAGGCATGGTGGCAGGGCAATTCAAGATGGACGTGTTGTTCCAGTAGCTTTGAGGCATTGGGGAAAAATGATGTGGGGGTGATATCTAGATACAGAGGATGTGTCAAAGGAGGGATATTTGAGAATTGGTGTGAACTGCTAATTGGAGTGGGATCTTTTCCAGCTCCACTCAGCAACCTTGCATGCTCGCTCCAGTTCTCTAGTCAGGTGCTAGTGTGCCAGTGTTGCCTGTTAATTGTGCAAGCTTTGGTACAGTATGTGTGAGGGGGCGACTGATTCGAGAGCTACAGCTGTTGTGGTGTTTTTGTGGCTATATAAATTTGTAGAAACATCTGCATTGTGTAAGCAACTTTTGTTTGACAGAGGGAGAAAGGACTCAGAAAGTGAGTGCATATCAAGGTGTTTGAGATTTCTGCGAAAGAGTGTGCAAGTTTGTAGAATGGGAATTGTGCACCTGGAGAGGAAAGATAATGTGAATAGGTTGTGATCAGACAGAAAGAGAGGTGAGTTAGAGAGGTATGATAGGGAACAGAGGTGGGTGAAGTTGAGGTCCAGTGTATAGATGTCTTTGTGAGTGGCTGCAGAAGACCATTGAAAAAAACAAAGGAAGTGAGAAATAGAAGCTTTGAGATGGCTGAGTGGGAAGTGTCAATTGGGATGTTGAAGTCACTCATGATGATAATGGGGATGTGAGCAGAAAGAAAATGAAGCAGTCAGAATGTAAATTGGTCAAAAAGGTGGTGGCTGGCCCTGTGAGGCAGTGAATGACAGTCACTTGGAGGTTGGAGGGGGAGTAGATGTGCACGGAATGCACCTCAAAAGAACAGAGAGTAGCAAAGTGTAGAATTGGGTAAAGGAGCAGTTATCTGACTAGAGAAAGCCATCTCCTCCACCATGCTTGCTGCTGGGGTGGGGTATAGTGAGAAAGATGGCATCTCCCATAGGAAAGTTCAGCTGGAGAGGCTGTGTCAGAGGGGGTGAGCCAGGTTTCAGTGATTATGAGGAAGGAAAATTTGTTAGTGATGAAAAGATAATGAATAATGAATGTATGAAAGTTTATTGCAGACAGAGCGAGTGTTCCACTGAGTTCATGTTAGTGGGACTGGGGAAGCAGGAGCTAGTCAATGGGTATGAGGTTAGAAAGGTCTTGGAAATTTGTGATGGATAGAAAGGAGGAGCAGAGAAAGTGATCATAGGTGGGGCAGAGTGGGTATGATGTGGCTGTCTGTGTTTTGGAGATAAAAGATTATATGTTGAGGAGCAGATCTGAAGAAGATGTAAGGTGGAAGGGTATGGAGGAAAGATAACTAGTTTATTATTAGATGTAGGGATTAGAGGGGTTAGTATGAATTGAAGGACTATGGGGACGATGAGTAGAGACAAACAGAAGTATTTTTACAGTGACTGTGTCCAGTTACCATCAGTTCCCTTCTGGTACAATTTTGGTCTAATTCATAGGCAATACACTTAGATGCTGCACTTAGAATATGCACTGAGCATGCTAAAGTCTATGCAGACTTCTAACTCACAGCATACTCTTGTTTGTGATTTTTCTACATTTCCCTTTATAAGTAGAATTGTGTTATTTGAGGTTGACTTTTTTTGTTTTGTGACTCTATATGGGATTTACATTCAGTGGTTAACCTTGATTAAACATGTACAGTGACTATGCATTTCTTCCTCAGCTACATGCATGGACTAGAACATAAATGGAAGGTGCTGTATTTAAAGAAAAAGGCACAAAAACGGGGCATGGAGCAGGAGCTCTGGAGCCAACAGTGTCAATATACTCGGGCAAAGAGGAGTACACGACCCGGACTTAAATAATCAGGACAGCCAGGAAGTTCCATCATAGGGCGAGATATAAGACTCCATCTTGGATCAGGGCAAACAGGCACAAAGGAAAGTCCGGAATCTTTACATAGAGTTGCAGTAGGGAGATGGGAGAAAGTTCCATAAAGTCACCGATCACTGCAGCCCTCCACCAGTCGGGCCTTTATGGCAAAGTGTCCCGACGTAAACCTCTCCTTAGTGCAAGACATATGAAAGCCCGCATAGAGTTTGCTAAAAAACACATGAAGGACTCCCAGACTATGAGAAATAAGATTCTCTGGTATGATGAGACGAAGATAGAACTTTTTGGTGAAAATTCTAAGCGTTATGTGTGGAGAAAACCAGGAACTGCTCATCACCTGCCCAATACAATCCCAACAGTGAAACATGGTGGTGGAAGCATCATGCTATGGGGATGTTTTTCAGCTGCAGGGACAGGACAACTGGTTGCAATTGAGGAAACATGAATGTGGCCAAGTACAGAGATATCCTGGATGAAAACCTCTTCCAGAGTGCTCTGGACCTCAGACTTGGCCAAAGGTTCACCTTCTAATAAGACAATGACCCTAAGCACACAGCTAAAATAACAAAGGAGTGGCTTCAGAACAACTCTGTGACATTCTTGACTGGCCCAGCCAGAGCCCTGACCTAAACCCAACTGAGCATCTCTGGAGAGACCTGAAGATGGCTGTCCACCAACGATCACCATCCAACCTGACGGAACTGGAGAGGATCTGCAAGGAAGAATGGCCGAGGATCCCCAAATCGAGGGGTGAGAAACTTGTTGCATCATTCCCAAGATGACTCATGGCTGTACTAGCTCAAAAGGGGCTTCTACTCAATACTGAGCAAAGGGTCTGAATACTTATGACCATGTGATATTTCAGTCTTTCTTTAATGAATTTGCAAAAATTTCTACATTTCTGTTTTATTTTGTCAGGATGGGGTGCAGAGTAATGAGGAAAAATGAAGTTTTATAAATTTACCAAATGGTTGCAATGAAACAAAGTGAAAAATTTAAATGGGTCTGAATACTTTCCGCACCCACTGTATGTATGTATTACACTCTGCGGGTGGTTATTACACTATATTTGTGTTTATTACACTTTATGTGTATTATACTATGTGTGTGTTTATTACACTCTGCAGGTATCTTACACTATATGTGTTTATTATCCTGTGTGGTTATAGATTATGTGTGTATTACACTATGTGTGTGTATTACACTATGTGTGTATTATACTCTGTGGGTATTTATTACACTATATGTGTGTATTACTCTATGTACTATATATATATATATATATATATATATATATATATATATATATATATATATATATATATACCTCTTCATGGATTCCTGTAGGATGACTTCTCTGATTTCCGCACATTGTGATGGTGGCAGCTGCTTGTGCTTTATCTGATTCCTGAAGACAGAAGACCAGAGTGATTTATGTACAACTACTCGCTGCTCCTAGAGGCATCAATCGACAGATTACAGGAGATATTCCAATGGTCTTACCAGAGATAGACTTCTATCCTCCTCTGCAGGTGGCTGTAGAATCCATGTAGGACAATCAGTGTGAAGATGGCGAGATACCAACCCAACCGCATGGTTCAGCCTGACTGAGTCACCTCAAACTACAGTTCCTACAGCTTCGGATGCTTCTCCCTCCTCCTCTTCATCATCCAGAGTCTCTGCAAAGAACTTAACTCATTTGTCAACAATAATAAATAGGAAAAGACTTGACAGACTTGGAGCCGTGCCCAGTTCTCGTATTCTGCACAACTGGGTCACAGTTCAGAGCCTTCATGTAGACCGTATCCGACAGGACTTCATCCCATGCACGGTCCTCCCTCGCCCACTGCATCTCGCTCACTCTCTGTCTTTGAACCAGTCACTCAACAAGTGGCGGAAAACACGTGTCAGACCTGCTGCTGAAAGATCCAGGATGTTGGCTTCATTCTTTAAAATAGTTTATTATGAACAGGTTTCGCAGTCAACACATTTCAGTTACACAGGATCCTTCTTCAGGACTATACTGTTAAATGGGCGGCGTTTTAGAAAAGAAAAAACACCAAACCGGGCAGATGTCAAATCGTAATAACGCTTAGAATCACGTGAATAATAATGGCAAAGGTGCAGAATGAAGGATCATGAGGATAAAATAATAAATATAAAACTGAATAATAGATGAACAGTTGATCATTAAAAATATTTTAAAAATTACGGCATCTTTAACTTATTAAACACAAAAATTGAGCTTGACTTGAGTTGGTATACATGCAGAACATAAATGCATGTTCACATTGGCCACAAAACGTATAAAAGTTACAAGAGAAAATGTGAGCAAAAACCCTGCTGTAACGAAGTAAATAAAAAGCAAAAAGTGCATTTCAATAATAGAGTTTTTAGTAATGTTTTTTTTTCAACCAAAAAATAGCATAAAAGCCATCCCACCACAACAAGGTAACTCTGATCGGAACAGTCCTACACTGTCTAACATTAAATCCTTACCTCAGTGTCTGAATAAGGGCAGACAAAAGGACTGGACCTAATAAGTGGACACCTGTCTGGGGAAGCCTTATATGCAATTTCCAGCTCAGGACAGGGAGGCCACACCCCGGGGTTCTTCTTTGTCTGATGGCCTGTGACTATCCATCTTCCTCTTGATTACATTCCAGAGGTTTTCAATGGGGTTCAGGTCTGGAGATTGGTGATGACAGGGATTTGATGTGGTGGTCCTTCATCCACACATTGATTGACCTAGCTGTGTGGCATGGCGCATTGTCCTCAAAGTTGGGGAACATTGCCTGAGCAGAAGGAATCAACTGTTTCTCCAGGATAACCTTGTATGCAGCTTGATTCATACCTTCTTCACAAAGATTAACCTGCCCAATTCCAGCCTTGCCGAAGCATCCCCAGATCATCACCGATCCTCCACCAAATTTCACAGTGTGTGCAAGACACTGTGGCTTGTGCGCCTCTCCAGGTCTCCGTCTAACCATTAGATGACCAGGTGTTGGGCAAAGCTGAAAATTAGACTCATCAGAGAAGATTACCTTACTCCAGTCCTCTATAGTCCAATCCTTATGGCAAACTTCAGCCTGGCACTCCTTTGCTTCTCATTGATGAAAGGCATTTTTCCACCTTTACATGACTTGAGCCCTGCCTCTTGGAGCCTGTTACGAACTGTTCTTGATGTGCACTTCACCCCAGCTGCTATTCCTTTTGTAGGTCACTTGATGTCATCCTGCAGTTGTTGAGTGACGTTTGAATAAGATGATGGTCATCCCGGTCAGTGGAGGGTCATTTTCGCCCTCTGCCTGTCTGTAGCTTTGTTGTCCCCAATGTCTGCTGCTTGACCTTGTTGTAATGGACTGCCGTCTTAGAAATTTTAAGGATGGAGGCAATATGACGCTCACTGTATCCCTCTGCTAGTAAAGCCAGAATTGAGCCCTTCTTTTCCTCACTCAAGACTTTTCTTTTCAGCTCCTTTGGCATGGTTAAAAGTTATTTCTTAATTCCTATTACTTTCGGGATATTACTAGCACTTGTTTTGCCATCCAGCTTGTCCTATTGCAGGAGGATTGTGAACACCACAGCAGGGTTTTTTATATTTTCCCTCATTAAATAAGATTTGGTTCAGGTGATCACCTAATCAGAAGCACATTAAGTAGAATGAGCTGGACTCTGGTTGGAATTCACCTGACATTGGAATGGAATGGCGGTCAGACATGGAGAGATGGTGATTTTTATAAAACTGTGCAGTGGGCTCTTAATTTTTTGCCAGAGCTCTATATATACACCAGTTTACGTTATAAAATACATATGCACACAGATCACATGCACCAAGGGCACAATTATAGGAGCACTGCAGCATGGCACAAGAGCTGGACTGACATGTCGGACATGCCGTGCCGTGGCTGTCGTGAAGCTTCTATCTAGGAGGTGAAATGGGTTGGAAGAAGGAGGGAGAGGCCGGGGTCACACATACTGATGCAAAATTCGGTCCGTATTTTACATGCATAATACGGATGAATGACCCCTAAATAGTGCTCCGTTGCGGTGGCCTCCGGGAACATGGACGCCGGGAAGATGGCTGCCGGTCCAGGGACGGCGCATGCGCAGGTTCAGATCTCGTCCCGAGATTTCGGGGGACGAGATCTCGTTGCCGAGATTTGAATCTCGTCCCCCGAGATCTCGGGACGAGATCTGCCCCAGCACTGCTGCCCCAGCGAAGCTGCCCCAGCACAGCCCAGCTGCCTCAGCACAGCCCAGCTGCCCCAGCCCCAGCACAGCTGCCCAGCACAGCACAGCTGCCCAGCACAACACAGCTGGCCCAGCCCAGCTGCCCCAGCACAGCCCAGCCCAGCTGCCACAGTACAGCCCAGTTGCTCCAGCACAACCAACCTGCCACCACCGCACGAGCCTGTACCACTGAATGACCCCTGTGACCACTCCTCCACCTGTGCCGGATCCCTTCCTAGGTAAGCTGAATTTGGACTGTAAGACGGACCCCCATTTGACACATTATTATTTTTTCCCTATTTTCCTTCTGAAAATTGGGGTGCGTCTTATGGTCCGGTGCGTCTTATAGTCCGAAAAATACGGTATCTGCTGTTTGTATTACGGTAAAATCCATAGTGGGAGAGTGTCTGTGTGTGACTAAGGAAATATATACGGAGATTTAAATTTTTCCCTACACCATATACAGCTGTACGTTTCTGATACAGTACCGTATATCTGCTGCTTGTATACGGTCAAATCCATACTGGGAGAGCGTCTGTGTGAGACTAAGGAAATATATACGGAGATTTAAATTTTTCCCTACACCGTATACAGCTGTATGCTTCTGATACAGTACCGTATATCTGCTGTTTGGATTACAGTCAAATTCATACTGGGAAAGCATCTGTGTGTGACTAAGAAAATATATACGGAGATTTAAATTTTTCCCTACACCATATACAGCTGTACGTTTCTGATACAGTACCGTATATCTGCTGCTTGTATACGGTCAAATCCATACTGGGAGAGCGTCTGTGTGAGACTAAGGAAATATATACGGAGATTTAAATTTTTCCCTACACCGTATACAGCTGTATGCTTCTGATACAGTACCGTATATCTGCTGTTTGGATTACAGTCAAATTCATACTGGGAAAGCATCTGTGTGTGACTAAGGAAATATATACGGAGATTTAAATTTTCCCCTACACCGTATATGGCTGTACGTTTTTGATACAGTACTGTATATCTGCTGTTTGGATTACAGTCAAATCCATACTGGGAGAGCATCTGTGTGTGACTAAGAAAATATATACGGAGATTAAATTTTTCCCCTACACCTTATACAGCTGTATGCTCCTCATACAGTACCATATATCTGCTTGTATTTTTGGTACATTTTCTCAAACATGAGGAAGTATGGTGGAAGAGGCCACGGACATGGGTGAGGGGGGCAGTACTGATGGTGGTGGTGATGCATCTGCTGGTTATGCCAAAAGCACAATAGCAGCTAAGGCAGGAGGTGTTGAGCCTGCGTCATCATCTTGCTCATGAAGGCCTGGAAGGATCCCTTTTCTGGGAGTAGGTAAATGGCTTTTAAAGCCGGAGCATCAGGAACAGGTTTTGGCTTACATTGCCGAAACAGCCTCCAGCTCTGTCGCCTCCTCTTCTGAAGTTTTAAAAACTGCAAGCACTGAGTCGCCAGTGCAGGCTTCAGGTCAGCAACAACACCTTTCCTTGTGTCCTTCACCCCCACCAAAAGTGAAGGATGCAGCAGGCCACACTTCAGGTTACTCCATGGAGCTCTTTTCACATACCATGCATGGGTTATCAAGTCAAATCCTGAATTCCCCAGTCCAAGATGAATCTGACATGGAGTGCACTGATGCACAGCCACTGCTAGATGATCCTGCTGGTACATTGACCCAGAGAACTACATTGCCCTCGCAGTCTACTGAGCCAGAATCTGACCCTGATGAAACTCAGGTTCCCCTTCCCGCATACTATACCACCTTACACGGTGACACAGAGGAAGGTGCAGCTGAAATTGAAGAGGAGGTGATGGATGACCCAGTTGTTGACCCGGATTGGCATCCATTGGGGGAAGAGGGTGCCGCTGGCAATAGCTCAGAAGAGGAGAAGGATCCGCAGTAGGCATCGACATCGCAGCAGCGGTTATCTGGCAGGCATATAGCTGTCCATAAACGTGGTAAAAAAACAAAGAGTTGCAGGACAGCTTGGAAAGACGGTCAAATTAGCACAGCGTGCAAGCCCTGAAAATTTATACCATAGTAGGAAGAGTGCAGTGTGGCACTTTTTTGACCAAAATCCTATTAATGAGGCAAAGGTTATCTGTAAGAAGTGCGGAAGGACCTTTAGCCGAGGGAAAAATCTCTGAAATTTGAATACCAGTTGCATGCTTAGACATTTAATCACCATGCACTTGCAAGCGTGGGCGGACTACAAAACCTCAGGTAGCACATGTGCACCTGCCCCGACTGAAGGTAGCCAGCAACGCTCCATCGCTTCCCCCACTGTAAGCCAACCGGTAAGCACACCACAAGCAAGAAATGTTGAGGTGTCGTCGCAAGGCCAAAGCAGTCAGGGAATCACAATGCTTTTGTAACGAAAGACTGAATCTAGGCCATCACCACCACCAACATCACCATCACCAGCCCCCTCTCAGTCCGTCAGGTCCACCGCTAGTTCCCCCATATGCAGCTCTCAAGTCCAGCTTACCCTACCAGACACTGAGTAGGACAAGAAAGTACTCATCCTCTCATCCGCGTACACTGGCTTTGAACGCCTACAAACTGATTTCATTAGAGATGATGCCCTTCCGTTTGGTTGAAAGCGAAGCGTTCTGAGAGCTCATGGCCTACGCTGTCCCACGCTATGACCTACCCAGTCGGCACTTTTCTAGAAAAGCCATCCCTGCCCTCTACCTGCATGAGAAAGACCGCATTGTCCATGCACTCAAACAATCAGTGAGTGGAAAGGTGCACATGACAACAGATGAATGGGCCAGTAGGCATGGCCAGGGCCGTTACATGTCAATCACTGCGCACTGGGTTAATGTGGTGGATGCAGGCTCCACAGGGGACAGCGGCAGTGGAACAGTGCTGCCTAGCCCATGCTATAGGAAACAGTTGGCTGTAGGCGTTCGACCCTCCTCCTCCTCCTCCAGAAGCGAAAGATCGTCGACAGAGCGCAGTCGCACGTGCACTCCATCTGCAGCTGCCAGTGTTGCACACTCGGTGTCCCACTATCGAACAGCTAGTGGTAAGCGTCAGCAGTAGAGTTGAGCGATACCGTCCGATACTTCAAAGTATCGGATCGGAATGGATCGGCCGATCTTAAAAAAAAAAGTATCGGTATCGCCGATTCCGATACCGGAAGTCCCATTCAAGTCTATGGGACTTCCGGTATCGGAATAAGAAAAACCCTGTTTTTGCCTTGTACAGCCTCTCTGGGGTCTGTACGGGCCTTTCGGGGGGCTGTGCCGGCCTGCCAGGGGGTCTGTGCAGGCTCCGGGGGGCTGTGCCGGCCTGCCGGGGGGCTGTGCCGGCCTGCCGGTGGTCTGTGCAGGCTCCGGTGGGCTGTGCCGGCCTGCCGGTGGTCTGTGCAGGCTCCGGTGGGCTGTGCCGGCCTGCCGGGGGGCTGTGCCGGCCTGCCGGTGGTCTGTGCAGGCTTCGGGGGTCTGTGCAGGCATCGTCCGATGGGACTACAAGTCCCATCGGGCGATGCCTGCTACCATGACAGTGATTGACACATTAGCCAATGATGGGACAGTAGTAGTCCCATCATCCGGCTAATGTGTTGAATGTAAAAAAAAAAAAAAAATTACATGCTACATACATACAACATGCATACTACATACATGCTACATTCATACTACATACTACATACATGCTACATTCATACTACATATATACTACATGCAACATACTACATATATACTACATGCATGCAACATGCATACTACATATATACTACATGCAACATACATACTACATATATACTACATGCATGCAACATGCATACTACATATATACTACATGCTACATACATACTACATACAGTGGGGCAAAAAAGTATTTAGTCAGTCAGCAATAGTGCAAGTTCCACCACTTAAAAAGATGAGAGGCGTCTGTAATTTACATCATAGGTAGACCTCAACTATGGGAGACAAACTGAGAAAAAAAAATCCAGAAAATCACATTGTTTTTTTTTCATTTTATTTGCATATTATGGTGGAAAATAAGTATTTGGTCAGAAACAAGCAATCAAGATTTCTGGTTCTCACAGACCTGTAACTTCTTCTTTAAGAGTCTCCTCTTTCCTCTACTCATTACCTGTAGTAATGGCACCTGTTTAAACTTGTTATCAGTATAAAAAGACACCTGTGCACACCCTCAAACAGTCTGACTCCAAACTCCACTATGGTGAAGACCAAAGAGCTGTCAAAGGACACCAGAAACAAAATTGTAGCCCTGCACCAGGCTGGGAAGACTGAATCTGCAATAGCCAACCAGCTTGGAGTGAAGAAATCAACTGTGGGAGCAATAATTAGAAAATGGAAGACATACAAGACCACTGATAATCTCCCTCGATCTGGTGCTCCACGCAAAATCCCACCCCGTGGGGTCAGAATGATCACAAGAACGGTGAGCAAAAATCCCAGAACCACGCGGGGGGACCTAGTGAATGAACTGCAGAGAGCTGGGACCAATGTAACAAGGCCTACCATAAGTAACACACTACGCCACCATGGACTCAGATCTTGCAGTGCCAGACGTGTCCCACTGCTTAAGCCTGGACATGTCCGGGCCCGTCTGAAGTTTGCTAGAGAGCATTTGGATTATCCAGAGGAGTTTTGGGAGAATGTCCTATGGTCTGATGAAACCAAACTGGAACTGTTTGGTAGAAACACAACTTGTCGTGTTTGGAGGAAAAAGAATACTGAGTTGCATCCATCAAACACCATACCTACTGTAAATCATGGTGGTGCAAACATCATGCTTTGGGGCTGTTTCTCTGCAAAGGGGCCAGGACGACTGATCCGGGTACATGAAAGAATGAATGGGGCCATGTATCGTGAGATTTTGAGTGCAAACCTCCTTCCATCAGCAAGGGCATTGAAGATGAAACGTGGCTGGGTCTTTCAACATGACAATGATCCAAAGCACACCGCCAGGGCAACCAAGGAGTGGCTTCGTAAGAAGCATTTCAAGGTCCTGGAGTGGCCTAGCCAGTCTCCAGATCTCAACCCTATAGAAAACCTTTGGAAGGAGTTGAAAGTCCGTGTTGCCAAGCGAAAAGCCAAAAACATCACTGCTCTAGAGGAGATCTGCATGGAGGAATGGCCAACATACCAACAACAGTGTGTGGCAACCTTGTGAAGACTTACAGAAAACGTTTGACCTCTGTCATTGCCAACAAAGGATATATCACAAAGTATTGAGATGAAATTTTGTTTCTGACCAAATACTTATTTTCCACCATAATATGCAAATAAAATGAAAAAAAAACAGACAATGTGATTTTCTGGATTTTTTTTTCTCAGTTTGTCTCCCATAGTTGAGGTCTACCTATGATGTAAATTACAGACGCCTCTCATCTTTTTAAGTGGTGGAACTTGCACTATTGCTGACTGACTAAATACTTTTTTGCCCCACTGTATATGCTACATACATACTACATATATACTACATGCATGCTACATACATACTGCATGCTACATACATACTACATGCTACATACATACAACATATATACTACATACATACTACATGCATGCTACATACATACCACATACATACTACATACATACTACATGCATGCTACATGCTACATACATAACACATATATACTACATGCATGCTACATACATACTACATGCTACATACATACTACATACATACTACATGCATGCTACATACATACTATATACTACATGCATGCTACATACATACTACATGCTACATACATACTACATATATACTACATGCATGCTACATACATACTACATGCTACATACATACCACATACATACTACATATATGCTACATACATACTGCATGCTACATGCATGCTACATACATACTACATACATACTACATGCTACATACATACCACATATATACTACATACATACTACATACAATACATTCATACAATACATACATAGACATACAGTACATATAACATAGAGTAACATACTTACCAATACGTGTCACATTGTTCCCCGAAGCCATTGTCTTTTACGGAATAAATATTAACATAACAAACCACAAAAATACTCACCCACGATCCGAAGCAGTCCACGAGTGTGTCCCACGACGATCTTGGGTAGAGAACTGCAGCATCAGCTGATGCTGCCGTTCTCTACGGGCTGCAGGAATCCAATGACAGAAGGTAGGTATCCTTCCGCACTGTATTCCTCCGCCACTTAAAAAAAAAAAAGTCCCTAGTCTCACTTTATGCCATTGCTGTGTGGGAATTTCCAGGATGCTTCTCGGGTGGCAAGAGAAAATGTTGACTTGCCAAGGTCAAGTACAGGGTTTGTGCATGACTGGAGGGATGTGGATTTGGCAGAAAGTGCTCCTCCACCCACCACTGTCAGTGCATCATTGACACTTGGAACATTGGCCCACATGTGTGATTATCTTTTGCGGATTCTAAAAAAGGACCCCCACATTGTCAAAATTATGAAGGATGACGACTACTGGTTGGCCAGCATCCTCAATCCACGCTATAAAGGCAAATTACAGAACATCATGCCACAGGAGAACCTACAGTTAATATTGGTGAACAAACAAGCAACTCTGGTAAACCATTTTGGTAGAAGTATTCCCAGCACATAGCAGTGGTGCAAGTTCTACCACGAGCCGTAGTGTGTTGTGAGTTCATTTTCCCCTCCGTCACCGAGGCCTGGTGAACTCCCTATTCTAGTGAAGGAAGGTAGTGAGCCTGATTATCAGGCACCTGGGACTAATGAAGACGATTGGCTGAGTGGAGTCACTGACTGGATTTAAGGCAGCCTACGCCCTTTCTGCCCTGCGGGTGATTTCTCTGTGGACACTTGGACACCAGTCTGATTCCTGCTCTCCTAAAGCTAAGTTTTCTGTTTTGCCTTTTTGCATTTAAGATTTGTTTTTGTTTTTCTTGCTTTTTGGATTCTGCCACTCCCTGCTGGAGTGTGCAGTGTTCCGTGAGCTCTGTCTTCTGAAAGTACCTGAGTGCTGATTTAGTTTTTGAAGCTTAGTTGCTTCAGGGCAATTTTTATATCAGCTTGTTGGCTTTTGTCTCTGATAGGGTTTTGGCAGATTGCAGACAGCAGCCTTCCTATCCGTTCCTATCTAGGCAGTTTTTGGGCCCCGTCTTTGCTCAGCCTGTCTTACTGTCTGTGTAAGTGTTTTCATCTTGCTTCACCGTCATTATATGTGGGGGGCTGCCTATTGCTTTGGGGTCTGCTCTGGGGCAGTTAGATTTCCCCTTTCCTTCTTTAGGCCTATGTATCTCTCCGGCTGTGATCGAGGGGTCTAGGTCATCGTAGGAACCCCCCACGGCTACTGCTAGTTGTGTTGATAGGTTCAGGGGTCTGCAATCTGATAGTTGCCAACTTCTCTGGTTTTCTGGACTTAGCTAGCATTTCTGTTTTTGCCTCCTACGGTGACTCAATCATAACAGTAGTGGGCCAAATGGAAGAGGTGTTCGTGGTGCACACAGCCGAACTGGCATTGTTAACAGGGGTTTCATGACCATGTTGTTGACTGATTTCTTGAGGACCGCTCACACGACTGATAATACTGAATCGATTGCAACAGACAGGAGACAGCAGTTGTCAACTATGGTTCAAAATTACCTCTCCTTCCCTATTGACGTTCGCCCTCACAGTTCATTCCCCTTTGACTACTGGGCCTGTAAACTGGACACCTGGCCTGAATTGGTACAATATGCCTTACAGGAGCTCGCTTGCCCTGCTGGTAGTGTGCTATCAGAAAGATTCTTCAGTGCTGCTGGATCAATCCTGACAGAAAGAAGGACCCGGCTGTCGACCCAAAATGTTGGAATCATGCATGGGTTTCAAAGGATTTTGTCCCACCTTCCCCTTATGACACATAGGTTGCCAGCAAAATGGCTTGCTTTGTCCTCCTTTTCCTCAGACTTCTGCAATTCCTCAATTTACAGCTGCTGAACATCCAGCCTACACCTCAACATATGCCAGTTTTTCCACCTCCCTAACTGGGCTGTACCCCCCACGGCAGGCGTCAGCACCTGGCACACCTGGGCAAGTGCCGGGGCCCTGAGCAGGTGGGGGGACCCACTCTTGGACCACGGCACTGGCACAGGGCCCCTCACAGTACGCAAGTCTCTGATGGTGGGGGGGCCCACTCGCCGTCACAGACACCGTCGTACTATGAGGGGCCCTGTGCCAGTGCCGTCACCCATGAGTGGGCCCCCCTGCTTGCTCAGGGCACCAGCACTTGCAATACTTACCTCTCCCTGCTCCGCCGCTGTGACCTATTCCGCATTTCCTGACAGTGACATTCAGGTCAGAGAGCACGATGACATCGCGTCTGTACATCCTCTGCCTGGACAGTCCAAGTGCAGAGAGCTAGAAGATGGCGACGCTGAGGAGTTTAGAGTAGAGCAGTGCCCAGCGAGGAGAGGTATTCCATTTTTTTAAATGTTTGGAGCAATATATGGGGAGCATTATACACTGGAGAATTATATATGGGGCCCATCATACACTTGAGCATCATAGATAGGGCCCATTATACACTGGAGCATCATATGGGGCCCATTATATATGGAGCATTATATGGGCCCATCATACACTGGAGCATAATAAATGGGGCCCATCATACACTGGAGCATCATCCATGGGGCACATCATACACCTGTGCATTATAAATGGGGCCCATCATACATTGGAGCATTATAAATGGGGCCCATCATACACTGTAGCATCATATATGGGGCCCATTATACACTGGAGCATTATAAATGGGGCCCATTATATATGGAGCATTATACACTGTTTGCATAATTATTAGGCAACTTGTATTTGAGAGGATTCTTTTTATTATTGAACAACTATGTTCTCAATCAACCGAAAAGACTCATATCAAAGCTTAATATTTTTGGAAGTTGGAGTGGGTTTTTTTTTATTTGGCTATCTTAGGAGGATATCTGTTTGTGCAGGTAACTATTACTGTGCAGAATTATTAGGCAACTTAATAAAAACCAAATATATACCCATCTCACTTGTTTATTTTCACCAGGAAAACCAATATAACAACACAAAATTTAGAAATAAACATTTCTGACATTCAAAACCAAAAAAAAGGGACCAACAGAGCCACTTTTCTTTACGATGACACTCACCTTCCTTCCATCCATACATTCTGTAAGTTGCTTGATCTGTTTACTATCCACATTGCAATGTGCAGCAGCCACCACAGCCTCCCTGACACTGTTCCCAGAGGTGTACTGTTTTCACTCCCTGTAGATCTCACATTTAATGAGGGACCACAGGTTCTTTATGGGGTTCAGATCAGGTGAACAAGGGGACCATGTCATTATTTTTTCTTCTTTTAGACCTTTACTGGCCAGCCATGCTGTGGAGTATTTGGATGCATGTGATGGAGCATTGTCCTGCATGAAAATCATGTTTTTCTTGAACGATACCGACTTCTTCCTGTACCACTGCTTGAAGAAGGTGTCTTCCAGAAACTGGTAGTAAGTCTGGGAGTTGAGCTTCACTCCATCCTCAACCCGAAAAGGTACCACAAGTTCATCTTTGATGATACCAGCCCATACCAGTACCCCACCTCCAACTTGCTGGCATCTGAGTCAGAGTGGAGCTCTCTGGCCTTTACTGATCCAGCCTCAGGCCCATCTATCTGGCCCATCAAGAGTCACTCTCATTTCATCAGTCCATAAAACCTTACAAAAATCTGTCTTAATATACAGTATTTCTTCGCCCATTCTTGACGCTTTATCTTATGTTTCTTGTTCAAAGGTGGTCTTTTTTCAGCCTTCCTTACCTTGGCCATGTCCCTGAGTATGGCACACCTTGTGCTTTTTGTTACTCCAGTAATGTTGCAGCTCTGAAATATGGCAAAACTGGTGTCAAATGGCATCTTGGCAGCTTCATGCTTGATTTTCCTCAATTCATAGTCAGTTATTTTGAGCCTTTTTTTATCAACACACTTCTTGCGACCCTGTTGGCAATTTGCCATGAAACGCTTGATTGTTCAGTGATCAGTCACGCTTCAAAAGTTTGGCAATTTCTAGACTGCTGCATCCCTCTGCAAGACATCTCACAAATTTTTTACTTTTCAGAGTCCGTCAAATCTCTCTTCTGACCCATTTTGCCAAAGGTAAGGAAGTTACCTAATAATTAAGCACACCTTATATAGGGTGTTGATGTCATTAGACCACACCCCTCATTACAGAGATGCAAATCACCTGATTTACATAATTGGCAGTTGGCTTTCAAGCCTATACAGCTTGGAGTAGGACAACATGTATAAAAAGGATGATGTGATCAAAATACTCATTTGCCTTATAATTCTGCACACAGTGTACAGGTCCATTATACACTGGAGCATCAGCCATGGGGCCCATCATATACTGCAGCATCATATGGGGCCCATTATATATGGAGCATTATATAGGCCCATCATATAATGGAGCAACATCCATGGGGCCCATCATATACTGGAGCATCATATGGGGTTCATTATTTATGGGGCATCATATAGGGTATGGAGCATTATATGGAGCACATATGGGGCCTATTCTGTATGGAGCATTATATGGAGCCCATTCTGTATGGAGAAATATATGGGGCCCATCATATACTGTATGGAGCTTTATATGTGACTCATTATAGTGTATGGAGCTATATGTGGGGCTCATTCTACTCTATGGGGACTGTCCTATAGTATATGGCACATCATATGGGGACCATCATATACTGTAGTATTATGTGGAGCTCATCATATACTGTATGGAACATTATATGGGACCAATTATTCTGTTTGGAGAAATATATGGGCCTCATTACTCTGTATAGGGCACTATGCGGTGGCCATAATACTGTATGGAGGAATATACTGTCCGTTTTTGGAGCTATTGGAGAATTTAAAATGGATATCAGTCATGAGATGTAAAAAGTGAAGTATTTTTCATTGTACTATACTGCTATTTCTCTGCCATATCAGAGTATCATGAATTGTGGCATGTGTTAAAAGAGCCCAGTGACACTCTTTGGCCCAGGGCCCACGAAAATCTGGAGCCAGCCCTACCTCCCCACAACTTTAGCCAAATAACCCCCAGTTTTCAATGCCTAACTATTATTATAAAGTAAATTAAGGTTGACAAGCTTAAGTAATAAGAATTGATGCTTTGGCATTAAAATGGGCACTGTAGGTGTGTTTCCTGTCCTCCACTCCCTGCCGACCTTGGTTCCCCATTGACTTGCATCGGGTTTCTTGTTTCAGTTGGACATCCGACTTTTCCCTATAGTCAGCCGATTTCGTTTGACCCGACTTTTTAGAGTGGGGTTTCAGGAAACCCAACTCAACCCTAAAAAAGGCAAAGTTGCTCATCTCTAGTCATAATTAGTGTTGAGCATTCCGATACCGCAAGTATCGGGTATCGGCCGATACTTGCTGTATCGGAATTCCGATACCGACTTCCGATATTTTTTCAATATCGGAAGTCGGCATCGGAATCGGAAGTTCAAAGTTGATTGACAGCCTGACGTCATCATGATGCGCGGTGTGTGCGCATCATGATGCGCCGTCATTTCGGGCCTTCCGGGGGTCTCTGCCGGCCTGCCGGGGGGCTGTGTGGACTGCCCAGGGTCTGTACCGGCCTGCCGGGGGGCTGTGCCGGCCTGCCGGTGGTCTGTGCACCCTGTGGGGGTCTGTACCGGCCTGCCGGGGGGCTGTGCCGGCCTGCCGGTGGTCTGTGCACCCTGTGGGGGTCTGTACCGGCCTGCCGGGGGGCTGTGCCGGCCTGCCGGTGGTCTGTGCACCCTGTGGGGGTCTGTACCGGCCTGCCGGGGGGCTGTGCTGATGTCCGGGGGTCTGTGCAAGCATCGTCCGATGGGACTACAAGTCCCATCTGGCGATGCCTGCTACCATGACAGTGATTGACACATTAGCCAATGATGGGACAGTAGTAGTCCCATCATCCGGCTAATGTGTTAAATGTTAAAAAAAAAAAAAAAAAAAAAATACTACATACATACTACATGCTACATACATACTACATGCTACATACATACTACATACATATTACATACATACTACATACATACTACATACATACTACATATATACTACATACATACTACATACATACTACATACATACTACATGCATGCTACATACATGCTACATACATACTACATACATGCTACATACATACTACATATATACTACATATATACTACATACATACTGCATGCATGCTACATACATACTACATGCTACATACATACTACATATATACTACATGCATGCTACATACATACTACATGCTACATACATACTACATATATACTACATGCATGCTACATACATACTACATGCTACATACATACTACATATATACTACATACATACTACATGCATGCTACATACATACTACATGCTACATACATACTACATATATACTACATGCATGCTACATACATACTGCATGCTACATGCATGCTACATACATACTACATACATACTACATGCTACATACATACCACATATATACTACATACATACTACATACAATACATTCATACAATACATACATAGACATACAGTACATATAACATAGAGTAACATACTTACCAATACTTGTCACATTGTTCCCCAAAGCCATTGTCTTTTACGGAATAAATATTAACATAACAAACCACAAAAATACTCACCCACGATCCGAAGCAGTCCACGAGTGTGTCCCACGACGATCTTGGGTAGAGAACTGCAGCACAGCAGTTCACAGGAATTTCCCACACAGCAATGGCATAAAGTGAGACTAGGGACTTTTTTTTTTTTAAGTGGCGGAGGAATACAGTGCGGAAGGATACCTACCTTCCGTCATTGGATTCCTGCAGCCCGTAGAGAACGGCAGCAACAGCTGATGCTGCAGTTCTCTACCCAAGATCGTCGTGGGACACACTCGTGGACTGCTTCGGATCGTGGGTGAGTATTTTTGTGGTTTGTTATGTTAATATTTATTCCGTAAAAGACAATGGCTTCGGGGAACAATGTGACAAGTATTGGTAAGTATGTTACTCTATGTTATATGTACTGTATGTCTATGTATGTATTGTATGAATGTATTGTATGTAGTATGTATGTAGTATATATGTGGTATGTATGTAGCATGTAGTATGTATGTGGTAGTATGTATGTAGCATGCATGTAGCATGCAGTATGTATGTAGCATGCATGTAGTATATATGTAGTATGTATGTAGCATGTAGTATGTATGTAGCATGCATGTAGTATATATGTAGTATGTATGTAGCATGTAGTATGTATGTAGCATGCATGTAGTATGTATGTAGTATGTATGTAGTATATATGTAGTATGTATGTAGCATGTAGTATGTATGTAGCATGCATGTAGCATGTAGTATGTATGTAGTATGTATGTAGTATGTATGTAGCATGTAGTATGTATGTAGCATGCATGTAGTATATATGTAGTATGTATGTAGCATGTAGTATGTATGTAGCATGCATGTAGTATGTATGTAGTATATATGTAGTATGTATGTAGTATGTATGTAGCATGTAGTATGTATGTAGCATGCATGTAGTATATATGTAGTATGTATGTAGCATGTAGTATGTATGTAGCATGCATGTAGTATGTATGTAGTATATATGTAGTATGTATGTAGTATGTATGTAGCATGCATGTAGTATATATGTAGTATGTATGTAGCATGTAGTATGTATGTAGCATGCATGTAGTATGTATGTAGTATATATGTAGTATGTATGTAGCATGTATGTAGCATGTAGTATGTATGTAGTATGTATGTAGTATGTATGTGGTATGTATGTAGTATATATGTAGTATGTATGTAGCATGTAGTATGTATGTAGCATGCATGTAGTATGTATGTAGTATGTATGTAGCATGCATGTAGTATATATGTAGTATGTATGTAGCATGTAGCATGCATGTAGCATGCATGTAGTATGTATGTAGTATGTATGTAGTATATATGTAGTATGTATGTAGCATGTAGTATGTATGTAGCATGCATGTAGTATATATGTAGTATGTATGTAGTATGTATGTAGTATATATGTAGTATGTATGTAGCATGTAGTATGTATGTAGCATGCATGTAGTATATATGTAGTATGTATGTAGCATGTAGTATGTATGTAGCATGCATGTAGTATGTATGTAGTATGTATGTAGTATGTATGTAGTATGTATGTAGCATGTAGTATGTATGTAGCATGCATGTAGTATATATGTAGTATGTATGTAGCATGTAGTATGTATGTAGCATGTAGTATGTATGTAGCATGCATGTAGTATATATGTAGCATGTATGTAGTATGTATGTGGTATGTATGTAGTATATATGTAGTATGAATGTAGCATGTAGTATGTATGTAGCATGCATGTAGTATATATGTAGTATGTATGTAGCATGTAGTATGTATGTAGTATGTATGTAGCATGCATGTAGTATATATGTAGTATGTATGTAGCATATATGTAGTATGTATGTAGCATGTAGTATATATGTAGTATGCATGTTGCATGCATGTAGTATGTATGTTGCATGTAGTATGTATGTAGTATGTATGTTGCATGTAGTATATATGTAGTATGAATGTAGCATGTATGTAGTATGCATGTTGTATGTATGTAGCATGTAATTTTTTTTTTTTTTTTTACATTCAACACATTAGCCGGATGATGGGACTACTACTGTCCCATCATTGGCTAATGTGTCAATCACTGTCATGGTAGCAGGCATCGCCCGATGGGACTTGTAGTCCCATCGGACGATGCCTGCACAGACCCCCGAACCCCCCGGCAGGCCGGCACAGCCCCCCGGAGCCTGCACAGCCCCCCGGCAGGCCGGCACAGCCCCCCGGCAGGCCGGCACAGCCCACCGGAGCCTGCACAGCCCCCCTGGCAGGCCGGCACAGCCCCCCGGCAGGCCGGCACAGACCACCGGAGCCTGCACAGACCCCCTGGCAGGCTGGCACAGCCCCCCGAAAGGCCCGTACAGACCCCAGAGAGGCTGTACAAGGGAAAAACAGGATTTTTCTTATTCCGATACCGGAAGTCTCATAGACTTGAATGGGACTTCCGGTATCGGAATCGGCGATACCGATACTTTTTTTTAAGATCGGCTGATCCATTCCGATCCGATACTTTGAAGTATCGGACGGTATCGCTCAACTCTAGTCATAATTAGATCGTGTCTGACGTTGAGACTGAGTTGAGCGAAACGGGTCGAAAAAATTCAAAAGTCGCGTTTCAAAAGATGCTTTAGCGCCCTTTTTCAGCCAATCAGGAAGAGCGGACACTGTGGGCAGCGTGATGACATAGGCAGCGGTCACCACCATCTTGGAGAAGGGCATGCAAGTGATTGGCTTGCTTTGGGGGGGCGTCACAGGGGGTATAAAAGGGCGGGGACGCCGACCGCCATGTTACTCATGCTGATCTCAGAATAGGGAGAGCTGCTGCAGCTGCTGATCCTGTAGGGAGAGCGTTAGGAAGGCAAAAAGAAAAAAAAAACTGCTTCTGCTGCTAGCGCTTTTCACTGTAGTTACTGTAGTTACTGTGCAGTGAAAGGTGAAGATTTTTGCTTTTGTGCAGCAGCGCTGGTGGTGATTAGCCTACCTTTTAAGGCTACCTGCATTGCTGTGTGCACACTGGTGTTCAAACTGCTTTTTTAAAAGCAATCCAAATTGAATTGCTTTGTCCTGGTGAGGTAGTGAGCGTTCATTTTTTCACACACCGTACAGCGGTGTACGCTCCTCACACAGTACCGTGTAACGGCTGTTATCACGGCCAAATTGAAGCTATCTACGTGTGTGACTCTACAAGGAAAAGTCGAGGAGTTTGTCCGTTCTTACAGACCTACACCTTATAGTTTTGTCCGTTTTTCAAACAGTTTATTATATGTGCTGTTTGATTACATTCAAAACTAGAGAGAGACAGCGTGTGTCAGTCCGTATACAAAAACACGGAGCTTGACAATTTTACATGCACCGTATAGCGGTGTACATGCACGCTCCTCTCTCAGTACCGTGTAACGACTGTTATCACGGCCAAATTGAAGCTATCTATGTGTGTGACTCTGTAAGGAAAAGTCGAGGAGTTTGTCCATTCTTACAGACCTACACCTTATAGTTTTGTCCGTTTTTCAAACAGTTTATTATATTTGCTGTTTGATTACATTCAAAACTAGGGCGAGACAGCGTGTGTCAGTCTGTATACAAAAACACGGAGCTTGACAATTTTACATACACCGTACAGTGGTGTACATGCACGCTCCTCTCTCAGTACCGTGTAACGGCTGTTATCACGGCCTAATTGAAGCTATCTACGTGTGTGACTCTGTAAGGAAAAGTCGAGGAGTTTGTCCGTTCTTACAGACCTACACCTTATAATTTTGTCCATTTTTCAAACAGTTTAGTATATTTGCTGCTTGATTACATTCAAAACTAGAGAGAGACAGCGTGTGTCAGTCCGTATACAAAAACACGGAGCTTGACAATTTTACATACACCGTACAGCGTTGTACGTGCACGCTCCACTCTCAGTACCGTGTAACGGCTGTTATCACAGCCAAATTGAAGCTTAGTGTGTGACTCTGTAAGGAAAAGTCGAGGAGTTTGTCCATTCTTACACACCTATACCTTATAGTTTTGTCCATTTTTCAAACAGTTTATTATATTTGCTGTTTGATTACATTCAAAACTAGAGAGAGACAGCGTGCATCAGTCCGAATACAAAAACACGGAGCTTGACAATTTTACATACACCGTACAGCGGTGTACATGCACGCTCCACTCTCAGTACCGTGTAACGGCTGTTATCGCGGCCAAATTGAAGCTATCTACGTGTGTGACTTTGTAAGGAAAAGTCAAGGAGTTTGTCCGTTCTTACAGACCTACACCTTATAGTTTTGTCCATTTTTCAAACAGTTTAGTATATTTGCTGTTTGATTACATTCAAAACTAGAGAGAGACAGCGTGTGTCAGTCTGTATACAAAAACACGGAGCTTGACAATTTTACGTACACCGTACAGCAGTGTACGTGCACGCTCCTCTCTCAGTACCGTGTAACGGCTGTTATCGCGGCCAAATTGAAGCTATCTACGTGTGTGACTCTGTAAGGAAAAGTCAAGGAGTTTGTCCGTTCTTACAGACCTACACCTTATAGTTTTGTCCATTTTTCAAACAGTTTAGTATATTTGCTGTTTGATTACATTCAAAACTAGAGAGAGACAGCGTGTCAGTCCGTATACAAAAACACGGAGCTTGACAATTTTACATACACCGTACAGCGTTGTACGTGCACGCTCCTCTCTCAGTACCGTGTAACGGCTGTTATCGTGGCCAAATTGAAGCTATCTACGTGTGTGACTCTGTAAGGAAAAGCCGAGGAGCTTGTCCATTCTTACAGACCTACACTCTAGGGAGATTCCAATTCTGCCCAATTCTATATACACCTTGTAGTATGTCATACACTAGGCAATTTCTGCTGGTCACATTGCGGTGTTATAGACAGGGCCTGACAGAATCCAACTGTGTCCTGAAGTCTACAGAGATTCCAATTCTCCCCACTACTATATACACCTTGTACCTTGTTTTACAGTACCATATAGTTGGTAGTTTTTGGGTACATTTTCCCCAAAAATGAGGAAGTGTGATGGAAGAGTCCGTGGAAGTGGGCGGGGGTTGGCAGCTGGTAATGATGGTGTTGGTGTTGGTGGTGGATCTGCTGGTAGTGGCAAAAGCAAAATGGCACCTAATGCAGGAGGTGTTGAGCCTGCGTCATCGTCTGGCTCCACAAGGCCCCGAAGGCTCCCTTTTCTGGGAGTAGGTAAACTGCTTTTTAAGCGAGAGCTTCAAGAACAAGTTTTGGCTTACATTGCTGACTCAGCCTCCAGCTCTATCGCCTCCTCTTCTGAAGTTTTAAAAAATAAAAGCACTGAGTCATCAATGGAGGCTCATGTTCATGAACCACACATTTCCTTGTGTCCTTCACCCCAACCAAAATTGAAGGATGCGGCAGGCCACACTACAGATTACTCCATGGAGCTGTTTTCACATACCATGCCAGGGTTATCAAGTCAAATCGTGAATTACCCAGGCAAAGATGAATCTGACATGGAGTGTACTGATGCACAGCCACTGATTGATGATTCTGCTGGTACATTCACTCAGAGCACTACATTGTCCTCGCAGTGTACTGAGCCAGAATCTGACCCTGATGAAACTCAGGTGCCCCTTCCCGCATACTATACCACCATACACGGTGACACAGAGGAAGGTGCACATGACATTGAAGAGGAGGTGATGGATGACCCAGTTGTTGACCCAGATTGGCATCCATTGGGGTAGAGGGTGCTGCTGCCAGTAGCTCAGAAGAAGAGGAGGAGCATCCGCAGCGGGCATCGACATCGCAACAGCTGTTATCTGGCAGGCCCGGAGCAGTCCAAAAACGGGTTACAAAAACCAAAAGAGTTGCAGGACAGCTTGGCCAGACAGTAAAAATAGCACAGCGTGCAAGGCCTCAAAATGTCTTCCATAGTAGGAAGAGTGCAGTGTGGCACTTTTTTGAACAAAATCCTAATGATCAGGCAAAGGTTATCTGTAAGAAGTGCGCAAAGACCTTTAGCCGAGGGAAAAATCTGAGAAATTTGAATACCAGTTGCATGCTAAGACATTTAACCACCATGCACTTGCAAGCGTGGACGGACTACCAAAACTCACGTACCACATGTGCTACTGCTCCCAAAGAAGGTAGTCAGCAACGCTACATTGTTTCCCCCACTGTAAGTCCACCGGTTAACAGACCACCAGCAGCAAATGTTGAGTTGTCGTCTCAAGGGCAAATCAGTCAGGGATTCACACTGTTATTGCAACGAAAGACTGAATCTAGGCCATCAGAAAGAACACCAACTCCATCACCATCAACCCTCTCTCAGTCCGCCATGTCCACCGCTAGTTCCACCATATGCAGCTCTCGAGTCAGCTCACCCTACCAGAGACTATGAGTAGGACAAGAAAGTACTCATCCTCTCATCCGCGTACACTGGGTTTGAATGCCCACATTGCCAAACTAATCTCGTTAGAGATGATGCCCTATCGGTTGGTTGAAAGCGCAGCCTTCCGCGAACTCATGGCCTACGCAGTACCACGCTATGACCTACCCAGTCACCACTTCTTTTCTCACAAAGCCATCCCAGCCCTCCACCTTCATGTGAAAGACCGCATTGTCCATGCACTCAAGCAATCAGTGAGTGGAAAGATGCACCTCACACCTGATGCATGGTCCAGTAGGCATGGCCAGGGCCGTTACTTGTCCATCACTGCGCACTGGGTTAATGTGGTGGATGCAGGGTCCACAGGGGACAGCTGTGATGGCACAGTGCTGCCTAGCCCACGGTATAGGAAACAGTTGGTTGGCTGTAGGCGTTCGACCCTCCTCCTCCTCCTCCAGATGCGAAAGCTCGTCCACAGAGAGCAGTCGCACGAGCACTGCATCCGCAGCTGACATTGGTGCACACGATGTGTCCCACTATCAATCAGCTAGTGGAAAGCGTCAGCAGGCTGTGTTGCAGATGATATGCTTGGGCGACAGACACACGGCGGAGGTACTGGCCGACTACTTTCAGCGACAAACTGAGTCATGGCTGGGCAGTCTACATCTTGAGGCAGGCAAGGTAGTTAGTGATAACGGTCGGAATTTTGTGGCAGCCATAGCCCTTTCAAAACTCACACACATACCTTGCTTGGCTCACACCTTGAACCTGGTGGTGCAGTGCTTCCTCACTAATTATCCGGAGTTAACAGGCCTGCTCCATAAGGTTCGAAGACTGTGTTCGCACATCTGCCGGTCGCCGGTACACTCCAGTCGTATGCAGAAGCTGCAGCGATTGCTCCACCTTCCCAAGCACCGCCTAATTATCGATGTTGTAACAAGGTGGAACTCCACCCTGCACATGGTTGAGCGGCTGTGCGAACAGAGGCAGGCCGTAATGCATTTGTGGGAGGATACACGGGCAGGCACTTTGAGGGCAGACATGGAGTTGACAAGTGTGCAGTGGTCAAAGCTGAAAGACCTCTGTAAAGTCCTTCAGTGTTTTGAGGAATGCACACGGCTGGTAAGCGCAGATGACGCCATCATAAGCATGAGCATCCCACTTATGCGTTTGCTAATGCAAACTTTGACACACACACATCAAGGAGCAGGCATCTGCAGCCGAGGAAGAGGAGGAGGGAAACCTTGATGACAGTCAGCCATTGTCTGTTCAGGGAACTGTTTTGGATGAGGTGGAGGAAGTAGAGGAGGAGGATGATGATGGGGATGATTATTTAGGGAGGAGGATGCTTCTTGTGGGGCAAGAGAAAATGATGGCGTGGCAAGGTCTGGTACTGGGTTTGTGCGTGACTGGAGGGATGTGGATTTGCCTGAAAGTGCTCCTCCACCCAGCACTCGCAGTGCATCATTGACACCGGGAACATTGGCCCTCATGTCAGATTATGCCTTGCAGATCCTAAAAAGGGTCCCCCGCATTGCCAAAATGATGAACGATGATGACTACTGGTTGGCCAGCATCCTCAATCCACGCTATAAAGGTAAATTCCAAAACATCATGCCACAAGAGAACCTTGACCTAATATTGGCTAACAAACATGCAACTCTGGTAAACCGGTTGGTTGAGGCATTCCCAGCACACAGCAGCGGTGATGGTTGTCACACGAGCCATAGGGGCCGGGGGAAGAGGTGTTGGTGGTGCACACATCAGAAGTAGCGTTGGAGACAGGGGTTTCATGACCATGTTGTGGACTGATTTTTCACGTCCCGCTCACACGACTGGTATTACTGCATCAATTGAAAGTGACAGGAGACAGCAGTTGTCAACTATGGTTACAAACTACTTTTCCTCCCATATCGATGTTCTCCCTCACAGGTCATTCCCATTTGACTATTGGGCTGCTAAACTGGACACCTGGCCTGAATTGGCACAATATGCCATACAGGAGCATGCTTGCCCAGCTGCAAGTGTGCTATCGGAAAGAGTCTTCAGTGCTGCTGGATCAATCCTGACAGAAAAAAGGACCCGTCTGTCGACCCAAAATGTGGATGATCTAACCTTCATTAAAATGAACAATGCATGGGTTTCCAAGGATTTTGTCACACCTTACCCTGATGACACATAGGTTGACAGAAAAATGGCTTTCTTTGGTCCGCCTCTTCCTGGGACTTGACCAATTTCGCCTTTAGCAGCAGGTGAATGTCCCACATCAATATATGCCATTTTGTAAACCTCCCTAACTGGGCTGCCTCCTCCCCCCATGGCCGGGGTCACCACCTAGCGCACGCAACCGTGCGAGTGCCGTTGCCCTGGACAGGTGGGTGGGCCGACTCTTGGGCTCGGGCACTGGCACAGGGTCCCTCATAGTGCAATCAAGTGTCTCTGATGGTGGGGATGCACATCCGCCATCAGACACACCGCCGTACTATGAGGGGCCCAGTGCCAGTACCGACGCCCACGAGTGGGCCCCCCCTTGCTTGGGCAGGGCCCCAGCATTTGCAATGTTTACCTCTCCCTGCTCCTTCGCTGTCTAGTCTGGGCTGTCAAATCCTTCACTGGGACTGTCACTACAAATTTGGTGAACTGATAGAAGATGATGGTTAAGACGTAGCTATGCCCTGTCCCGCTGGCCGGGATCTAGCTTCAGATGATCAATGGCTTCCATTTCTTATGGACGTCGACTCACAATTGGATGCAGTGGTGGTTTCTCATCAGTTTTCACAGTTTTCCTACCCACAGACGTGTGACATTCCAGCGCACATTTTTAAATGTGCCATCTCATGCCAATCCAAATGAATCGCCTACGGCCTGTGGCTTCTGTCTTTTGCACTCCAAAGTTACGTGACAGAGCATGATAGGCAGTGAGCACCATGTTTACATCTCTCCCTGTGATCAAAATTATATGGATATGAGTAATGGCGATGGGATCAACGGTACTGTGATACACAAAGAAAGGTTTTCGCTGTCTCCACACACTAATTAATTGAGGGTCAGCATCGCCTCTGAGAATTGTGACGGAAGTTTATCCCGTGAATAGGAATTCCTAGATTTCTGCAATCACTAGAATTTATGTCAGTAATTGTATGCATCTCATTTCCTATTGCGGAGAGTCTGGACTGTCTTACTGAGACAGAAATATATATAAAGATTTAAAAATACCACCAAATGTGTATACTGGTGTACGCTTCAAATACATTTCCTTTTTTCTACTTTTTATATTGTTGTCTAATCCATACTGAGAACATGGAGATGTTAAATATTTAAACTATGCTATCCAGTGATAATGTACCCTTTCTCAACTTTGTACAAGCTGGTCAAATCCATACTGGACCTGAGACCAACTGAGCCTGCCTCCTGATCTATAGACATAGGTTTTTAATGTGTAAACTATGCTATACATACCTGTAATCCGGTGATACGTTACCCTTTCTCACCTTTGTCCAATCACGTCTAATCCATACAGGGCCTGAGACCGTCTGAGCCTGCCTCCTGATATATAGACCTACGTTTTTAATGTGTAAACTATGCTATACATACCTGTAATCCGGTGATACGTTACCCTTTCTCACCTCTGTCCAATCATGTCTAATCCATACTGGGCCTGAGACCGTCTGAGCCTGCCTCCTGATATATAGACATACTTTTTTTAATGTGTAAACTATGCTACATATACGTGTTACCCGGTGAAACTGCACCCTTTATCAACTTTCTAGAATCTTGTCGAATCCATACTGGGCCTGAGAATGGCTGCCGAGCTGTTAAGCAAGCTACAGCAACTGTGGTTTGGACACGTAATTTTTTGCATTTTTTCAGGAATGCCGGTTAGGCCAAATTCAGGAATTGCGGTTGACCTGCACTTACTGGGAAATCATCGTTCGCAGGGAATAATTGGAATCACAGATCCCCATCACTAACAGAGTTCAGCAGGTTATCTGCACTTGTAAGCGACAAAAGCTGGTCCTTTCAGTGTAGCGCGCATGCAGCCCCGGACATGTAACGCCATGATAGACCATGATAGTGCCAGAGTCTCGCGTATCCCTCTAGTAAGCTTTACGCATACCGCGGGGACATGCCAGAGTCTCATTCGTTAACGGAATAAAGCAGACAAATTGCTAGCACAACTACAAACGGACATACCACACCACACACAGACAATCGACAAAGCTTTCAATGTGTGCATCTTTTCTTGAGGTGGCATGGTTGTGGTTTCCTGGGTGGAGTCCAATTAAGCCACAAGCTCCACTCCTGGTGGTGCCCTTTTGGACATTCCTTTAAGGTTCAGCTTTGCAATCATACTGCCCCTGGAAAGCAAACACTTTGCATTCATGGACGCTGTTTGGAGGTTCGTGGGAATAACGCCGCCCGATCGCCAGTTGGCATAATTTATTGGTGGGAAGTCCGACGGTATATGATTGTGTTCGATTTCAGAATTTTTTTTTTTGGTTGGTATTTTACATTTTTATTCCAGCCATTCTTGACTTCATAAGGGCATGACAAGCCTATATCTGTGTCTCTTCCACCTCCTCCTTTTACTCCTCCACCTCTTTTCTAAATGTAGTTGCCCTTTTCCATATGTAATTTTTGTCTTCTGTGCATTTTGTGTGCTTTGGGACACCTTTTAAGGTGTTTTGTAATTGTTTTCTATGTGTTTGTATGTGTTTGTGTTTGCCTGCCATTGTTTTTAATGGGGTTCGACGAACATTCGACGACCTTGCCTCCTGTGTGACGAACCAAAACACTAGCGGGGTGGCTCAATACTACTCCTGATATATAGACGTGCATTGTTAATGTTTAAACAATGCTACTGTATATATACCTGCTATCTGATGATACTGTACACTTTGTCTACTTTTTATATTCTTGTCTAATCCATACTGAGCCTGTGTGCGTCTCTGTGTGACTGATGGAATATATATGGAGATTGATAATTATCCTTTGACTGAATAGAGCTTTACGCTTCTGATACAGTGCCATATAGCTGATATTATTTTGTGTCTATTTTGTGCAAAATTTTGAAGTTTGGTGGAAGAGGCCGTGGACGTGGGTGCAGGGGGGCCAGCTGGTGATGATGGTGGTGGTGCATCTGCTGGTAGTTGTAAAAGCACTATAGCAGCTAAGGCAGGAGGTGTTGAGCCTGCATCATGGTCTGGCTCCGGAACGCCTGGAAGGCTACCTTTTCTGGGAGTAGGTTAACCGCTTTTAAAGGCGGAGCATGAGGAACTGGTTTTGGCTTACATTGCCGAAACAGACTCCATCAAATATGCCCGCCTCTTCTGAAGTTTCAAAAAATACAAGCATTGAGTGGTCAAGTGCTGGCTCCTGGTCAGGAAGAACCCCTTTCCTTGTGTCCTGCACCCTCACCGAAACTGAATGAGGCAGCAGGCCACACTTCACATTAGTCCATGTAGCTCTTTCCATCATACCATGCCTGGGTTATCAAGTCAAATCGTGAATTCCCCAGTCCAAGATGAATCTGACATGGAGTGTGGGTGGTCAGCCAGGGCAGTGGGGTTAATCGGTACCAGGCCGGTGTCTCACAGGGATGTGTCACGGTGGTGGTGACCCGTTCAGTGGCCCTGGGCCTCCATGCAAAGGGGTGAATTACGTTTATAGGTGAATGATACGTGACGCCACCTCTGGTTTCTGATTGGATTGACCAGCACTGCAGTGTCGCTTCTCTGGGACAGAAGTTGTGGTGCAGCTAAGATGTAGAAGCCCTGCACAGGTATGGCCATTGTCGGAGGGCACATGAAAGCGATGGTAGATGGTGTGCAGTGCAGGATGTAGCAGAGCCGTGCGCCAGGTGCAGGAGAAAGATGACAGACACAGTCATGCAGTTCCTTTACCTGTACTTGGTAAGTGCCGTCCAGGACCCAGAGTACAGATGGAGAAGGAGTTGGTCAGCCTGGAAGCCAATTTGGATTTCTCTCTCTGCAGATAGGTAGTGTGGCCTCCGTTCTAGCGCTTATCTGAGGTACTCGCAGTGCTGAGTTCAATGAAGTTCCCCCTGTTGACTCTCTTTTGGAACTTTCTCGTATGACTGACAGCCGTAGCCTTTTCCTTCTGGCTCACACACGTCGATGCTGGGGCCTCCGAGCCTCAGTTGGGTACAGAGCATTTACAGCTGCTACTTCCTCCGGATTCTGCTGCAGGAACGTCAGTGTCCCTACAAACTTGGAGACCGGAATCCGGACCATGCGCTCCAGCTAGGAGTGAGCCTTAACTCTGCTCATCCTCCAGCTCCCCTTCTCACATCCACACACTTCCCCATCCCTGCACAGAATGGCCTAACTTACCTCCTCCCGACCACAGAGAGCAGCTCCTCAGCAGTCATGTTCAGAGGTCTCCCTGCTGGCGTGGAGTGGGAAATGTTTTGTGTGTTGGTTTAACTGCTAGAGAGATCCTTCGCTGCTCCCAAGCATCACATCACACTCCCTAGGAGGAAGGTAATGCCACTGTGGCGACAGCACTCCTGGGGATGCCACAAGTGCACTGATGCCCAGCCACTGCTAGATGGTTCTGCTGGTACATTGACCCAGACCACTACATTCCCCTCACACTCTACACAGCCAGAATCTGACCCAGAGGAAACTCATTTTCCCCTTCCCGCATACTATACCACCTTACACGGTGACAAAGAGGAGGGTGCAGATGAAAGTGCAGGTTCCCTGAGCTGGTGGGGGGGCATACTCATGGGTGACGGCACTGGCACAGGGCCCCTCATAGTACACAAAAGTGTCTCTGCCGGTGGGAGGGCCCACCGAGGGCCCACCCCCACCCGCCGTCAGACACACTGCCACACACCGCCGTACTATTAGAGGGGCCCTGTGCCACTGCCGTCGCCAACGAGTGGGCCCCCCTTGCTTTTTCAGGATCACAGCACTTGCAAAGTTGAAATACTTACCTCTCCCTGCTCCACCGAAATGACGTCTTCCGCGTTTCCTGACAGTGACAGTCTGATCAGAGAGCCTAAACAGCCAAGTGCAGTGAGATGGACGATGGGGACGATGAGTCCAGACTAGTACAGGGATTCCATAGAGAGGAGACTTATTTAATTGTTTTCAATGTTGGGACAGCAATTTTTGGGGAGCACTATACTCTGGAGAATGATATATGGAGCCCACCATACACTGGAGCATTCCAAAAGTCGACATCAGACACTGGAGCAGCATTTACAGGGCCCATTATACACTAGGGCATTTGAAATGGGGCCCTTTATGTATGGAGCATTATTTGGGCCCATAAGACAGTGGAGCTTCATCCATGGGGACCAACATATACTGTAGCATTATGTGGCGCTCATCATATACTGTTTCAAACATTATATGGGACCAATGATTCTGTATGGAGAAATATATGGGCCTCATTACTCTGTATAGCGCACTATGCGGTGGCCATAATACTGTATGGAGTGATATACTGTCTGTTTTTGGAGCTATTAAAAATGGATATCAGTCATGAGATGTAAAAAGTGAAGTATTTTTCATTGTACTATACCGCTATTTCTCTGCGGTTTCGGAGCATCATGAGTTCTGCTATGTGTTAAAGGGGCGCTCTTTGGCCCAGGGCACATGAAAACCTGGAGCCAGCCCTACCCCCCCACAAATTTAGCCAAATAACCCCCATTTTTCAGTGCGTAACTAGTATTATGAAGTAAATTAAAATTGAAAAGCTTCAGTAATCAGAATTGATGTTTTTGGCATTCAAATGGGCACTGTAGGTGTGTTTCCTCTCACTGCCGACCTTGGTTCCCCTTTGACTTACATTGGGTTTTGTGTTTCAGTCGGCCTTCGACTTTTCACGATAATCGGCCGATTTCATTCGACCCGACTTTTGCGAAAGTCGGGTTTCACGAAACCCGACTCAACCCGAAAAAAGGCAAAGTCGCTCATCTCTAGTTGAGACCATTTGGCACTCGAGTATTCAACATAAACATCCAATAGGATTCTCTCTTTAATAACTTTCTTTTATAATGCCTCCCCTTAAAGGTTTATAGACTTTTTCTATTCCCATAAATCTAAAATATATTGTACTGCCTTTATGTACACTAGAAAAGCGTTTGGATGCTGCTGACAATCCTGTAGCTGTGGGGTTAACTGCATCAGAGAGATATCGTCGAATTCGAGTTTTCAATGGACAAGTAGTGCAACCAACGCAATGTAGTTTACATTCAATACATCCTGTACTTGTGTTCAAAGGGTTATTGAAGTGTGTCCACATTTGGGGCAGGCCTTGCATTCACTTCATGGACAAACGGTATGGGAGGACCAAATTCCTAATAATGGGAATGTTGCTTTAAAGGGCCATCCTGTGCATCTCTATAAAGGGGTATTGGGGTGCGTCTAAATTTTTGGCAGCACTTCCACTCATTGCATACGCAACAACAGTACAGGAGACCCACTGTTAATAACGGGAACAACAAAGCATAGCCGGTTGATGGCTCTCTAAGAATAGTGAGGGCCGACTGCTAGCCATTTAAGGATAGTAAATGCCGCCTGGTGGCCCTTATAATAATAGGCTTTGTGACTTTCAGAGTATGAAACATGTGTCTGATGATGTGTGTTATGGTCGGCGGAACGCACCAGATATAAAATAATAAGAGATGCGTTCGCCGCCCGGGGTCCACCGTGCGGTAGTTGGTAAGACCGCTGCTTGGCAATGGCAGATGCACCAGAAGGTGATGTAGTGCGCACGGGTTAACGTCACCCGAACGCTAGGAGCGGCTCTGTTCAGACACAGAGTCGCTTGCCAGAAATATATGCAAGGGCTCTGGCCCTGTTAATGTCACAGGAGTCAGCGTGTGGCGTCGCAACCGCGAACACCACAATAGCTGCTGTTAATGCAGCGCAGCGGCAACTATAGCCGCAAGCGTCGGCGCCGAGGACCGGGCACCGACGGACGCTAGTGTAGGCAAAGGAGCACTGTGGCGTAGCTTGCCTCTACCTGGTGCTGACCTAAGAACACACTCTGTCACCAATCGTATTATCCGAGGGAAGGGGTTTCATAATGAGTCAGCCACCAGTCCATGCATCCGTCACCATTCACACACATAGCAAGATAAGTCTACACTAGCGCATCGCCGAGCCGCCCTGTGGGCTTTTTATAGCGATGCGCTTCCGGAACCTTCCATTAGCTTGGGAAGGACCAATCAGATCCGACGCAGGACCTGAGCATGTGACCCCTGCTCTCCAGTGAGAGGTCAAGTTGCGGGCATGCCCAGTAGCACGGCATGAGGACTTAGCCTCAGGAGCGGTTCCCTGCAAAGCAGGTTGCGCTGTCATTGCTGCACCAGAGGTGGCAGCAACATCCAGGCTGTCAGAGTGAGTCTGAGCAGCAAGCCTGGCTCGCCGTGTTTGCTGAGCAACACCCGGAGCGGTCGAGGAAGAGTGGGAGACCGCAGGATGTCTGTCTCTGGTTTCCCGTTGTGCAGTGCCAGGAATCTGATGCCTAACAATGTGTCACACACCACATGGCCAGATAAGGTTATCAAATATATTATCGCCAAGTACATATTACATATATACAAGGAATTCTTTGTGGCAAAGAGGCAACATAATATATAACAACAGATACAACAAGTAACATCTAACAAGACAGATACAGTATATAGTCTACACATGACGATTTAATTGTTGAACAGAGAGTGGATAGAAGCTGTTCATATGGCGGTTGGTGCTGCATTTGGGGACTCTGAAGTGACGTCCTGAAATTTTAAAATGACATTTCCCAGTGAATGCATTTGTCTTGATTTAAGGCAATACTAAAGTTGAAAAATGTATCAAAAATGCAACGTGTGAACTCAGCCCAAAGTGTCGAGGAATATTTTTATTTTCGGTTACTTATTTTGCCTTATATACAAGTCATTACCCTGGAAAGGATGTTCCTTAACATATTTCTCAGGAAAATCCATTTGGGTTTCATTTTTGTATGTTTTATTGTGGGTCTGTAAAAGTGGCGTGACAACACTGTTCACAGCTGTGACCTGGGAGTCAGAAATGCCTCCAGGGGTCTTCCCCATGCTGGTCCCATGTCATTTGAGCACTGTTCCCATCGATTTCCGCAATTTCTAGTCCCTCTGCAGACCGCCGGTGGGGCCGCCTGAAAAATGTTCGCGTTTCCCATAGACTTACATTGGGCTCGTTGCTCGGGTCGAGGACCCAAGCATTCCAATATGCTCGACCCAAGCAACGAGCACCCGAGCATTTTAGTGCTCACCCATCACTAGTTTCCTTGTTATAACTGATAGGTCTACCCCATTTAACTTTTGAGTCTTCCAATTGGACACATGGTCTGAGCTTGCACTTGATGCCTTGGACATGCTGGCGTGCCCTGTGGCAAGTGTACTGTCAAAATGTGTGTTTGCACCAAGCATGGATCATAAAGGACTCGTCCGTACCTTTGGCTGATTAGAGAACTATACCAGCTGCACCCAGCTATGGTTAGACTCTATTTGCCATCCATTTATTTTTGGGGCTTGCCCAACCAAAAAAAAATTAACAAATTAAAAAAATGTGTTAGCTACCTCCTCCTCTGCCATGTCCACTTCCTGCTCATCATCCACTTGGACCTCACCTCAAGATTATTGCTTGCTTCTGTATTTAATTTCCAATAGTTCCCCTTGAAAAGTAAACAAAAATGGCAAAAAAATAAATGAAAAAAAACAGTGTTGGCTACCTCCTACTTCGCCTCTTACACGTACACCACTACATCCACTTCCACTTGGACCTCGGCCTCCTGGTTCAAGATGATTTTTTTTTATTTCAAGTCAGTGTCCTATCCCCATTTGTAGAGGGGTGGAAGAACCTGGGTCCACCCCCTCACGACAGAACCCCTGAAAGTCATTTCTCTATCCCCATTTGTAGAGGGATGGAAGAACCTGGGTCCACCCCCTCACGACAGAACCCCTGAAAGTCATTTCTCTATCCACATTTGTAGAGGGGTGGAAGAACCTGGGTCCACCCCCTCACGACAGAACCCCTGAAAGTCATTTCTCTATCCCCATTTGTAGAGGGATGGAAGAACCTGGGTCCACCCCCTCACGACAGAACCCCTGAAAGTCATTTCTCTATCCACATTTGTAGAGGGGTGGAAGAACCTGGGTCCACCCCTTCACGACAGAACCCCTGAAAGTCATTTCTCTATCCACATTTGTAGAGGGGTGGAAGAACCTGGGTCCACCCCCTCCCGACAGAACCCCTGAAAGTAATTTCTTTATCCACATTTGTTTTCAGAGGAATTGTGCTGCTCTTGCCCCATTATGCTTCCTTTTGCAGCCCCCTAGACCTCTCTACGACCATTTTATAGCTAATTTACCACTATTTTGGGTATCCATTGACTTATATGGGACCCGGGGACAAGTTCACATCCCAAACCAAACTTAAAAAAAAAGTTTGCACGAACCAGCCGAACACTAACATCCACTGGTGTGCTCATCTCTACCTACATATATACCGGTATTTACACCTGTTTTTATACTTGTATGTACAGTAACTCTTTATATACGCCTGTATGTAACACTATATGTCAACCTGTGTATAACCCTTTGTGTACACCTGTACGTACTTCCCTAAGTCCACATGTATGTTCCTCTTTATGTATCTCTATAGTATATATATATATATATACCTGTATGTGCACATACTATGTATGGCCCCTCTTTCCCTGCAGTGCTGTAAGCAGTGGAGTGCGATCACCTGGCACAGGAAGGACACACCTTCCTCAGGTATTTATCTGTTCCGCTGTGAACATTCGTCCAGTATCCTGACTAACGGCTGGAGAGACTGCAGGCTGACATCATGGCACGGCGCCGGCATCTCGTCCTCGCACTGGTGGTGGTACTTACCGGCTACAGTATCTACTGGAACCGGCTACAGAGCGCTCAGCGGTAAGTCACTACTATTGGGCTGCATGAGAAAATGTGTGTGAGGAAAAGAAAAAATAAAAGAGAGAAAAAGAGTGAGAGAGAAAGAGAGAAAGAAAGAAAGAGAAATTAAGAGAGATAGAAATAGAGAAAGAGTAAAAGAAAGGCAAATAGAGAGAGAGGCACAAAGAAAAATAGAATCTGAGAAGGAAATAAGAGACAGAGTGAGAAGAGAGAAAGAAAAAGAGTGAGAGACAGATTGACAAAGAAAAAGAGAGAAAAAGACACAGAGAAAACAGAGAAAGAGGCCAAGAAAGAAAAATAATTAAGATGAAGACATACAGAAAGAACAATAGAGAGAAGGAAAGAGAAGATACAAAAAGGAAGAGGCAAAGCGATAGAGAAAGAAAAAGCGAGAAACAGCGTCAGAGAACTAGACACCGAGAAAATGGCAGAGTGAAAAATGTAGAAACAAATAGAGAGAGAAATAGACAGGGAAAAAAGTGAGTAAGAGGGAGAGCGACAGAAAAAGTAAAATAGAGAGAAAGAAAGAAAGAGAAAGAAAGAAAGAAAGAAAGAGAAAAGGAAAGCAGGAAAAGGAAGGAAAAAAGGATATCCACACAGTTCCGTATGTTTCACTGGGCTAGGGCGGCGGGTTACGGGGGGCGGCGGATTACGGGGGGCAGCAATTGCTGGCAACATGTGTTGAAAAATAAAAATCTTTAAACTTCCCCCCTCCCACCAGATCACCAAGTTTGCGGATGAGGGGGCGACATGGCAGGGTGGGAATGTCTTAGCATTCATTTGTTTTGGCATGCGAATACATTGAAGGCCAGAGCACCAACACTTCTGCGATTACGTCCCAGCCCCATACGTGTTGCGCTACATAAAACAAGTGTGAAAAAAGCACATATCAGTATATATCCACCTGATTTCTCCAGGGCCACTAATGAAACTGCAGAGATGAGCTGTAGATGTGCAAAATCCTCATGGCTTCAGGACCAGCTGAAGACTAAAGGATAAGAAGAACTCCAGTCAGAGACAATGTCACCTATAAGGTGCCTAGATCTCAGGGTGCAGTTTTATTGGCCAATCTCTGCATATAAAACGATCACATATTTCCTATATGAAGCCAGTTGGCAGTTGTTAGACAGGACAGCCGGCTCTATCATCTATGTCGAACGATCGCTCACATGATCTTTATGGCTAGAATAGCATTGTTTTCGGCAGCGCATGTTTATACATGACAATTTGCTGCCAAGACGGAGGATACGTAAAGAGAATCTGACGCATAATGCCTAATCCATGGACATCCGGTATCAGGCACTGGCTGTATGAACTCAGCCGGTGTGTTTGACTCTGCAATAATGCAATGTTTTAGAGAAAAACATAGTTTAAAAGCCGCCGGGGACCGAGCCACGCTCTAGACTTGTTGGACAGGCGGGTTCCCAGTGGCTTCTATCTGCCCCCTGTGTAGGAGAGACAGGTCTCTGCCTAATCCGTGCATGTAAGCAAAGACCTGTCACTCCAGGGTAGCAGGTTGGGAGAAGCTGTCACCGATGAGCAAGCCGCGCTCTAGACTAGAGCCAGTGCCGGGGAGGTTGCAGCAAGAAGGCAAGGACACAATAGGTTGCAGTTTCTTTGCCTTTACTTGGCAAATGCAGTCCAGGGTCCTGAGTACAGATGGCACAGGAGCTGGTTAGCCTGGAAGCAAATCAGGAATCACTCTGGCAGATGGGTTGTGCAGTCTCCTTCCTAACGCTGTCTATGAAGTACTCCCAGTACTGAGTTACACTGGAGTTCCTCCTTTATGATGTTATCCACACTCCACTCGCATGGCAGACAGCCGTAGCCTTCTATCTCCTTTGGCTCGCACGTCGCTGTTGTGCCTCCGAGTCTTAGTTGGGAATAGAGCATTTACAGCTTCCTATTCCTCTGGTTTCTGGTGCAGGACCATTAGTATCCATACAACCGTGGAGACCAGGCTCCAGATCATGCGCTATCACTGGGACTGAGCTCTCCACTTTCCTCAGTCTCCCCAGCTCTTCTCCTCCACGTCTGCACACGAAGCCCTCCTCACACTAACTAACTAATTTCCCTTCCTGGCCCTCAGAGAGCACTCCTCCCCCAATTCTGGTTCAGAGCTCCCTCTGCTGGCCCAGAGTGGGAACTGTGTTGCATGTTATGGTTAGCTGCCAGAGAGACCCTTCATTGCTTTCAGGCATGACATCACTCTCCCTAGGAGGAAGGCAATGCCACTGTGGCGACCAGACTCCTGGGGGCGCCACACTTGTCCTTCAGGTGGGTTCCCAATGGCTTCTATCTGCCCCTGTCCAGAAGAGACATGTCTCTGCCTATACCATGCACGTAGGCAAAGACCTGTCACTCTAGGGCAGCAGGTGGGGAGAAGCTACCACCGAGGACCGAGCCATGTTCTAGACTTATTGGACAGGTGGGTTCCCAATGGCTTCTATCCACCCCTGTCCAGGAGAGACATGTCTCTGCCTATACCATGCACATAGGCAAAGACCTGTCACTCCAGGGCAGCAGGTGGTAAGAAGCTGTAACCAAGGACCCGTGCTCTAGACTTTTTGGACAGGCGGGTTCCCAGTGGCTTCTATCCGCCCCCTGCCAGGAGAGACAGGTCTCTGTCTAAAGTGCGCACATAGGTAAAAACCTGTCATTCCAGGACAGCAGGTGGGGAGAAGCTGCCACCGAGGACTGAGCCGCTCTTTAGAGTTGCTGGACAGGTGGATTTCCAGTGGCTTCTATCCACCCCCTTCCCAAGAGTGACAGGTCTCTGTCTATACCGCACTCATAGGCAAAGACCTGTCACTCCAGGACAGTAGGTGAAGAGAAGCCACCAGGGATCGAGCAGCATTTTTTATTTAAATTGCAATCACTAAACTGAAGAATTATTCAGCCTTTTCTTTTTACAGATTTGCATCTTTGGAAACTGAAAAGACTGAACATTGTAAAGTCTGTTTTTTACTGCAGTGCATATGTTCATTCTTTTTAATGTTTATTTTGTGCCTTTTCAAGCGGTTTACTGAGCGAGACCTCCTGAAGTAGACTTTGTGTGCATGTACCCTTTGTCTGACTTACCAATAGGGGGCATGACTGCTTAAAGTGCATAGGGCAGCATCAACACCAAATATAGCCCTGGATACAGAAAGAAAGAGACAGAAAGGGAGACAAAAGGAAATAAAAAGTGTAAGATGGAAAGAAAAAGGAACAAAAAAGAAAGTGAGAAAGAAAGAAACGTAGAAAAAGCGTGAGAAAGAAACAGTGAAAAACCTAAAGAAACTGAGAACGAGTGAAGAAATAGAGAATAAAAAAGTGAGTAAAGAAAGTGAAAGAAAAAGAGTGAAAAGATGGAGACAGACGAAAAAGAGTGAGAAAAATAAAAGAGCATTGTGCTCTTCAATACGTGTCTCAATTTGATTAAGAAGCTCTCTAGCGGCAAATGTAACTTGCTGTCGTCGAGTGGCTCTTGCATTTTGGACATGTCTTCTATCTTGTTCTCGTCTTTGTGATATTTGTGTATCACTTTGTGCATTGCGTGTTGCTCGTTGTCGTGCAGCATTAGATGTTCTACAGGATTCAGTTACTTCCTTCGTTTCTCTTGCTCTGGCCGCCCTCTGTCGGGCTGCATCAGCAGTTCTTCGACAATTTCGTTCGTCTTCTGTTTCATTAAGGCGCAGGTTACGCATCCGTCTGCGATTCGCTTCTCTAAGTGCAGTAGCGTGATCAGTTTGGTCCATCTTTGCCTCACACTGTTGCCTGAGTGTTGCCTCCCAATGTTACCTCACAGTGATGTCTCCCAATGTTGCCTCACAGTGTTGTCTCCCAATGTTGTCTCAGTGTTGCCTCATAGGCTAACATTCAAAAAAGGCTTATGCCTTAACTCGTCACCAGGGAGAGCTCCTCTCCTTATTAGATATGTCACTTAACTCCTATACAGGACCTTACAGTACTTAGGTATCCATGGTTACGTCCAAGCATATAGTCAGTTAGCTGCTAGTAGTAGTAACTATGGATACCTAAGTTACTGTTGAGTTGTGGATGACTCATTGTGCCCAGACAGACAGTTGGGCTGTGGATGACTCATTGTGCACAGACACACGACACGTCCAAATTAGGTATATGGATGTTTCGCCCCAATAAAAAAATAAAGCCTGTCCTCTCCTCCTGTGCTGTCACCATTCCTGCGGTGTCAGCACTCGCTCTCCACAGGGCTGTAATGCGGTGTTGTGACACGTGATGCCCGATGCCAAATCAGCGCTGGTGTCACTGTCTCCACCTTCGTACGAACTCAACATGAAGAGGAAGTTAGGGCTGCAACTCATCCTGGACTTCCTCTTCATGTTCAGTTTGTCTGAAGGCAGAGACAGTGACGCCAGAACTGATTGTGCGCCGACATCACGTGTCACAACACCGCGATACAGCCCTGAGACCGTGAGTACTGACACTGCGGGAATGGCACTGACACTGGAGATGAGTATAGACTTAATTATTTTATTCTTGCCGAACATTTAGTTTAAGACGAGGTTGTCCAAGTAGAGGACAAGCCCTTTAAGTATGCCAGGGTTAATACTGGTATACACACCAAGGCATTCATATACCATCGTCACCATGCTCGTCAAGAATCAAGAGCCCTCCCGATCTGATGGCCCAGCAATGACAGGCTCATCACAGGGCTACAAAAAATATTTTTTGTAATCATCGCAGGTGACTTTGTACTTTTCTGAATCATCATAGGAAATATACAGGCGACATTAAGAAAACAGAAATCTACATAGCATAGAAAAGCTTCACCTAACAAAACAGTTTTTATTGAGCCAAAATAATTTCACATGCAAAATAGAAACCAAAATATGAGCAGAAATTATAAGTGCTGGATATTAGTCTGTCGTTGATACGATTTTTCAGGGTTGTCCCTATGTAACATCCAACAGTAATCTGCCATCATTGAGTTATTCAAAATCCCTGGTAGCAGTGATCCATTACTTTAGTGTCCTGGTGAAACCACTCATCTTGTTCATCTCTTACATCCCCAAGATTTTGAGGGAACAAATCTAAATGTGAATTCAAAAAGTTCATTTTCAGAGACATGCCATATCCAAAACACTGGTATGCATTTAGAAGTTCCTCAACACCTTCACCATATTCTGGAGATTTTTTTTTCCTAAGAAGTTTTCACAGATCCACTTGGAGTTTTTTAAAGATCTCATTTCCTTATCATTTCGAGTTCCTTCAAACACATCATCTCTCATAAGCTTTCGGATCTGAGGACCAACAAATGCCCCTTCCTTCAGTTTTGATGGTGAAATTGTGGAGAAATTCTGTGAAATGTGCTGGAACCCTTGTGAATTTGTCTTTGCCATGGCTTTCACAAAGTTTTTAATCAATCCCAACATGATATGTAGGGGAGGAAGAAAGATTTTTGTTGGAGCAACTGAAGGATTGTGCTGAACATTGTCTCTTCCTGGGGCATAGATGCTTCTCTGTCCCCAATCATGAGGAACATAATGCTCTACTGTATTTCTACCGTCCCATAAACACAAGAAGCAACAATATGTTGTGAAACCTCCTTGCATTCCCATTAGCAGACCAATCACTTTCAAATCTCCACAGATATTCCATTGATAATGCTTATATTGTATAGAATCCAAAACAACTGACAGTTTTTCATAACTTTTCTTTAGATGACATGAATGAGCAATAGGGATTGATGACTTCATATTTCCATTGTGAAGCAACACTGCTTTCATTCTTCTTGGGATGATTCAATAAACAATCGCCAATCTTCAACAAAATACTCTTGATTCAGTTCTTCAAAGAGACCATTCACATTGTTACAGTGCACCATTGGTCCATCAGCGATGAACAATTGTGCTATAGTGTTAATTCTGTTTCGGATATAACACACTTTGACATCATCCTGAAGAAGATTCTTCTGTTTCAACCTAGAAGCAAGAAGTTCATCTTTATCTTTTGACAATGAAAAGTCTCTGATGAGATCATGTAATTCATGATGAGTAAAGCGTTCCGGCTGCTCCATCAGGTACATACTCATCTTGACTTGAGGTCTCCATGTCTTCACCAGTAGCTTCAGCTCCATATTCTTCATATTCTACTTCATTTTCATCCAATTCAGACAATGGTGGTACAGGAACTGGCAAGGTACCATCATGTGGAACTGGCCTAATTGCAGATTCAAGTTCAGGGTAATTAATCTTATGCTTGTTCTTTGTAGAAAAGCCTTCACTTTGACAAAAAAAAAGTAGCAGTCATCACTATGATTTTTGGGTTCTCTCCAAATCATGGGAACAGCAAATGGCATAGCCACTTTCCTCATATACAACCAGTCACAAAGACCATTTGAACATCGTGAGCAGATCACACGAGGGGCTCAGCTTTTGTCTTGATCACCAAGTGGACACTTAAAGTACATCTGGTACTTCTTTTTAATATCATGAGTGATAGAACATACTTGGCCTTTTGGTGTAAAAGAACCACACACACAGCAGAATCTGTTTGGATGATTGATCCACTGTCAGGGCAATTTTATCCTTTAAATCAGATCAAACAGTAGAGTAAGTCCAGGTCAATGGTGGTGACAAACTGAAAAAAAATGTGATGAGCCGAGCGACTATATGTAGATATTTCCCCAGAGATGACAGAGGCAGCTTGTATTTAGAGCTGATGTTAGTGGAGGTGATCTGGTAGATAACTATACACAGTTGTGAGGTAAACGGGTCGGCCTATTCCGTACAGATAAACATTTGCAGACAGGCAGTTCCTCAGTGTGATATTGGCCGCTTTCAGGTTCTCTCTCTGTGGAGACCCTCACTCAGTTACACCTCAGTGGCTGAGCTGTTTTCTTCCCTCTGAGGCGATGTGCCCTCCCAGAAACACAGTGAAAATCCTCTCACAATGGCAGCTGTCCACTGACTTCCCTTCTATATCCCTGTGGTGGGGCTCAGATTCCTGTAGAGGCCGGTCTCCTGTCAGAGTCTCACACACCAGTCCTTGATGCCATGGTACCATGTTAATATTTCCTGTTATAAGAAATGATGTTGCAGTTATTTAGTTCGGCTTCTAGAGGTTACTTTGGAACAAGAGGAGAAAGTTCTGGAAACGGAAAGTGTTTTTGAGATTAGAACTTGTGAGGTAAAATGAAGAGAAGGAGCCTTGCCTGTCCCTGAGAGACTGAGAAGGATCGGAAGCCTAAAGTGATCCCAGTTGGATGGTGTGATCCAGAGGGTGTGACTCCTGTGAGTAAATCGAGATGTGTGTCGGCTCACTAACTGTTTAGTTATTTAGGTAGAGTAATATAGTACTTGCAGCATCTCCAAGAACATTCCTGGTGCTGAGATTGTAAATGGACTGATAGAGACTATGTGAATTCCTGTATATAAAGATTCTGGTAAAACATGAATGCCATAGGAGAGCTCCAAGAAGTACTACTGGGACTCATCTGAATCTTCACCTGCACCTGTATCAGAGGATTTGGTGACCTAGAAAGCTGATTAAATTTAGTGGCCAGACGTCAGAATAACAAGTCCAGTTGTTTTCCATTTGAGTATATTCTGTCAGGGCATCCGCTCTGAGCGCTCACAACGAGGACAGTGCACTGTGTACATGTGGTGTCGGTTCAAGTGACTAGTCATGTAAATATACTGTATATACATATATCAAAGGGAAAACAGGGTACCCGGAATCTATTGTAATTAAGGCGGGAGGTGGGGGTAAGATTGTATACCTGAGAGGACCATGCAAGAAATTTGCAAGAAACAGACTTGATAAACGAGGAGGGGGTGTCGCATTGTATGTTAGAAATGCGTATATCTGCGCAGAGATTGAAGCTTCAGAGACTGGGAGTTCTGTGGAAACTGTTTGGGTAAGAATACAAGGACAGAACAATGGAAAGGAAACCATTGTAGGCATTTACTACAGGCCGCCTGTGCAAGCTGAAGATATGGATGAACTCTTTATGCATCAAATGGCCAAGTTCTCCAAAAAATATGACATAGTTGTCATGGGAGATTTCAACTATCCAGACATTTGTTGGGAATCTCTCTCAGGCAAAACTAACAGGTCAAGGAAATTCTTATCCTCTCTTGCTGACAACTTTATCTTCCAAAAGGTAAGGGAGAAAACAAGGGGAACTGCTACCTTGGATCTAATCCTTATAAACAGGGAGGAAATGGTTGAGGAGGTAAAAGTGGCTGGGACCCTAGGAGGTAGCGACCATGCTATTTTAGAATTTTGGATAACTAGAGGAGGAAGACCTGTGAAGACTCAGACGTCAAGGTTAGATTTCAGAAAGGCAGATTTTAAGGGATTCAGAAAGAGAATTGGAGGGATCCAATGGCTGGATATCCTTAAAGACAAAAATGTCCAGGAAGGATGGGAAATCTTGAAAAATGAAATTCTCAAAGCACAGTTGTTAACAATTCCGAAAAGAGGGAAGAATAGGAAGCATTTAAGGAAACCAGGATGGATGAACACAGAACTTAAGCACATGCTAAAAAGGAAGAAAAAAATGTTTATAAAATGGAAAGAGGGAGGCATATCTAAAGAAGAATATAATGCTGTCTGCAGAACCCGCAGGGCACAAATCAGATTATCTAAAGCTGAAAATGAATTGAGGCTTGCAAGAGATGTCAAAAGCAATAATAAAGGATTTTGGGGATATGTCAAAAGTAAAAGAAAAGTCAAAGATGCTATAGGATTTTTACAGGATGAAAATGATGAAATGGTAAGACAGGATGTTGAGAAGGCTGAACTTTTAAATTCCTATTTTGCATCTGTTTTCTCTCAGAAAGGAAATGTAACATCAACTGTTATTCACTGTCCTATTAAGGGAATAGAAGAATCCAGGATATCTATAAACAGAAAGATAGTGAGGAAACACTTAGCTAACCTAAATGAATTCAAGTCTCCAGGTCCAGATGAATTACACCCCAGAGTACTGAAGGAGATAGCAGAAGAAATTTTTGAACCCCTCTCCATAATCTTTGAAAATTCTTGGAGAACAGGAGAAGTGCCAGAAGACTGGAGAAGAGCAAATGTTGTTCCTATCTTCAAAAAGGGGAAGAAGGTGGACCCAGGCAACTATAGGCCAGTGAGTCTGACTTCTATACCAGGAAAGATCTTTGAACAAATTATTAAACAACATGTATGTCAATACCTGGATAAGAATGAAGTGATTAAGCAGAGTCAGCATGGGTTTGTAACTAATAAGTCATGTCAGACTAATTTAATTTCCTTCTATGACGGTATTACTGATTGGGTGGATCAAGGAAATGCTGTAGATATAGTATATCTTGACTTCAGCAAAGCATTTGTCAAAGTCTCTCATACAATCCTTATTGAAAATATGACTAAGTATGGAATGGACAAGGCAACTGTTAGGTGGATTCATAACTGGCTTAGTGATCGGACCCAAAGAGTGGTCGTAAATGGCTGCACATCCAGTTGGAAGAATGTCTCAAGTGGGGTACCACAGGGCTCTGTCCTGGGCCCTGTATTGTTCAACATCTTTATCAACGATTTAGATGAAGGAATTGAGGGTAAACTGATTAAATTTGCTGATGACACAAAGCTAGGAGGGATAGCTAATACTAGAGAAGAGAGAGGATTCAAAAAGATTTAAATAAACTGGAGAAGTGGGCAGCAACTAACAGAATGGTTTTTAACAGGGAGAAATGCAAAGTACTACATCTGGGCAATAAAAATGAAAAAAGCATATATAGAATGGGAGGAATAGGGCTAAGTGACAGCACATGTGAAAAAGACTTGGGTATACTAATAGATCACAGACTGAATATGAGTCAACAGTGTGATGCAGCAGCAAAAAAGGCAAATGCAATTCTAGGATGTATTAACAGAAGCATACAGTCTAGATCACGTGAAGTCATTATTTCCCTCTACTCCTCTTTGGTCAGACCTCATCTGGAATATTGTGTCCAATTTTGGGCACCACATTTTAAAAAAGACATCAACAAACTGGAGCAAGTTCAGAAAAGAGCGACCAGAATGGTGACCGGTCTGCAAACCCTGTCTTATGAGGAAAGGTTGCAGGATTTGGGAATGTTTAGTTTGCAAAAGAGAAGACTGAGAGGAGACTTAATAGCTGTCTACAAATATCTAAAGGGCTGTCACATTGTAGAAGGATCAACTTTATTCTCATTTGCACAAGGAAAGACTAGAAGCAATGGGATGAAACTGAATGGGAGGAGACACAGATTAGATATTAGAAAAAACTTTTTGACAGTTAGAGTGATCAATGAGTGGAACAGGCTGCCACGAGAGGTGGTGAGTTCTCCTTCAATGGAAGTCTTCAAACAGAGGCTGGACAGACATCTGTCTGGGATGATTTAGCGAATCCTGCTTTGAGCAGGGGGTTGGACCAGATGGCCCAGGAGGTCCCTTCCAACTCTACGATTTTACGATTCTATGATTCTATGTGTCAGGGTCACGGTAGAACCTCTGTTTTGCCCTGTACTGGATAAGGGATGGAGTGGCATAGTCTTGGGGTAGTCTTGCTCCTTTCCATGAAGCTGGCACTTGAGATCTCTCAGGCTGCATACTGTAATTTGTATTGTGTGGTTTGTGGCTGTTGTGGCCCATATTTTGTTGAGAAGTAGAATCCTGCTATCTTTTGCACAAGTTAAAAAGAAAAGTTGGTTTAGTATCATATCGTGGGCAGAGTCGTTCATAGCAGCGCCGTATCCCGTTCTCAAACAACGATCGGAGTACCGGTTGTTACACCATCACTATCCTTTTCTGACTGACTCAAATCTTACTGCCTCATAACGGTAGCTCCTCCCCATAACATGTGACATTCTAAGAAGGCGTCATTAGTTGAGGGCGCTGTCAAGTCTCCTTCCCATAAAACTCACTACAACCTTTACTGACGTTGTTCCTGTAAGAAAATTCACAATTAAGTAAGACAAGCAAAGAAATGGAAATAACATAGGAAAGACCATATACACTGAAAATGCAGAAATAACAAAAATACTACTATCTCAGAAAAATTATGTGATAGAGCAAAACTAAGCATATTTTTGGAATCCGCGCATCAAACACCATAAAACAGGCATATTACCTTTGCTGATTAATTTTTTGGTGTTGACCAGTGGAATATTTTGATGATGGAGCTATTAGGCTCAGATATAATAGTACTGTGTCCTAGATGCTGAAAACATGGAAACCATAATTACCCATATTGTGATAATTCCATATCCCATATTAACATATATCTGTATAATCTGCATCTGACCAATAGAGAATCCTCAAATATGCACTTTATGCTTCCCATAGTCAGAGAGCAATTGAAATTGTAAGTCAGATCAATAACTATTTTATTACCCTAGAGCACCAGGGGTGTTATCATAAACCATTTTATTACCCTAGAGCACCAGGGATGTTATCTATTTATATAATTTCCTTGTAATGTTTTCATATCCTGTTCTGTCCATATGTCACCGTATCCCAGAAATTCCAAGTGGAGGAAGTTCACTGACCCCCATATTGGGACACCTAAGTGATGGGTGTCTCAATATGGAAATTGCTATTGGTACTAACCTATTGCGCAGTACCACCAGCAGAACACCGTCTCACCACACACACACTCTATAACACCGTACGCACCACACTCACACACACGCACTCACACACTCTCACACTCTCACAGCCTCTTGCGCAGTACCACCAGCAGAACACATCACACTACTCCTGCGCAGTGAATCATTCAGCTGATCCCGGTGGCAGATGCACAACATGTCTACAGGCAGAGGAAGCCGGTCACATTAAAGGGGTTTTCCCATGAATGAAAGTTCCTTTTAAAAATTGCCTGTGTTCTGACCGTGTATGCAGCATATCACATCTCCTGGGCAGGGGAGGAAGCGGATAAAATTAGTAATGTAAATCAGATCTGTGCCTTTCTGTCACAATGTGACACGACTCAACCATCAGCAGACGGCACAGCACACACAGTGGGATGGAAATGGGGAGAGGAAGGCCCTACTGATAGGAAAATGGGAGATGATCTGATCATCGGGCCTGGCCATTCACACCCCACCTCTCACTCACACCTGATTGTCCTTAGTTGCAGATATATTCAGAGCCATGCATCTGATCCAGACGTAGTCTGATTCAGGCGTCTTGACGTTGGTATTGTCAAGTATTTACCTCGTAAGGGGATATCAAGCGTCTTCACTTACCCCAAAACCCCCCACCGTGACCATAAAATGACCACCCCCAACTCGGCGCCAACTAATACACAGACACCGGTATTTCTTTTGGAATTTTATGGCCACAGCAGCCTTTTATTATAACAATAAACAAACAATAAACACTGTATCATAAACAATACAATGAATTTAACCCTGGAAGGAGAAGTCCTTGAAGCCACAAGATCGTGGTGAAATAGTCCAAATATCGTGGACAACCCCCGACCATTTGCTCCCAGCCGTTACCCCACAGGCTCGGGAGCACCAGCACACCAATAGATGTTGTCCACAAACTCCTTGGGGATCCGCCCTCTTCCGACGGAAAACTCCCCATCCACCTTTCACCAGATCACGACCAGCATACCTTTAAACGAAGGAGACCCTACCCAGAGAGTCTCCCAAACCAATTTCCACCGACTTCAAGGACTCCCCCTCCCCCAAAACCGCCACAACGAGGGGCCTTTGAACACCTCAACGACCCGAGACCCTCACAACCCGCCACGCGACAGCCTTCTCTATACCCTCCTGAAGGGCAAGGGCCCAAATATCGGAACCGACTGCATTCAAGTGAATCCCGTCCGCCAACCAGTAATCGCCCTCACCCTTCTCCAAATCAAAATGTCGCACGGCAACTCCCCCGTTTTTAACTATAAAAGCGGACACCGCTCTGTTAACCTTGATTCTGGCCCGATTGACCTTCTCCAACGATCTCATGGACCGCCAACGCCTGCGTGCCACGATCTCCGACCACACAATCGTGACTTCCCGATAAGTCACCCACAACCGCAAGCAATCTTGCTTAATGTCCTTGATCAACCCCCGGAAGGGACGAACAGCCAGATCATTACCCCCAGCATGAATAACGAGAACATCTGGTGCCCGGTCCAAACGAACACACTCATGAATTTCCGGCAACACCCGACGCCACACCAGGCCCCGAAAACCGATCCACCGCACCACCGCCGCCGATCTGGAAATTCCCAACTGTCTGCCGTCGGTCCTGACATCAGCTCTCACCGCTCCCCAGTAAACAAAGGAGTGACCAAATATCCAAACCAGCAGCGGTTCCGTACCTGAAACACAAAACGACACTCACAGAAACATATCGCAAGAAAACGCACCAATACTTGCAATATTTAATCAACCCCATGGACCACGCCAACCGGACACAGCTCCTGCACGCCGGAAGGCCGAACATAACTCCGATACCGATTAGACCTCCACCCTCCTATACGCTGTATGCAAGAGGGACCCAAACCACGCTCAGCTGCCTCAGTCGCCGCACCAATCCGAAAAGAATGCGAAGCAAACCTAGAATCATCCAAACCCAAACACCGAATTGACTTCTTAAACACCGCACCAAACTGATATCGAGACAGACTTCCCCCGTCTGCGTGACACAACAAAGATCCGCCCAAACTAGGACGAAGATCCCAAAATCTACGTAAACACTGAGCCGGGCACATTCCGGAACCAAAGACAACCCCCAACACCACTCGACGGCCTTTCCCAGCCTGGTCCGTTTTCGACCTCCTTAGCCAAAATTCGACGCCCTGAGCGGTCAACGTCACATCCCTGGCTAACAACCCGCCCACAGACCCTTTATTGTGAGACACAAGTTCCCCGATCCGCAGTGCCCCAAAAAATGCAAAGGAAAAAGCCAGCCGAAACAGTGCAACCTCATAACCATCCGCGCATACCGATCCCAGAACCAAACCCAATTGCTCCAGCATATTAAATGACACTGGCCGCCTCAAATCACCCCCCCCCCCGAAAGCGGCCAAAACCTTTCGCCGCCTGCCTAACCAAAAACGTTTTTGTCAAATCCCTGTGCCCGCGCAACCGAAAACCGAAAGACAATCCGGCCAACAAACGTGTCACCTTCGCCCGAGACCAACCTTCGTTTGCGCCCTGCCCCAACCATGACAACAACAGACCCTCTTGCTCAAGCCTGGCCCCACTGGCGGAGCCAGCCGTAATGACCCCTTCCCACGCACACCACACATTCCGGTAGGCCTCCCAGGTTTTTGGTGCCAAAGACGATACGATCAGTGACTCCGCGGCTCGTAAGCCACCCTCCACAATTCCTCCGGACAAATCAGACCCTCGAACTCTGCCTCCGGAACCAAGGAACGAAAACGATCCCACTGCAAGCAAGAGAGAGAATCAGCTATCTCATTCTTCACTCCAGGCACATGTGTCGCCGTCACATGCGCATTCAAAGACAAACATGCTAGCACCAACTTCTGCAAAACCCTGACCACTGGAGGGGACGATGCAGTAAGACCATTAATCGCGCTCACCACCCCCATGTTGTCACAATTGAAACGAACGCGCCGATTCCGAAACTCCTGACCCCACAAATGAACTGCCACCAGAATCGGAAAGATCTCCAACAACGTGATATTGCGCACCAACCCAGCCGAAACCCAAGCGACGGGCCACTGAGCGGCGCACCATTGCCCTCCAAAATAAGCACCAAAACCGAATCCGCCTGCCGCATCCGTGAACAAATCCAAAGCATCGTTGCAGACCACATCAGCCATCACCAACGAACGACCGTTGTACATCTCCAAAAAGGACTCCCAAACCTCCAAATCGGCCCTGAGCTCCGCCGACAATCTCACAAAATGATGGGGAGCCCGGACCCCCGAAGTAGCGCTAGCCAGCCTACGTGAAAAAACTCGACCCATCGGCATTACCCGACAGGCGAAGTTAAGCTTACCCAACAGCGACTGGAGGTCCCTCAACGATATTTTACGCAACCGACGTGCGCGAACAACCTCAGCCCTCAAATCAACAAGCTTGTCTTCCGGCAACCGGAATTCCCAATTGACCGTATCAATGACAATCCCCAGAAAACGCAAACACGTACCGGGACCCTCCGTTTTTCCGGCTGCCAACGGAACCCCGAACCGATCCGCCACCCACTCAATCGCCTTCAAAATCCTGAGACAACGCGAAGAGTCCGCCGGGCCAATGCACAGGAAATCGTCCAAATAATGAACTATCGAGTCACAACCAGAGACATCGCACACGACCCATTCCAGAAAAGAGCTAAAAGCCTCAAAATATGCACAAGACAAGGAACAACCCATAGGTAAACACCTATCTACAAAAAACCTGTCTTCCCAGAAACAGCCCAACAACCTCACGCTGTCTGGGTGAAACGGAAGCAAACGAAAAGCGGACTCAACATCAGTCTTAGCCATAAGGGCCCCACGACCACATTTCCGGACCCAACCTGCCTCTTCATCAAATGAAGAGTATACCACTGAACAAATCTCCGGATCGATACCGTCGTTAACCGACCTCCCCCGCGGGTGAGACAAATGCTGAATAAGCCGAAACTTATTGGGCTCCTTCTTCGGAACCACCCCCAACGGGGAAACAACCAAATTCGGAAAAGGAGGAGACACGAAAGGGCCCGCCATGCGCCCCAATGAAACTTCTTTTTGGATCTTCTCCGAAACAACTGACGGATGCTCCAAAGCAGAGCGCAAATTTTTCAAAACAAACGGGATTTCAAACGGAGGATCCGGAATCCGAAAACCCTCCTCAAAACCAGAATACAACAGCCCCGCTCCTACCCTATCAGGGTATCTATTTAGATAAGGGACCATCCTTTCCAGATTCACTGGAGTCTCCCCCTTGCAAATTACCCCCACCAGATTTGGACTTCCCTTTTTTAAAACACTTTGATGCCCCATGTGAGGAACCATTGCAGTTTGAGCACAGGTGTTTAAATTTACAGTTGGCCCCAAACTTACACTGGCCGTCATTAAACTGCCAGCACACCCCCGCCTTGTGCGTTCCAGACTGCCCTTGACCCCCACCACCCGTAGAGCCGGCAGTGCCGCTATTCTGGCTGGTGCTTCCAGCCCCGCCAAGAAAGGAACTCCCAGACTTATTTTGCGCTATCACCCGCATCCACAAGCCAATATCTTTTTGGTCCCAGCGGATAGCCGGACGCACAGCTTTCCTCTGACGAAACTGCTCATCATACCGCAGCCACGCCTGCCCGCCATACACTCTATAAGCCTCCCCAATAGCATCCAAATAACAAAATAACGCGGAGCAATTATCAGGGGCCTGTTCCCCGATAACACTCGCCAAAATAGCAAACGCCTGCTGCCAATTTACAAATGTCTGAGGAATCAAGCGCCACCTCCGCTTTTCCTCCTCTTCCTTTTTGCTATCCTCTTTCTTACTTTTGTCCAAATTGAACTTCTCAAGAGGCAATAGCGAAAATATTTCAACATATTCATCCTTCCAAATCCGCTCTTTCACCTCCTTTTTCAAATGGGCCCCCAACGAACCCTCAAAACACACATACACCTCGCCATGCGCCTGATCATCCAGATGCACACAACACTCCTTTTCCTTCTCGGTTTGCACCGACACCGAAACCGGCGTGCCAACACAAGGGCCCGACGCACCCATGCCCTGACCCGCCAACCCGCCACCCTGTGGCCCAACCCACACTGCAACCGGCGACGACCCCACAAAACCCTGCTCCAAACGCAAAAGCAAGCTACGCACATCCGCCAACACATCACATACTCCCCCAGCCGACCCTGAACTGCTAAAACCAGCCTCAACCCTGCCAACCCCGTACTCAGCTAAGGGGCCCCCAAGCGCCACAGACGAAGACAAAAGCGGGTGACAAACAGGGGACATAGACGCATACTCACCGGGCTGCGAGGGGGCTGTGTGCCCTCCAGCCGGAAATCCTGGATCCCCAGATGATGACGCCTCGTGGACTTCGCGCCTCCCGGCGGCTAACTCACCGCCTCGTTGGTGCGGCCCGACGACCCCTGCAGACTGAGCCGGGGTGGGAGGCCTGAACCCCCCGGTGGAACTGGGCAGCGACACCCCCAAAAAGGAAGGCTCCTGCCTCCCCCCGCCGAGAGTCACTTCGGCCACGCCGTCGCGAGGCACCCGGTCGCTTAGGGCCCCCCATGGCAACTGGGAGCCCGACAGTGTCCTCCGCTCCCGTCTTCTGGCAGCCGGCACAGACTCCGCTGGGCTGCCCTCCGGTCCCGCTGCAGCCATGGGGCTGTGGCACCATATCGGGGGTCCGCGGCGAGCACTGCTGCAGGGGCACCGCAGCAGCGCCCCCCCGTTCCCGACAGCTCCCCCCACGGCCGGGGGACGCGACGCGGCTTGGCCCTGCCTCCTGGCAGGCCGCTCCTCCTCCCGCGGCCGAAGCGCCCACCGAGGCAGGCCGCGCGGCTCGTCCACCGCCGCCGCGGCCCCCCGAAGATCCAGGAGCAACCGGAAGTCGGGCGCGCGCCGCCCCCGCCCCCTTCCGGCCGCGGGGCGAAGGTCCGGACGCCGCCGCAGGGCCTCGCCGCCCGGAAGGATTCCTCCCAGGCCGCGCACCCCCGGACGGGGAAGGCTGTCGGGGGACAGCCGCTCTGGAGGCCGAGCCCGCCGGGGCCTCCGATCTCTCACCGCGGCCTGCCCCGGCGCCTGATGAAGCAGGCCGGCCACCTGCGCCTCCAGCCAGCCAGGAGGCTGCCCTGCCGCTACCGCCCGCAGTCTGTCCAGGGCCTGGTCCACTCCCGACATCCTGGTAAGTGTTGTGGGACTGCTCAGGAGCTGGGACAACAGGAACAGAGGGCGGGCGCCCCCAGACCCTGCATTAAATACCCCCTAGCTCCCCCTCCCCTTTAACCCTTCCCCTTCCCTCATTATCTTCCAACCCCCCGTCATGTTGGCCTCCGCCCATGCCTCCTCTAGGGGGTTGGGAGGCTCACTCCGGCCATTTCTTTCAAATTCCATCTTTCAAATTTCAGATTTCTAATTACACTAATTTGAATTAGACTAGAATATGACTGGAATTGACTGTAAGGTAATTGGATAGAAAACCACTACAATGTTTCTGTTTCTTTTCACTTTCACCCTCACACTACTTTCTTTTAGCTCCTGTAAATGCCCCACCTATTAAGGAAGTAGTCACTTCTCCCTCCATCCTCCCTAACCATCTCACCTCCTCCTCACAACTGTTCCTCCACATACATTCATTTTTCTCCAGACACACATGGCCACATCATGTCCTATCCTGCTCCCACCTTCTAACACTCTGTCTGCTACTCCTCATTGCTGGTGACTAGGGATGAGCGAGTAGTGAAGTATTCGGACTCGCTATACTCGTACCGAGTATACCATAATACTCGGATATTCGGTACGAGTAGCGAGTCCAATGATAGTCAATGGAAAATGCGAGTAATTGTCTGCTGGACCCTACAAAGTGGTCTGGGGGCTGAGGAAAAGGCTAAAAAATGTGTAAATGAAAAAAAAAAGTATACTGTAAACAAATGTATATAACATGGGGGCACCTGGTCAGGGGCTGTACGAGTGGTTTTACCCCACTGCTTCACTTGAATGTACAAACACTATTTGAAGTCCTGTGGATTTTGCCAGAAGAGAGGGACTCATACGCCACTTACACAGTGGCAGTGATATATCAGAAGTGCTGTAAGAGCGAGTGATGATGGAGGCGATCGTCTGACAGCTAAGTGTGAAAGAGGTGTAAGAAGAGCAATCTGCCCTAGGGGCTGTGTTATGGTTAACGCAGGAAGAAGCCACCAATCATCATCATCATCATTGCAAGGGATTCAAAATTACAAAGCTTGGACTACTGTCCTTGTTGTGCCACTGGCCAATGTGTAGGCATAGAAATAGTGTCTTCAAAACATTAGCCCTAGGGGCTGTATCATAGTTGATGAAGGAAGCAAGACAGGTCTGAAGAGCCAAACAATTATGATGTAGCTAGGGCTACTAGCATAGAGGTGGCAGTGCCCAGTGTCCAGGCATAGCCATAGTGTCTCCAAAAATTAGTCCAAGGGGCATGATACCATGGTTGATGAAAGAAGAAGGGTCTCACTCTCATCACAAGTGCCTCCAATGGGAAATATTAATAAACGTAACATTGTTTTTAGCTTATTGACCATGAGGTACTTGTGTCAGAAGCAGGTTTTGAAAACATGTGTAAGAAGAAGGAAAGGGGCTTGTATGGGGAGGGATGGACGTGATCAACAATTTAAAAAAAAATAAAGTTTCGGGTGACTTTAGGTTGGGATACTGTCATCTGGGGGCTTAAATACTGTTGTGAAATCTAGTCCTTGTTAAATTTTATCAGAGTCAGCCTGTCTGCATTCTCTGTAGTCAACCGTGAGCGTGTATCTGTGAAGATTGCCCCAGCAGCACTGAAAACACGCTCTGACATCACACTAGCAGCAGGGCAGGCTAGCACCTCCAAGGCATAGAAGGAGAGGTCGGGCCAACTATGCAGCTTAGTTACCCAGTAATTAAACGGTACAGAAGTGTGAGGAAGGATGCAGGTATGGTCACTTAGATAGTCGTTGACCATCTTGTTCAACTTCTCCCTCCTTGACATTGCTACTGTTGCAGCTAGTCCTTGGTGATGAGCCGGTTTATTGAAGATGGTCCAGTTTGTGGACATTTTACCACCACCTCTTTTGGACCTGCTTGGCGTATCTCTCCCCATTAATGCATGCTGTTGCACAGAGCTGGTATCTCTGCTAGCAGTGGTGTCTGAGGGTGCTGTTGCCATCAAATGAACGGCCTTCTTGAAGGATTCCATTGTGAAACCCCTTGGTGAATCCAACAGTAGCGAAGGAAATTTGTCCTTGTACCGTCGGTCTAGAAAGGTGGACAACCAGTATAGGTCGCTATTGAAAATGTGGATTATGTGAGGGTCTTGGCACAGACAGTCAGATATGAAGTGTGCCATGTGTGCCAAGCTGCAAAGAGGCAAATGTTCTGTGACCCCTGAAGGAGAAACAATACCCATTCTCTCCTCACACTGACTCTCCTCCTCCACCTACTCCTCTTCAGCCCACCCATGCTGGACAGACATGAAGCTGGGGTTGGGATTCCCCTCTGTAGCATGTGGTGTCCCCTCGATACCACTGAAAAAGAAGTCCTCTCCCTCCTCATTTTCATCATCCTCTTCATCCCCCAATGTTACCTGATGATATTGGCTGGGCTGGGTAGGATCACCCATTGTGAAATCTTGCTCCATACCCAGCTGCTGGGCACGCAAAGATTCCATTTTTTGATTCGGCAGCGATTTTTTTTCAGCAGACATAGCATAGGGATGGTTACGCCGATAATAGCCTGATCACTGCTCACAAGCTTGGTGCAGTACTCAAAGTTATCAAGCACCTCACAAATATCAGCGATCCACACCCACTCGACAGTTGTTATGTGTCTTGGCTGAGTCTCAGTGTGACGGGCATGTTTAAGCTGGTATTCAGAAAGTGCCCTCTGCTGCTCACTTACCCTTGCCAGCAAATGATATGTTGAGTTTCACCGTGTTGACAGGTCACAAATGAGTCTGTGGTTTGGCAAATTAAATTGCTTTTGAAGCGCTGCAAGACCGGCAACAGCGGTTCAAAGTGGCGGAAATGGGCACAAATACGGCGCACCTTCTCAAGTAGGTATGGCAAATCAGGGTATGTTTTTAGAAATTTCTGCACCACTTGGTTTAGCACGTGAGCCATGCATGGCACGTGTACCAGCTTTCTGAGCTTTAAAGCCGCCACTAGGTTACGCCCACAGTCGCAGACAACCAGACCAGGTTGGAGTTGCAGTGGGGAGAGCCACTGATCGTTGTTTGGCATCGGGATCCTGTCGCTGCACAGTAAGAATCCCAAGCCTTGCATTTGGCAGTCTCCCATTCCTCTCTGGGGGCGGAGGAGGCTGGTCAGCAGACTTGTCGATCCCGGCTCTCTGCTCAGACCAGCTCTGTGGGTTTGGTTGCTGCTGCCACCTCTGGTCCAGCCATAGCAATGCGTGCTGGTCAGCAGCGAGCTACTCCAGGGACTAAGTCCTCCTTTCGGTCCACTGAACATGCCCGTGGGACGATCTCATTGGAGATCGGAGGTTACATGCTCAGGTCCTTCGTCCCGAAAGGACGCTGCTATAAAAGGTTCGCATGGCCACTTCGCCATGCGCTAGTGTAGACTGAATTAACAGACTTTGAGGAGTGAGTGTTGAATGCATGTATGAATGTCTCTGGTGAACGACTCATTAAGAAACCCCTACACTTGGTATGCATGTGTTGTGCAGCCTAGCCTGTTAAGTGCCCAGGCTTAGGAGTAGGTAGAGGCAGAGTCTGAGACTGGCATCAGTGTCCACCGGTGGCTCTGCATGCCACGGTGCACATGCTCGACACTCCACCATGGTCAGCGTCTATAGTGGCATCCACAGGTGCGATGCCGCATGATCAGAAGGTCTAGAGGGACTTTGACCTCGTGTCCTTGGGGCAGAGTTCTGTGACCGCATTCTGTACGCTCCATGGCCGGGGTCTGTGAGTTAAACAGGCTCTGGCATTTAAGTTCTGTGGTAGTGCGGCTCTGTGAGGTAACAGAGTTTGCTTCTGTTCACACTGGGTGACGTTAACCCACGTGTGACCTTTTGTATACCGCTTTATACTTCCGCCATTACTAAGCAGCAGATTACCACCCCTGCATGGTGGACCCTGGGCTGCAAACGTACCTTACTATTATTTTATTATTTGGTGCGTTCCACCAGCCCTAACAATCGGTCTGTTGTGTTATTCCTTGCCACAGCTATGCTGCAGTGTGCGGTGCTTCACCTAAGCAGATCAGCTTCAGCAGAGCATTTTGACGCTTTGCCGATGCGCTGCTGCACAGCACCCAACTTGGGAGTGATGTGGAGGGTAATTCAGAATAGGATGACAAGGCGGAGGAGGAGGAAGAGAGGAGACTGGACGTATATGATGAGGCAGAAACCCTGATTGAGGTTGGGCCCGCTATTCATGGCCTGGGTAGGATATGTGTTGATGGTCCAGTTTGAGACTTTGTCCCACCCTCCACCAGGTTGAGCTAGTGTGCCATGACAGAGATGAATCGTCCCTGACCACAAGTACTTGTCCACATGTCTGTTGTAAGATGGACCTTCCCAGTCATGGTGTTGGTGAGAGCAAGCTTTAGATTGTTTAAGACGTGCTGGTGTAACGCGGGGACGGCACAGCGGGAAAAATAGTGTCAGCTGGGAACCGAGTATCGTGGAGCAGCCACAGCCAAAAGATCACGGAAAGACTGTGTCCCCACAAGCCTAAATGGCAACATCTCCATGGCTAGCAACTTGGCAATGTGCGCATTCAGTATTTGTGCTTGTGGGTGCGTGACTTGGTATTTACGCTTCCTTTCATACATCAGGGGCACGGAAAATTGGATGCTTTCCTGGGACAAACAAGTGGATGAGCTTGCTGTGGCCTGTGTCTGTGCAGCAACAGCTTGTGAGCAAGAGGTATGATGATCACTTGCTTCCTGCCCAACAGATTGGAAAGGACTTGTCACAGGTGACATGGCAGTGGTTTGACCCGCAGACGCAGACACTGATTTGGTACCCTGTTGTTCAGCCCAACGACTAGGGTGCTTGGCTGCCATGTGTTTCCACATACTTGTGGTGCTTTGGTTGCCTTCGCCCTGGCCTCTGCTCAGCTTCCTTTGGCAGATGCTACAGATGACAACATTTGGTTCAGAAGGACTATCGTAAAAAAATTTCCATCCAGACAGCGGCTGAACGCACCCTTGCCTTGACTTGGGGCACAGAGGGATTGCTCTTGGCAACAGTTGACACACTTCGCACTCTGCTCAAACCAGTAGCCCGTGGTGCCTTTGTTGATGCTACGTATCCACCTTCATCCTCTGTGCTGCTGTGCTGGCTATGCGTGCCAATGGTCCAGGTCGTATCGGTGGTCTTATCATCAACCACCAGGTCATCCATGTCATCTTCCTTCCGTTTTGAGATTGGCGACTGGCCAGATGGCAACTGTGTGTCATCACCATCAGCCTCCACCTCTTCACCCGGTATATCACGTGGATGAAAGTGGCTTTCTTCTGGCCGTGGGGTTTCAAATATTTGCCATCATCAACAGACGATACCCCCTCACCTTCCCCTTCAATGTCGCACGGTGAGGCCAGAGACAATGCAAGGAAATGGATCAAACAGATCCTCGGAGTGTCCAAGGTTGGGGTCAAATGTTTCCTGTGACTCCTGACCGAGTGATGAACTAGGAACAGGTTGAGAATAGGATGACCCAGCGTTATCTGTATGGACAGTAGACTGTTTTGTCATGGACGATTGAGTGCTGCTAGAACATTTTGTTGAGGCCTTATCAGCTATCCAAGATAGCATCTCCTCTTGTTCTTTTGTCTTCCAGGCCTGTTTATGTTCCAGACCGGGAAATTTCGCCAGGAACCTAGATGCATCAATCTTCTTCGATCTCCCAGACTCTATGCCTTGTTGGGCACCAACGACCCCACGTCCACGTCCCTGTTCCTTCACAACAGCCTTTTTAGGAATTTTGGATTTTTCTGCTCTAGTTGCAGATGTTCAGATGCAGATATTGGGGAACAAGGAGCAGTTAGTGCTTTGTGGAAGGTAGCACTACAGTCTAGTACTGCTTTGTGCTTTACAAACAGCACCGCAGCAGCACAAAAAGATTGCCCTGAGGTTTAAGGTGAGATTACCTACCCCAGTAACCACACAAGACAGCGGTGCTGCCACTAAATAATTGCCCTGAGGCTTAAGGTGAGATTACGCACCCTAGTCACCACACAAGACAGCGGTGCTGGCTGCGGGTCAGTTGTGCAGTAGCGTGAATGCGTACTATTCGCTGTGAAAACAGCACTGCAACTGCACAAAAAACTGCCCTGCAGGGGTAAATGTGACCCCAATAAAAGCTGGGAAAACTATCACTACTCAGTCCCTCACCTTGTACTTTCAGCTCTGAAAAGAGCTTTTGGGTTTCACAGAGGATTTCTGGATGATTTGCACCAAAAAACACAACTCTCCCTAGCAGCTGCTCACACTCTCCCTACACTAGCTGTGTTCTGCATGCAATGTGCAGAAAATGGCGGTGGCAGGGCTTAGATAGAGCCAGGCTATGATGACTCATAGCCTATGATGACGCTGGGCGGCCAGCCAATCATAGTAATGCCGCCCACAACCAAGAAGGCTGCGGCATTACTGTGATTGGAAACTGCTGGGTGGGAGAACCGAATAGTGCGAGGCGAGTAGTGAAATACTCGCTATGTACCGAGTACCGCATTACTCGCCCAGTACTGAATACCCATGAATATGCTCGCTCATCCCTACTGGCGACATATCCCCAAATCCTGGCCGTCCTCAACACATCCCCACACTCATTTCTAACACCCTGCCACGATCCTCTACACGTTTTTGCAGCCATGATAACCTCATACCCATTCATCCAGCCCCCACCCCCTCGGTCCCCCTACCTGGAGCACCATGGAACGCACGCTCTGTCTGTAACAAACTGTCGTTTATCCATGACCTCTTTGTCACCAACAAATTCTCCTTCCTTGGCATCACTGAAACCTGGATCTCTAACTCCGCCTCTCCAGCTGCACTTTCTTATGGCGGACTCAATCTCTCTCACACCCTTCGACCAAGTAACAAATGTTGTGGAGGAGTTGGCTTGCTCCTGTCCAATACCTGCTCCTTTACCCCAATTCCACTACCACCCTCCGTTACTGTTCCTTCATTTGAGGTGCACTCCTTCCGCATCTATTCCCCCTTCAATCTCCAGATGGTTGTATTTTACCACCCCCAGAACTAGCCATCTCCACATTTCTCGACCACTTCACCATCTGGCTGCTTCATTTCCTTTGTGCTGATATCCCCACTATCATAGGTGACTTCAAAATCCCCATTAACACTTCCACCTCAGCTGCCTCTAAACTTTTATCATTGACTGCCTCCTTTGGCCTCACTCAATGGTCCTGTGCAGCCACTCACAAAGATGACCTTGTCTTCACTCACCTCTGTTCCGTTAATATTCTCACTAATTCACCGCTTCCCCTGTTGGACCACAACCTACTGACATTCTCTTCCCACTCCTAGTGTGCAACTCCCACTCCACAAACTCCCTCAACCTCACAGAAATCTCAAACACATCAATTTACTCTCACTCTCCAAGTCCCTTCTGACTCTCACAGACATAGCTACCCTTCATGACACAGATGCTGCTGCCACTTTTTATAACACCACAATAACAGCAACACTCGATTCGGCCGCCCCCAGCAAAACTCGTACCATCAACAGGCAACCCTGGCTGACCAAATAGCTGAAACGGGCTTTCAGGGTTGCCGAGCGGAGATGGAAGAGATCCCGATCTGCCAAGCACTTCATCACATACAAGCAGTCCCTCGCCAGCTTCAAGTCCACACTCACTTCCGCAAAGCAAACTTACTTCTCATGTCTCATATCCTCCCTGTCTCGCAACCCTAAATAGCTTTTCAAAACTTTCAATTCTCCACAAAACCACAAGAGACTGAACCATTAACTCTTTCTCTACCCTGGTTGTACTGCTCATCTAGGCTCATTAGATTCTACAATTATTAATCACCTGTTATGTTTTGTTTAAATTCTGGAAACATTCAAAAAGAAATTCCACTTCATCCAAGGCTCCTTGTGAATTATGGAACCTTCTTACTTGTCCTTTTGATACATATGAAAGAAATCAGATGAATCAATCTTAGGACTCCTCCATTCATCTCCTTGATTGGAAAGAACCATGGCAGATTCCATAGCGCATTGTACACCTAGCGGGCTTACCACCTAACAAAGATTCTGCTTCTCGTCAACAGGTCAAGGAGAAGATACATGGAGCTGCCGGAATCCGAGTGTCTGCGCCTGAAATCTCTCATATTAAATTCTACAATGAAGAAGTGAGTAACGACTGGAGATTTAAATCATCCAGGATCAAAAAAACGCTAAAATTTCTGCTATTCTCTTTTCTGGTGGGAATTCATGAGTTTTAAGCCCACCAGTCCCCTCTGGGGGCATCGTTCATTAATTACCCTATTTTCGGTCGGTAAGCTTCACCATCATGACAAACCCCAATATTTTATTCTGATACAAGTCACTTTATGTTGTAACCACTAAACTGCTGAGAAGCTTTTTCTGACACATTTTATTTTATTTTAGCGGGAACTTTAAGCTACTATGTTTTGTATTAATTGATAAAAATATTTGAACTTTGACAAAAATATTGAAAATTTATTAGTTTTCAAAATATGTATAACTTAAAGAAGATAATAATGTTAAAAAATAACATTTCCCACCAAAGTTTTCAGTCTTCCTTTTATATTGTTTGGATTTTAGAGTATTTAAAAATTTAACAGCAAATTTCATTTTTTTAAGGGAAATTTACAAAAATTTTTTTTAAAGACCTAAAAACAAACGATAGCTTGCTACTTACTTTTGTGAACACTGTGAAACCCCATGTGCAGTCAGAAAGTGAACTTTATAAATAACGGTAGGGTATAAGTAGTTATACAGAAGTAGATAGCACTGCTCCCTGCTACTATTAGTCTCTGCTGTATCACTGCTCCCTGCTACTATTAGTCTCTGCTGTATCACTGCTGCCTGTTACTATTAGTCTCTCCTGTATCACTGCTCCCTGCTACTATTAGTCTCTGCTGTATCACTGCTGCCTGCTACTATTAGTCTCTGCTGTATCACTGCTGCCTGTTACCATTAGTCTCTGCTGTATCACTGCTGCCTGTTACTATTATTCTCTGCTGTATCACCGCTGTCTGTTACTATTATTCTCTGCTGTATCACTGCTGCCTGTTACCATTAGTCTCTGCTGTATCACTGCTGTCTGTTACTATTAGTCTCTGCTGTATCACTGCTGCCTGTTACTATTAGTCTCTGCTGTATCACTGCTGTCTGTTACTATTAGTCTCTGCTGTATCACTGCTGCCTGTTACTATTAGTCTCTGCTGTATCACTGCTGCCTGTTACTATTAGTCTCTGCTGTATCACTGCTGCCTGTTACTATTAATCTCTGCTGTATCACTGCTGCCTGTTACTATTATTCTCTGCTGTATCACCGCTGCCTGTTACTATTAGTCTCTGCTGTATCACCGCTGTCTGTTACTATTATTCTCTGCTGTATCACTGCTGCCTGTTACTATTAGTCTCTGCTGTATCACTGCTGCCTGTTACTATTAGTCTCTGCTGTATCACTGCTGCCTGTTACTATTAGTCTCTGCTGTATCACTGCTGTCTGTTACTATTAGTCTCTGCTGTATCACTGCTGCCTGTTACCATTAGTCTCTGCTGTATCACTGCTGCCTGTTACTATTATTCTCTGCTGTATCACCGCTGTCTGTTACTATTATTCTCTGCTGTATCACTGCTGCCTGTTACCATTAGTCTCTGCTGTATCACTGCTGTCTGTTACTATTAGTCTCTGCTGTATCACTGCTGCCTGTTACTATTAGTCTCTGCTGTATCACTGCTGTCTGTTACTATTAGTCTCTGCTGTATCACTGCTGCCTGTTACTATTAGTCTCTGCTGTATCACTGCTGCCTGTTACTATTAGTCTCTGCTGTATCACTGCTGCCTGTTACTATTAATCTCTGCTGTATCACTGCTGCCTGTTACTATTATTCTCTGCTGTATCACCGCTGCCTGTTACTATTAGTCTCTGCTGTATCACCGCTGTCTGTTACTATTAATCTCTGCTGTATCACTGCTGCCTGTTACTATTAGTCTCTGCTGTATCACTGCTGCCTGTTACTATTAGTCTCTGCTGTATCACTGCTGCCTGTTACTATTAGTCTCTGCTGTATCACTGCTGTCTGTTACTATTAGTCTCTGCTGTATCACTGATGCCTGTTACTATTAGTCTCTCCTGTATCACTGCTGCCTGTTACTATTATTCTCTGCTGTATCACTGCTGCCTTTTACTATTAGTCTCTGCTGTATCACTGCTGCCTGTTACTATTAGTCTCTGCTGTATCACTGCTGCCTGTTACTATTAGTCTCTGCTGTATCACTGCTGCCTGTTACTATTAGTCTCTGCTGTATCACTGCTGTCTGTTACTATTAGTCTCTGCTGTATCACTGATGCCTGTTACTATTAGTCTCTCCTGTATCACTGCTGCCTGTTACTATTATTCTCTGCTGTATCACTGCTGCCTTTTACTATTAGTCTCTGCTGTATCACTGCTGCCTGTTACTATTATTCTCTGCTGTATCACTGCTGCCTGTTACTATTAGTATCTGCTGTATCACTGCTGCCTGTTACTATTAGTCTCTCCTGTATCACTGCTGCCTGTTACTATTATTCTCTGCTGTATCACTGCTGCCTTTTACTATTAGTCTCTGCTGTATCACTGCTGCCTGTTACTATTAGTCTCTGCTGTAGCACTGCTGCCTGTTACTATTATTCTCTGCTGTATCACTGCTGCCTTTTACTATTAGTCTCTGCTGTATCACTGCTGCCTGTTACTATTAGTCTCTGCTGTAGCACTGCTGCCTGTTACTATTATTCTCTGCTGTATCACTGCTGCCTTTTACTATTAGTCTCTGCTGTATCACTGCTGCCTGTTACTATTAGTCTCTGCTGTATCACTGCTGCCTGTTACTATTAGTCTCTGCTGTATCACTACTGTCTGTTACTATTAGTATCTGCTGTATCACTGCTGCCTGTTACTATTAGTCTCTGCTGTATCACTGCTGCCTTTTACTATTAGTCTCTGCTGTATCACTGCTGCCTGTTACTATTATTCTCTGCTGTATCACTGCTGCCTTTTACTATTAGTCTCTGCTGTATCACTGCTGCCTGTTACTATTAGTCTCTGCTGTATCACTGCTGCCTGTTACTATTAGTCTCTGCTGTATCACTACTGTCTGTTACTATTAGTATCTGCTGTATCACTGCTGCCTGTTACTATTAGTCTCTGCTGTATCACTACTGTCTGTTACTATTAGTCTCTGCTGTATCACTGCTGCCTGTTACTATTAGTCTCTGCTGTATCACTACTGTCTGTTACTATTAGTCTCTCCTGTATCACTGCTGCCTGTTACTATTAGTCTCTGCTGTATCACTGCTGCCTGTTACTAATAGTCTCTGCTGTAGCACTGCTGCCTGTTACTATTATTCTCTGCTGTATCACTGCTGCCTTTTACTATTAGTCTCTGCTGTATCACTGCTGCCTGTTACTATTAGTCTCTGCTGTAGCACTGCTGCCTGTTACTATTATTCTCTGCTGTATCACTGCTGCCTTTTACTATTAGTCTCTGCTGTATCACTGCTGCCTGTTACTATTAGTCTCTGCTGTATCACTGCTGCCTGTTACTATTAGTCTCTGCTGTATCACTACTGTCTGTTACTATTAGTATCTGCTGTATCACTGCTGCCTGTTACTATTAGTCTCTGCTGTATCACTACTGTCTGTTACTATTAGTCTCTGCTGTATCACTGCTGCCTGTTACTATTAGTCTCTGCTGTATCACTACTGTCTGTTACTATTAGTCTCTCCTGTATCACTGCTGCCTGTTACTATTAGTCTCTGTTGTATCACTGCTGCCTGTTACTATTAGTCTCTGCTGTAGCACTGCTGCCTGTTACTATTATTCTCTGCTGTATCACTGCTCCTGTTACTATTATTCTCTGCTGTATCACTGCTGCCTGTTACTATTAGTCTCTGCTGTATCACTGCTCCTGTTACTATTATTCTCTGCTGTATCACTGCTGCCTGTTACTATTAGTCTCTGCTGTATCACTGCTGCCTGTTACTATTAGTCTCTGCTGTATCACCGCTGTCTGTTACTATTATTCTCTGCTCTATCACTGCTGCCTGTTACTATTAGTCTCTGCTGTATCACTGCTGCCTGTTACTATTAGTCTCTGCTGTATCACCGCTGTCTGTTACTATTATTCTCTGCTGTATCACTGCTGCCTGTTACTATTAGTCTCTGCTGTATCACTGCTGCCTGTTACTATTAGTCTCTGCTGTATCACCGCTGTCTGTTACTATTATTCTCTGCTGTATCACTGCTCCTGTTACTATTAGTCTCTGCTGTATCACTGCTGCCTGTTACTATTAGTCTCTGCTGTATCACTGCTGCCTGTTACTATTAGTCTCTGCTGTATCACTGCTGTTTGTTACTATTAGTCTCTGCTGTATCACTGCTGTCTGTTACTATTATTCTCTGCTGTATCACCGCTGTCTGTTACTATCAGTCTCTGCTGTATCACTGATGCCTGTTACTATTAGTCTCTCCTGTATCACTGCTGCCTGTTACTATTATTCTCTGCTGTATCACTGCTGCCTGTTACTATTATTCTCTGCTGTATCACTGCTGCCTGTTACTATTAGTATCTGCTGTATCACTGCTGCCTGTTACTATTAGTCTCTCCTGTATCACTGCTGCCTGTTACAATTAGTCTCTGTTGCATCACTGCTGCCTGTTACTATTAGTCTCTGCTGTAGCACTGCTGCCTGTTACTATTAGTCTCTGCTGTATCACTGCTGCCTGTTACTATTAGTCTCTGCTGTAGCACTGCTGCCTGTTACTATTAGTCTCTGCTGTATCACTGCTGCCTGTTACTATTAGTCTCTGCTGTATCACTGCTGCCTGTTACTATTAGTCTCTGCTGTATCACTGCTGCCTTTTACTATTAGTCTCTGCTGTATCACTGCTGCCTGTTACTATTAGTCTCTGCTGTATCACTGCTGCCTGTTACTATTAGTCTCTGCTGTATCACTACTGTCTGTTACTATTAGTCTCTGCTGTAGCACTGCTACCTGTTACTATTATTCTCTGCTGTATCACTGCTGCCTGTTACTATTAGTCTCTGCTGTATCACTGCTCCTGTTACTATTATTCTCTGCTGTATCACTGCTGCCTGTTACTATTAGTCTCTCCTGTATCACTGCTGCCTGTTACTATTAGTCTCTGCTGTAGCACTGCTACCTGTTACTATTATTCTCTGCTGTATCACTGCTGCCTGTTACTATTAGTCTCTGCTGTATCACTGCTGCCTGTTACTATTAGTCTCTGTTGCATCACTGCTGCCTGTTACTATTAGTCTCTGCTGTATCACTGCTGCCTTTTACTATTAGTCTCTGCTGTATCACTGCTGCCTGTTACTATTAGTCTCTGCTGTATCACTGCTGCCTGTTACTATTAGTCTCTGCTGTATCACTGCTGCCTGTTACTATTAGTCTCTGCTGTAGCACTGCTGCCTGTTACTATTATTCTCTGCTGTATCACTGCTGCCTTTTACTATTAGTCTCTGCTGTATCACTGCTGCCTGTTACTATTAGTCTCTGCTGTATCACTGCTGCCTGTTACTATTAGTCTCTGCTGTATCACTGCTGCCTGTTACTATTATTCTCTGCTGTATCACTGCTCCTGTTACTATTATTCTCTGCTGTATCACTGCTGCCTGTTACTATTAGTCTCTGCTGTATCACTGCTGCCTGTTACTATTAGTCTCTGCTGTATCACCGCTGTCTGTTACTATTATTCTCTGCTCTATCACTGCTGCCTGTTACTATTAGTCTCTGCTGTATCACTGCTCCTGTTACTATTAGTCTCTGCTGTATCACTGCTGCCTGTTACTATTAGTCTCTGCTGTATCACCGCTGTCTGTTACTATTATTCTCTGCTGTATCACTGCTGCCTGTTACTATTAGTCTCTGCTGTATCACTGCTGCCTGTTACTATTAGTCTCTGCTGTATCACTGCTGCCTGTTACTATTAGTCTCTGCTGTATCACCGCTGTCTGTTACTATTATTCTCTGCTGTATCACTGCTGCCTGTTACTATTAGTCTCTGCTGTATCACTGCTCCCTGTTACTATTAGTCTCTGCTGTATCACTGCTCCTGTTACTATTAGTCTCTGCTGTATCACCGCTGTCTGTTACTATTATTCTCTGCTGTATCACTGCTGCCTGTTACTATTAGTCTCTGCTGTATCACTGCTCCTGTTACTATTAGTCTCTGCTGTATCACTGCTGCCTGTTACTATTAGTCTCTGCTGTATCACCGCTGTCTGTTACTATTATTCTCTGCTGTATCACTGCTGCCTGTTACTATTAGTCTCTGCTGTATCACTGCTCCCTGTTACTATTAGTCTCTGCTGTATCACTGCTCCTGTTACTATTAGTCTCTGCTGTATCACCGCTGTCTGTTACTATTATTCTCTGCTGTATCACTGCTGCCTGTTACTATTATTCTCTGCTGTATCACTGCTGTCTGTTACTATTATTCTCTGCTGTATCACTGCTGTCTGTTACTATTATTCTCTGCTGTATCACTGCTGCCTGTTACTATTAGTCTCTGCTGTATCACTGCTGCCTGTTACTATTAGTCTCTGCTGTATCACCGCTGTCTGTTACTATTATTCTCTGCTGTATCACTGCTGCCTGTTACTATTAGTCTCTGCTGTATCACTGCTGCCTGTTACTATTAGTCTCTGCTGTATCACCGCTGTCTGTTACTATTATTCTCTGCTCTATCACTGCTGCCTGTTACTATTAGTCTCTGCTGTATCACTGCTCCTGTTACTATTAGTCTCTGCTGTATCACTGCTGCCTGTTACTATTAGTCTCTGCTGTATCACCGCTGTCTGTTACTATTATTCTCTGCTGTATCACTGCTGCCTGTTACTATTAGTCTCTGCTGTATCACTGCTGCCTGTTACTATTAGTCTCTGCTGTATCACTGCTGCCTGTTACTATTAGTCTCTGCTGTATCACTGCTCCTGTTACTATTAGTCTCTGCTGTATCACCGCTGTCTGTTACTATTATTCTCTGCTGTATCACTGCTGCCTGTTACTATTAGTCTCTGCTGTATCACTGCTGTCTGTTACTATTATTCTCTGCTGTATCACTGCTGTCTGTTACTATTATTCTCTGCTGTATCACTGCTGCCTGTTACTATTATTCTCTGCTGTATCACTGCTGCCTGTAACTATTAGTCTCTGCTGTATCACTGCTGCCTGTTACTATTAGTCTCTGCTGTATCACTGCTGCCTGTTACTATTAGTCTCTGCTGTATCACTGCTCCTGTTACTATTATTCTCTGCTGTATCACTGCTGTCTGTTACTATTAGTCTCTGCTGTATCACTGCTGTCTGTTACTATTAGTCTCTGCTGTATCACCGCTGTCTGTTACTATTATTCTCTGCTGTATCACTGCTGCCTGTTACTATTAGTCTCTGCTGTATCACTGCTGTCTGTTACTATTAGTCTCTGCTGTATCACCGCTGTCTTTTACTATTATTCTCTGCTGTATCACTGCTGCCTGTTACTATTATTCTCTGCTGTATCACTGCTGTCTGTTACTATTAGTCTCTGCTGTATCACTGCTGTCTGTTACTATTAGTCTCTGCTGTATCACTGCTGCCTGTTACTATTAGTCTCTGCTGTATCACTGCTGCCTGTTACTACTATTCTCTGCTATATCACTGCTGCCTGTTACTATTAGTCTCTGCTGTATCACTGCTGCCTGTTAATATTATTCTCTGCTGTATCACTGCTGCCTGTTACTATTAGTCTCTGCTGTATCACTGCTGCCTGTTACTATTAGTCTCTCCTGTATCACTGCTGCCTGTTACTATTATTCTTTGCTGTATCACTGCTGCCTGTTACTATTAGTCTCTGTTGTATCACTGCTGCCTGTTACTATTAGTCTCTGCTGTAGCACTGCTGCCTGTTACTATTATTCTCTGCTGTATCACTGCTCCTGTTACTATTATTCTCTGCTGTAGCACTGCTGCCTGTTACTATTAGTCTCTGCTGTATCAATGCTCCTGTTACTATTATTCTCTGCTGTATCACTGCTGCCTGTTACTATTAGTCTCTGCTGTATCACTGCTGCCTGTTACTATTAGTCTCTCCTGTATCACCGCTGTCTGTTACTATTATTCTCTGCTCTATCACTGCTGCCTGTTACTATTAGTCTCTGCTGTGTCACTGCTCCTGTTACTATTAGTCTCTGCTGTATCACCGCTGTCTGTTACTATTATTCTCTGCTGTATCACTGCTGCCTGTTACTATTAGTCTCTGCTGTATCACTGCTCCTGTTACTATTAGTCTCTGCTGTATCACTGCTGCCTGTTACTATTAGTCTCTGCTGTATCACTGCTCCTGTTACTATTATTCTCTGCTGTTTCACTGCTGTCTGTTACTATTATTCTCTGCTGTATCACTGCTGCCTGTTACTATTAGTCTCTGCTGTATCACTGCTGCCTGTTACTATTAGTCTCTGGTGTATCACTGCTGCCTGTTACTATTATTCTCTGCTGTATCACTGCTGCCTGTTACTATTAGTCTCTGCTGTATCACTGCTGCCTGTTACTATTAGTCTCTCCTGTATCACTGCTGCCTGTTACTATTATTCTTTGCTGTATCACTGCTGCCTGTTACTATTAGTCTCTGCTGTATCACTGCTGCCTGTTACTATTATTCTCTGCTGTATCACTGCTGTCTGTTACTATTAGTCTCTGCTGTATCACTGCTGCCTGTTACTATTAGTCTCTGCTGTATCACTGCTGCCTGTTACTATTATTCTCTGCTGTAGCACTGCTGTCTGTTACTATTAGTCTCTGCTGTATCACTGCTGCCTGTTACTATTATTCTCTGCTGTATCACTGCTGCCTGTTACTATTAGTCTCTGCTGTATCACTGCTGCCTGTTACTATTAGTCTCTGCTGTATCACTGCTGCCTGTTACTATTAGTCTCTGCTGTACCACTGCTGCCTGTTACTATTAGTCTCTGCTGTATCACTGCTGCCTGTTACTATTATTCTCTGCTGTATCACTGCTGCCTGTTACTATTAGTCTCTGCTGTATCCCTGCTGCCTGTTACTATTAGTCTCTGCTGTATCACTGCTGTCTGTTACTATTAGTCTCTGCTGTATCACTGCTGCCTGTTACTATTATTCTCTGCTGTATCACTGCTGCCTGTTACTATTAGTCTCTGTTGTATCACTGCTGCCTGTTACTATTAGTCTCTGCTGTATCACTGCTGTCTGTTACTATTAGTCTCTGCTGTATCACTGCTGCCTGTTACTATTATTCTCTGCTGTATCACTGCTGCCTGTTACTATTATTCTCTGCTGTATCACTGCTGCCTGTTACTATTAGTCTCTGCTATATCCCTGCTGCCTGTTACTATTAGTCTCTGCTGTATCACTGCTGCCTGTTATTATTAGTCTCTGTTGTATCACTGCTGCCTGTTACTATTAGTCTCTGCTGTATCCCTGCTGCCTGTTACTATTAGTCTCTGCTGTATCACTGCTGTCTGTTAGTATTAGTCTCTGCTGTATCACTGCTGCCTGTTACTATTATTCTCTGCTGTATCACTGCTGCCTGTTACTATTAGTCTCTGCTGTATCACTGCTGCCTGTTACTATTATTCTCTGCTGTATCACTGCTGCCTGTTACTATTATTCTCTGCTGTATCACTGCTGCCTGTTACTACTAGTCTCTGTTGTATAACTACTGTCTGTTACTATTAGTCTCTCCTGTATCACTGCTGCCTGTTACTATTAGTCTTTGCTTTATCACTGCTGCCTGTTACTATTAGTCTTTGCTTTATCACTGCTGCCTGTTACTATTAGTCTCTGCTGTATCACTGCTGCCTGTTACTATTAGTCTCTGCTGTATCACTGCTGTCTGTTACTATTAGTCTCTGCTGTATCACTGCTGCCTGTTACTATTAGTCTCTGCTGTATCACTGCTGCCTGTTACTATTAGTCTCTGCTGTATAACTGCTGCCTGTTACTATTTGTCTCTGCTGTATCACTGCTGCCTGTTACTATTAGTCTCTGCTGTATAACTGCTGCCTGTTACTATTAGTCTCTGCTGTATCACTGCTGTCTGTTACTATTAGTCTCTCCTGTATCCCTGCTGCCTGTTACTATTAGACTCTGCTGTATCACTGCTGCCTGTTACTATTAGTCTCTGCTGTATCACTGCTCCTGTTACTATTATTCTCTGCTGTATCACTGCTGTCTGTTACTATTAGTCTCTGCTGTATCACTGCTGCCTGTTACTATTAGTCTCTCCTGTATCCCTGCTGCCTGTTACTATTAGACTCTGCTGTATCACTGCTGCCTGTTACTATTAGTCTCTGCTGTATCACTGCTGACTGTTACTATTAGTCTCTGCTGTATAACTGCTGCCTGTTACTATTAGTCTCTGCTGTATCACTGCTGTCTGTTACTATTAGTCCCTGCTGTATCACTGCTGCCTGTTACTATTAGTCTCTCCTGTATCCCTGCTGCCTGTTACTATTAGCCTCTGCTGTATCACTGCTGCCTGTTACTATTAGTCTCTCCTGTATCACTGCTGTCTGTTACTATTAGTCTCTGCTGTATCACTGCTGCCTGTTACTATTAGTCTCTCCTGTATCCCTGCTGCCTGTTACTATTAGCCTCTGCTGTATCACTGCTGCATGTTACTATTAGTCTCTGCTGTATCACTGCTGACTGTTACTATTAGTCTCTGCTGTATAACTGCTGCCTGTTACTATTAGTCTCTGCTGTATCACTGCTGCCTGTTACTATTAGTCCCTGCTGTATCACTGCTGCCTGTTACTATTAGTCTCTCCTGTATCCCTGCTGCCTGTTACTATTAGCCTCTGCTGTATCACTGCTGACTGTTACTATTAGTCTCTGCTGTATCACTGCTGACTGTTACTATTAGTCTCTGCTGTATAACTGCTGCCTGTTACTATTAGTCTCTGCTGTATCACTGCTGACTGTTACTATTAGTCTCTGCTGTATAACTGCTGCCTGTTACTATTAGTCTCTGCTGTATCACTGCTGTCTGTTACTATTAGTATCTGCTGTATCACTGCTGCCTGTTACTATTAGTCTCTCCTGTATCACTGCTGTCTGTTACTATTAGTCTCTGCTGTATCACTGCTGCCTGTTACTATTAGTCTCTCCTGTATCCCTGCTGCCTGTTACTATTAGCCTCTGCTGTATCACTGCTGCCTGTTACTATTAGTCTCTGCTGTATCACTGCTGACTGTTACTATTAGTCTCTGCTGTATCACTGCTCTTGTTACTATTAGTCTCTGCTGTATCACTGCAGCCTGTTATTATTAGTCTCTGCTGTATCACTACTGCCTGTTACTATTAGTCTCTGCTGTATCACTGCTCCTGTTACTATTAGTCTCTGCTGTATCACCGCTGTCTGTTACTATTAGCCTCTGCTGTATCACTGCTGCCTGTTACTATTAGTATCTTCTGTATCACTGCTGACTGTTACTATTAGTCTCTGCTGTATCACCGCTGCCTGTTACTATTAGTCTCTGTTGTATCACTGCAGCCTGTTATTATTAGTCTCTGCTGTATCACTGCTGCCTGTTACTATTAGTCTCTGCTGTATCACTGCTCCTGTTACTATTAGTCTCTGCTGTATCACCGCTGTCTGTTACTATTAGTCTCTGCTGTATCACTGCTGCCTGTTACTATTAGTCTCTGCTGTATCACTGCTGCCTGTTACTATTAGTCTCTGCTGTATCACCGCTGTCTGTTACTATTAGTCTCTGCTGTATCACTGCTGCCTGTTACTATTATTCTCTGCTGTATCACTGCTGCATGTTACTATTAGTCTCTGTTGTATCACTGCTGCCTGTTACTATTAGTTTCTGCTGTATCACTGCTGCCTGTTACTATTATTCTTTGCTGTATCACTGCTGCCTGTTACTATTAGTCTCTGCTGTATCACTGCTACCTGTTACTATTAGTCTCTGCTGTATCCCTGCTGCCTGTTACTATTAGTCTCTGCTGTATCACTGCTGTCTGTTACTATTAGTCTCTGCTGTATCACTGCTGCCTGTTACTATTATTCTCTGCTGTATCACTGCTGCCTGTTACTATTAGTCTCTGTTGTATCACTGCTGCCTGTTACTATTAGTCTCTGTTGTATCACTGCTGCCTGTTACTATTAGTCTCTGCTGTATCCCTGCTGCCTGTTACTATTAGTCTCTGCTGTATCACTGCTGTCTGTTACTATTAGTCTCTGCTGTATCACTGCTGCCTGTTACTATTAGTCTCTGTTGTATCACTGCTGCCTGTTACTATTAGTCTCTGCTGTATCACTGCTGCCTGTTAATATTAGTCTCTGCTGTATCACTGCTGCCAGTTACTATTAGTCTCTGCTGTATCACTGGTGTCTGTTACTATTAGTCTCTGCTGTATCACTGGTGCCTGTTACTATTATTCTCTGCTGTATCACTGCTGCCTGTTACTATTAGTCTCTGCTGTATCACTGCTGCCTGTTACTATTAGTCTCTGCTGTATCACTGCTGCCAGTTACTATTAGTCTCTGCTGTATCACTGGTGTCTGTTACTATTAGTCTCTGCTGTATCACTGGTGCCTGTTACTATTAGTCTCTGCTGTATCACTGCGGCCTGTTACTATTAGTCTCTGCTGTATCACTGCTGCCTGTTACTATTAGTCTCTGCTGTATCACTGCTGCCTGTTACTATTAGTCTCTGCTGTATCACTGGTGCCTGTTACTATTAGTCTCTGCTGTATCACTGCTGCCTGTTACTATTAGTATCTGTTGTATCACTGCTGCCTGTTACTATTAGTCTCTGCTGTATCACTGCTGTCTGTTACTATTAGTCTCTTCTGTATCACTGCTGCCTGTTACTATTAGTCTCTGCTGTATCACTGCTGTCTGTTACTATTATTCTCTGCTGTATCACTGCTGCCTGTTACTATTATTCTCTGCTGTATCACTGCTGCCTGTTACTATTAGTCTCTGCTGTATCACTGGTGCCTGTTACTATTAGTCTCTGCTGTATAACTGCTGCCTGTTACTATTAGTCTCTGTTGTATCACTGCTGCCTGTTACTATTAGTCTCTGCTGTATCACTGCTGCCTGTTACTATTAGTCTCTGTTGTATCACTGCTGCCTGTTACTATTAGTCTCTGCTGTATCACTGCTGCCTGTTACTATTAGTCTCTGTTGTATCACTGCTGCCTGTTACTATTAGTCTCTGTTGTATCACTGCTGCCTGTTACTATTAGTCTCTGCTGTATCACTGCTGCCTGTTACTATTAGTCTCTGTTGTATCACTGCTGCCTGTTACTATTAGTCTCTGTTGTATCACTGCTGCCTGTTACTATTAGTCTCTGCTGTATCACTGGTGCCTGTTACTATTAGTCTCTGCTGTATCACTGCTGCCTGTTACTATTAGTCTCTGCTGTATCACTGCTGCCTGTTACTATTAGTCTCTGCTGTATCACTGCTGCCTGTTACTATTAGTCTCTGTTGTATCACTGCTGCCTGTTACTATTAGTCTCTGCTGTATCACTGCTGCCTGTTACTATTAGTCTCTGTTGTATCACTGCTGCCTGTTACTATTAGTCTCTGCTGTATCACTGCTGCCTGTTACTATTAGTCTCTGTTGTATCACTGCTGCCTGTTACTATTAGTCTCTGTTGTATCACTGCTGCCTGTTACTATTAGTCTCTGTTGTATCACTGCTGCCTGTTACTATTAGTCTCTGCTGTATCACTGGTGCCTGTTACTATTAGTCTCTGCTGTATAACTGCTGCCTGTTACTATTAGTCTCTGCTGTATAACTGCTGCCTGTTACTATTAGTCTCTGCTGTATCACTGGTGCCTGTTACTATTAGTCTCTGCTGTATCACTGCTGCCTGTTACTATTAGTCTCTGTTGTATCACTGCTGCCTGTTACTATTAGTCTCTGTTGTATCACTGCTGCCTGTTACTATTAGTCTCTGCTGTATCACTGCTGCCTGTTACTATTAGTCTCTGTTGTATCACTGCTGCCTGTTACTATTAGTCTCTGCTGTATCACTGCTGCCTGTTACTATTAGTCTCTGTTGTATCACTGCTGCCTGTTACTATTAGTCTCTGTTGTATCACTGCTGCCTGTTACTATTAGTCTCTGCTGTATCACTGGTGCCTGTTACTATTAGTCTCTGCTGTATAACTGCTGCCTGTTACTATTAGTCTCTGCTGTATCACTGCTGCATGTTACTATTAGTCTCTGTTGTATCACTGCTGCCTGTTACTATTAGTCTCTGCTGTATCACTGCTGCCTGTTACTATTAGTCTCTGTTGTATCACTGCTGCCTGTTACTATTAGTCTCTGCTGTATCCCTGCTGCCTGTTACTATTAGTCTCTGCTGTATCACTGCTGCCTGTTACTATTAGTCTCTGCTGTATCACTGCTGCCTGTTACTATTAGTCTCTGCTGTATCCCTGCTGCCTGTTACTATTAGTCTCTGCTGTATCACTGCTGCCTGTTACTATTAGTCTCTGCTGTATCCCTTCTGCCTGTTACTATTAGTCTCTGCTGTATCACTGCTGCCTGTTACTATTAGTCTCTGCTGTATCCCTGCTGCCTGTTACTATTAGTCTCTGCTGTATCACTGCTGCCTGTTACTATTAGTATCTGCTGTATCCCTGCTGCCTGTTACTATTAGTCTCTGCTGTATCACTGCTGCCTGTTACTATTATTCTCTGTTGTATCACTGCTGCCTGTTACTATTAGTATCTGCTGTATCCCTGCTGCCTGTTACTATTAGTCTCTGTTGTATCACTGCTGCCTGTTACTATTAGTCTCTGCTGTATCCCTGCTGCCTGTTACTATTAGTCTCTGCTGTATCCCTGCTGCCTGTTACTATTAGTCTCTGCTGTATCCCTGCTGCCTGTTACTATTAGTCTCTGCTGTATCACTGCTGCCTGTTACTATTATTCTCTGTTGTATCACTGCTGCCTGTTACTATTAGTCTCTGCTGTATCACTGCTGCCTGTTACTATTATTCTCTGCTATATCACTGCTGCCTGTTACTATTAGTCTCTGCTGTATCCCTGCTGCCTGTTACTATTAGTCTCTGCTGTATCACTGCTGCCTGTTACTATTAGTCTCTGCTGTATCACTGCTGCCTGTTACTATTAGTCTCCGTTGTATCACTGCTGCCTGTTACTATTAGTTTCTGCTGTATCACTGCTGCCTGTTACTATTAGTCTCTGCTGTATCCCTGCTGCCTGTTACTATTAGTCTCTGTTGTATCACTGCTGCCTGTTACTATTAGTTTCTGCTGTATCACTGCTGCCTGTTACTATTATTCTCTGCTATATCACTGCTGCCTGTTACTATTAGTCTCTGCTGTATCACTGCTGCCTGTTACTATTAGTCTCTGTTGTATCACTGCTGCCTGTTACTATTAGTCTCTGCTGTATCCCTGCTGCCTGTTACTATTAGTCTCTGCTGTATCACTGCTGCCTGTTACTATTAGTCTCTGTTGTATCACTGCTGCCTGTTACTATTAGTCTCTGCTGTATCACTGCTGCCTGTTACTATTAGTCTCTGCTGTATCACTGCTGCCTGTTACTATTAGTCTCTGCTGTATCACTGCTGCCTGTTACTATTAGTCTCTGTTGTATCACTGCTGCCTGTTACTATTAGTCTCTGCTGTATCACTGCTGCCTGTTACTATTAGTCTCTGCTGTATCCCTGCTGCCTGTTACTATTAGTCTCTGCTGTATCACTGCTGCCTGTTACTATTAGTCTCTGCTGTATCACTGCTGCCTGTTACTATTAGTCTCTGCTATATCCCTGCTGCCTGATACTATTAGTCTCTGCTGTATCACTGCTGCCTTTTACTATTAGTCTCTGCTGTATCACTGCTGCCTGTTACTATTAGTCTCTGCTATATCCCTGCTGCCTGATACTATTAGTCTCTGCTGTATCACTGCTGCCTGTTACTATTAGTCTCTGCTGTATCCCTGCTGCCTGATACTATTAGTCTCTGCTGTATCACTGCTGCCTGTTACCATTAGTCTCTGCTATATCACTGCTGCCTTTTACTATTAGTCTCTGCTATATCCCTGATGCCTGATACTATTAGTCTCTGCTGTATCACTGCTGCCTTTTACTATTAGTCTCTGCTGTATCACTGCTGCCTGTTACTATTAGTCTCTGCTATATCCCTGCTGCCTGATACTATTAGTCTCTGCTGTATCACTGCTGCCTTTTACTATTAGTCTCTGCTGTATCACTGCTGCCTGTTACTATTAGTCTCTGCTGTATCCCTGCTGCCTGATACTATTAGTCTCTGCTGTATCACTGCTGCCTGATACTATTAGTCTCTGCTGTATCACTGCTGCCTTTTACTATTAGTCTCTGCTGTATCACTGCTGCCTGTTACTATTAGTCTCTGCTGTATCCCTGCTGCCTGATACTATTAGTCTCTGCTGTATCACTGCTGCCTGTTACTATTATTCTCTGCTGTATCACTGCTGCCTGTTACTATTATTCTCTGCTGTATCACTGCTGCCTGTTACTATTAGTCTCTGCTCTATCACTGCTGCCTGTTACTATTAGTCTCTGCTGTATCCCTGCTGCCTGATACTATTAGTCTCTGCTGTATCACTGCTGCCTGTTACTATTAGTATCTGCTGTATCCCTGCTGCCTGTTACTATTAGTCTCTGCTGTATCACTGCTGCCTGTTACTATTATTCTCTGTTGTATCACTGCTGCCTGTTACTATTAGTATCTGCTGTATCCCTGCTGCCTGTTACTATTAGTCTCTGTTGTATCACTGCTGCCTGTTACTATTAGTCTCTGCTGTATCCCTGCTGCCTGTTACTATTAGTCTCTGCTGTATCCCTGCTGCCTGTTACTATTAGTCTCTGCTGTATCCCTGCTGCCTGTTACTATTAGTCTCTGCTGTATCACTGCTGCCTGTTACTATTATTCTCTGTTGTATCACTGCTGCCTGTTACTATTAGTCTCTGCTGTATCACTGCTGCCTGTTACTATTATTCTCTGCTATATCACTGCTGCCTGTTACTATTAGTCTCTGCTGTATCCCTGCTGCCTGTTACTATTAGTCTCTGCTGTATCACTGCTGCCTGTTACTATTAGTCTCTGCTGTATCACTGCTGCCTGTTACTATTAGTCTCCGTTGTATCACTGCTGCCTGTTACTATTAGTTTCTGCTGTATCACTGCTGCCTGTTACTATTAGTCTCTGCTGTATCCCTGCTGCCTGTTACTATTAGTCTCTGTTGTATCACTGCTGCCTGTTACTATTAGTTTCTGCTGTATCACTGCTGCCTGTTACTATTATTCTCTGCTATATCACTGCTGCCTGTTACTATTAGTCTCTGCTGTATCACTGCTGCCTGTTACTATTAGTCTCTGTTGTATCACTGCTGCCTGTTACTATTAGTCTCTGCTGTATCCCTGCTGCCTGTTACTATTAGTCTCTGCTGTATCACTGCTGCCTGTTACTATTAGTCTCTGTTGTATCACTGCTGCCTGTTACTATTAGTCTCTGCTGTATCACTGCTGCCTGTTACTATTAGTCTCTGCTGTATCACTGCTGCCTGTTACTATTAGTCTCTGCTGTATCACTGCTGCCTGTTACTATTAGTCTCTGTTGTATCACTGCTGCCTGTTACTATTAGTCTCTGCTGTATCACTGCTGCCTGTTACTATTAGTCTCTGCTGTATCCCTGCTGCCTGTTACTATTAGTCTCTGCTGTATCACTGCTGCCTGTTACTATTAGTCTCTGCTGTATCACTGCTGCCTGTTACTATTAGTCTCTGCTATATCCCTGCTGCCTGATACTATTAGTCTCTGCTGTATCACTGCTGCCTTTTACTATTAGTCTCTGCTGTATCACTGCTGCCTGTTACTATTAGTCTCTGCTATATCCCTGCTGCCTGATACTATTAGTCTCTGCTGTATCACTGCTGCCTGTTACTATTAGTCTCTGCTGTATCCCTGCTGCCTGATACTATTAGTCTCTGCTGTATCACTGCTGCCTGTTACCATTAGTCTCTGCTATATCACTGCTGCCTTTTACTATTAGTCTCTGCTATATCCCTGATGCCTGATACTATTAGTCTCTGCTGTATCACTGCTGCCTTTTACTATTAGTCTCTGCTGTATCACTGCTGCCTGTTACTATTAGTCTCTGCTATATCCCTGCTGCCTGATACTATTAGTCTCTGCTGTATCACTGCTGCCTTTTACTATTAGTCTCTGCTGTATCACTGCTGCCTGTTACTATTAGTCTCTGCTGTATCCCTGCTGCCTGATACTATTAGTCTCTGCTGTATCACTGCTGCCTGATACTATTAGTCTCTGCTGTATCACTGCTGCCTTTTACTATTAGTCTCTGCTGTATCACTGCTGCCTGTTACTATTAGTCTCTGCTGTATCCCTGCTGCCTGATACTATTAGTCTCTGCTGTATCACTGCTGCCTGTTACTATTATTCTCTGCTGTATCACTGCTGCCTGTTACTATTATTCTCTGCTGTATCACTGCTGCCTGTTACTATTAGTCTCTGCTCTATCACTGCTGCCTGTTACTATTAGTCTCTGCTGTATCCCTGCTGCCTGATACTATTAGTCTCTGCTGTATCACTGCTGCCTGTTACCATTAGTCTCTGCTATATCCCTGCTGCCTGATACTATTAGTCTCTGCTGTATCACTGCTGCCTTTTACTATTAGTCTCTGCTGTATCACTGCTGCCTGTTACTATTATTCTCTGCTGTATCACTGCTGCCTGTTACTATTAGTCTCTGCTGTATCCCTGCTGCCTGATACTATTAGTCTCTGCTGTATCACTGCTGTCTGTTACTATTATTCTCTGCTGTATCACTGCTGCCTGTTACTATTAGTCTCTGCTATATCCCTGCTGCCTGATACTATTAGTCTCTGCTGTATCACTGCTGCCTTTTACTATTAGTCTCTGCTGTATCACTGCTGCCTGTTACTATTATTCTCTGCTGTATCACTGCTGCCTGTTACTATTAGTCTCTGCTGTATCCCTGCTGCCTGATACTATTAGTCTCTGCTGTATCACTGCTGCCTGTTACTATTATTCTCTGCTGTATCACTGCTGCCTGTTACTATTAGTCTCTGCTCTATCACTGCTGCCTGTTACTATTAGTCTCTGCTGTATCACTGCTGCCTGTTACTATTAGTCTCTGTTGTATCACTGCTGCCTGTTACTATTAGTCTCTGCTGTATCCCTGCTGCCTGTTACTATTAGTCTCTGCTGTATCACTGCTGCCTGTTACTATTAGTCTCTGTTGTATCAATGCTGCCTGTTACTGTTAGTCTCTGCTGTATCACTGGTTCCTGTTACTATTAGTCTCTGCTGTATCACTGCTGCCTGTTACTATTAGTCTCTGTTGTATCACTGCTGCCTGTTACTATTATTCTCTGCTGTATCACTGCTGCCTGTTACTATTAGTCTCTGCTGTATCACTGCTGCCTGTTACTATTAGTCTCTGTTGTATCACTGCTGCCTGTTACTATTAGTCTCTGCTGTATCACTGCTGCCTGTTACTATTAGTCTCTGTTGTATCACTGCTGCCTGTTACTATTAGTCTCTGCTGTATCCCTGCTGCCTGTTACTATTAGTCTCTGCTGTATCACTGCTGCCTGTTACTATTAGTCTCTGCTGTATCACTGCTGCCTGTTACTATTAGTCTCTGCTGTATCCCTGCTGCCTGTTACTATTAGTCTCTGCTGTATCACTGCTGCCTGTTACTATTAGTTTCTGCTGTATCACTGCTGCCTGTTACTATTATTCTCTGCTATATCACTGCTGCCTGTTACTATTAGTCTCTGCTGTATCACTGCTGCCTGTTACTATTAGTCTCTGCTGTATCACTGCTGCCTGTTACTATTAGTCTCTGCTGTATCCCTGCTGCCTGTTACTATTAGTCTCTGCTGTATCACTGCTGCCTGTTACTATTAGTCTCTGTTGTATCACTGCTGCCTGTTACTATTAGTCTCTGCTGTATCACTGCTGCCTGTTACTATTAGTCTTAGCTGTATCACTGCTGCCTGTTACTATTAGTCTCTGTTGTATCACTGCTGCCTGTTACTATTAGTCTCTGCTGTATCACTGCTGCCTGTTACTATTAGTCTCTGCTATATCCCTGCTGCCTGATACTATTAGTCTCTGCTGTATCACTGCTGCCTGTTACTATTATTCTCTGTTGTATCACTGCTGCCTGTTACTATTAGTCTCTGCTGTATCACTGCTGCCTGTTACTATTATTCTCTGCTATATCACTGCTGCCTGTTACTATTAGTCTCTGCTGTATCCCTGCTGCCTGTTACTATTAGTCTCTGTTGTATCACTGCTGCCTGTTACTATTAGTTTCTGCTGTATCACTGCTGCCTGTTACTATTAGTCTCTGCTGTATCACTGCTGCCTGTTACTATTATTCTCTGCTGTATCACTGCTGCCTGTTACTATTAGTCTCTGCTATATCCCTGCTGCCTGATACTATTAGTCTCTGCTGTATCACTGCTGCCTGTTACTATTAGTCTCTGCTGTATCACTGCTGCCTGTTACTATTAGTCTCTGCTGTATCACTGCTGCCTGTTACTATTATTCTCTGTTGTATCACTGCTGCCTGTTACTATTAGTCTCTGCTGTATCACTGCTGCCTGTTACTATTATTCTCTGCTATATCACTGCTGCCTGTTACTATTAGTCTCTGCTGTATCCCTGCTGCCTGTTACTATTAGTCTCTGTTGTATCCCTGCTGCCTGTTACTATTAGTCTCTGCTGTATCACTGCTGCCTGTTACTATTAGTCTCTGCTGTATCACTGCTGCCTGTTACTATTAGTCTCTGTTGTATCACTGCTGCCTGTTACTATTAGTTTCTGCTGTATCACTACTGCCTGTTACTATTAGTCTCTGCTGTATCACTGCTGCCTGTTACTATTAGTCTCTGTTGTATCACTGCTGCCTGTTACTATTAGTCTCTGTTGTATCACTGCTGCCTGTTACTATTAGTCTCTGTTGTATCACTGCTGCCTGTTACTATTAGTTTCTGCTGTATCACTGCTGCCTGTTACTATTATTCTCTGCTATATCACTGCTGCCTGTTACTATTAGTCTCTGCTGTATCACTGCTGCCTGTTACTATTAGTCTCTGTTGTATCACTGCTGCCTGTTACTATTAGTCTCTGCTGTATCCCTGCTGCCTGTTACTATTAGTCTCTGCTGTATCACTGCTGCCTGTTACTATTAGTCTCTGCTGTATCACTGCTGCCTGTTACTATTAGTCTCTGCTGTATCACTGCTGCCTGTTACTATTAGTCTTAGCTGTATCACTGCTGCCTGTTACTATTAGTCTCTGTTGTATCACTGCTGCCTGTTACTATTAGTCTCTGCTGTATCACTGCTGCCTGTTACTATTAGTCTCTGCTGTATCCCTGCTGCCTGTTACTATTAGTCTCTGCTGTATCACTGCTGCCTGTTACTATTAGTCTCTGCTGTATCACTGCTGCCTGTTACTATTAGTCTCTGCTATATCCCTGCTGCCTGATACTATTAGTCTCTGCTGTATCACTGCTGCCTTTTACTATTAGTCTCTGCTGTATCACTGCTGCCTGTTACTATTAGTCTCTGCTATATCCCTGCTGCCTGATACTATTAGTCTCTGCTGTATCACTGCTGCCTTTTACTATTAGTCTCTGCTGTATCACTGCTGCCTGTTACTATTAGTCTCTGCTGTATCCCTGCTGCCTGATACTATTAGTCTCTGCTGTATCACTGCTGCCTGTTACCATTAGTCTCTGCTATATCACTGCTGCCTTTTACTATTAGTCTCTGCTATATCCCTGCTGCCTGATACTATTAGTCTCTGCTGTATCACTGCTGCCTTTTACTATTAGTCTCTGCTGTATCACTGCTGCCTGTTACTATTAGTCTCTGCTATATCCCTGCTGCCTGATACTATTAGTCTCTGCTGTATCACTGCTGCCTTTTACTATTAGTCTCTGCTGTATCACTGGTGCCTGTTACTATTAGTCTCTGCTGTATCACTGCTGCCTGTTACTATTAGTATCTGTTGTATCACTGCTGCCTGTTACTATTAGTCTCTGCTGTATCACTGCTGCCTGTTACTATTAGTCTCTGCTGTATCACTGCTGTCTGTTACTATTATTCTCTGCTGTATCACTGCTGCCTGTTACTATTATTCTCTGCTGTATCACTGCTGCCTGTTACTATTAGTCTCTGCTGTATCACTGGTGCCTGTTACTATTAGTCTCTGCTGTATAACTGCTGCCTGTTACTATTAGTCTCTGTTGTATCACTGCTGCCTGTTACTATTAGTCTCTGCTGTATCACTGCTGCCTGTTACTATTAGTCTCTGTTGTATCACTGCTGCCTGTTACTATTAGTCTCTGCTGTATCACTGCTGCCTGTTACTATTAGTCTCTGTTGTATCACTGCTGCCTGTTACTATTAGTCTCTGTTGTATCACTGCTGCCTGTTACTATTAGTCTCTGCTGTATCACTGCTGCCTGTTACTATTAGTCTCTGTTGTATCACTGCTGCCTGTTACTATTAGTCTCTGTTGTATCACTGCTGCCTGTTACTATTAGTCTCTGCTGTATCACTGGTGCCTGTTACTATTAGTCTCTGCTGTATCACTGCTGCCTGTTACTATTAGTCTCTGCTGTATCACTGCTGCCTGTTACTATTAGTCTCTGCTGTATCACTGCTGCCTGTTACTATTAGTCTCTGTTGTATCACTGCTGCCTGTTACTATTAGTCTCTGCTGTATCACTGCTGCCTGTTACTATTAGTCTCTGTTGTATCACTGCTGCCTGTTACTATTAGTCTCTGCTGTATCACTGCTGCCTGTTACTATTAGTCTCTGTTGTATCACTGCTGCCTGTTACTATTAGTCTCTGTTGTATCACTGCTGCCTGTTACTATTAGTCTCTGTTGTATCACTGCTGCCTGTTACTATTAGTCTCTGCTGTATCACTGGTGCCTGTTACTATTAGTCTCTGCTGTATAACTGCTGCCTGTTACTATTAGTCTCTGCTGTATAACTGCTGCCTGTTACTATTAGTCTCTGCTGTATCACTGGTGCCTGTTACTATTAGTCTCTGCTGTATCACTGCTGCCTGTTACTATTAGTCTCTGTTGTATCACTGCTGCCTGTTACTATTAGTCTCTGTTGTATCACTGCTGCCTGTTACTATTAGTCTCTGCTGTATCACTGCTGCCTGTTACTATTAGTCTCTGTTGTATCACTGGTGCCTGTTACTATTAGTCTCTGCTGTATCACTGCTGCCTGTTACTATTAGTCTCTGTTGTATCACTGCTGCCTGTTACTATTAGTCTCTGTTGTATCACTGCTGCCTGTTACTATTAGTCTCTGCTGTATCACTGGTGCCTGTTACTATTAGTCTCTGCTGTATAACTGCTGCCTGTTACTATTAGTCTCTGCTGTATCACTGCTGCATGTTACTATTAGTCTCTGTTGTATCACTGCTGCCTGTTACTATTAGTCTCTGCTGTATCACTGCTGCCTGTTACTATTAGTCTCTGTTGTATCACTGCTGCCTGTTACTATTAGTCTCTGCTGTATCCCTGCTGCCTGTTACTATTAGTCTCTGCTGTATCACTGCTGCCTGTTACTATTAGTCTCTGCTGTATCACTGCTGCCTGTTACTATTAGTCTCTGCTGTATCCCTGCTGCCTGTTACTATTAGTCTCTGCTGTATCACTGCTGCCTGTTACTATTAGTCTCTGCTGTATCCCTGCTGCCTGTTACTATTAGTCTCTGCTGTATCACTGCTGCCTGTTACTATTAGTCTCTGCTGTATCCCTGCTGCCTGTTACTATTAGTCTCTGCTGTATCACTGCTGCCTGTTACTATTAGTCTCTGCTGTATCACTGCTGCCTGTTACTATTATTCTCTGCTATATCACTGCTGCCTGTTACTATTAGTCTCTGCTGTATCCCTGCTGCCTGTTACTATTAGTCTCTGCTGTATCACTGCTGCCTGTTACTATTAGTCTCTGCTGTATCACTGCTGCCTGTTACTATTAGTCTCTGTTGTATCACTGCTGCCTGTTACTATTAGTTTCTGCTGTATCACTGCTGCCTGTTACTATTAGTCTCTGCTGTATCCCTGCTGCCTGTTACTATTAGTCTCTGTTGTATCACTGCTGCCTGTTACTATTAGTTTCTGCTGTATCACTGCTGCCTGTTACTATTATTCTCTGCTATATCACTGCTGCCTGTTACTATTAGTCTCTGCTGTATCACTGCTGCCTGTTACTATTAGTCTCTGTTGTATCACTGCTGCCTGTTACTATTAGTCTCTGCTGTATCCCTGCTGCCTGTTACTATTAGTCTCTGCTGTATCACTGCTGCCTGTTACTATTAGTCTCTGTTGTATCACTGCTGCCTGTTACTATTAGTCTCTGCTGTATCACTGCTGCCTGTTACTATTAGTCTCTGCTGTATCACTGCTGCCTGTTACTATTAGTCTTAGCTGTATCACTGCTGCCTGTTACTATTAGTCTCTGTTGTATCACTGCTGCCTGTTACTATTAGTCTCTGCTGTATCACTGCTGCCTGTTACTATTAGTCTCTGCTGTATCCCTGCTGCCTGTTACTATTAGTCTCTGCTGTATCACTGCTGCCTGTTACTATTAGTCTCTGCTGTATCACTGCTGCCTGTTACTATTAGTCTCTGCTATATCCCTGCTGCCTGATACTATTAGTCTCTGCTGTATCACTGCTGCCTTTTACTATTAGTCTCTGCTGTATCACTGCTGCCTGTTACTATTAGTCTCTGCTATATCCCTGCTGCCTGATACTATTAGTCTCTGCTGTATCACTGCTGCCTGTTACTATTAGTCTCTGCTGTATCCCTGCTGCCTGATACTATTAGCCTCTGCTGTATCACTGCTGCCTGTTACCATTAGTCTCTGCTATATCACTGCTGCCTTTTACTATTAGTCTCTGCTATATCCCTGCTGCCTGATACTATTAGTCTCTGCTGTATCACTGCTGCCTTTTACTATTAGTCTCTGCTGTATCACTGCTGCCTGTTACTATTAGTCTCTGCTGTATCCCTGCTGCCTGATACTATTAGTCTCTGCTGTATCACTGCTGCCTGATACTATTAGTCTCTGCTGTATCACTGCTGCCTTTTACTATTAGTCTCTGCTGTATCACTGCTGCCTGTTACTATTAGTCTCTGCTGTATCCCTGCTGCCTGATACTATTAGTCTCTGCTGTATCACTGCTGCCTGTTACTATTATTCTCTGCTGTATCACTGCTGCCTGTTACTATTATTCTCTGCTGTATCACTGCTGCCTGTTACTATTAGTCTCTGCTCTATCACTGCTGCCTGTTACTATTAGTCTCTGCTGTATCCCTGCTGCCTGATACTATTAGTCTCTGCTGTATCACTGCTGCCTGTTACCATTAGTCTCTGCTATATCCCTGCTGCCTGATACTATTAGTCTCTGCTGTATCACTGCTGCCTTTTACTATTAGTCTCTGCTGTATCACTGCTGCCTGTTACTATTATTCTCTGCTGTATCACTGCTGCCTGTTACTATTAGTCTCTGCTGTATCCCTGCTGCCTGATACTATTAGTCTCTGCTGTATCACTGCTGTCTGTTACTATTATTCTCTGCTGTATCACTGCTGCCTGTTACTATTAGTCTCTGCTATATCCCTGCTGCCTGATACTATTAGTCTCTGCTGTATCACTGCTGCCTTTTACTATTAGTCTCTGCTGTATCACTGCTGCCTGTTACTATTATTCTCTGCTGTATCACTGCTGCCTGTTACTATTAGTCTCTGCTGTATCCCTGCTGCCTGATACTATTAGTCTCTGCTGTATCACTGCTGCCTGTTACTATTATTCTCTGCTGTATCACTGCTGCCTGTTACTATTAGTCTCTGCTCTATCACTGCTGCCTGTTACTATTAGTCTCTGTTGTATCACTGCTGCCTGTTACTATTAGTCTCTGCTGTATCACTGCTGCCTGTTACTATTAGTCTCTGTTGTATCACTGCTGCCTGTTACTATTAGTCTCTGCTGTATCCCTGCTGCCTGTTACTATTAGTCTCTGCTGTATCACTGCTGCCTGTTACTATTAGTCTCTGTTGTATCAATGCTGCCTGTTACTGTTAGTCTCTGCTGTATCACTGGTTCCTGTTACTATTAGTCTCTGCTGTATCACTGCTGCCTGTTACTATTAGTCTCTGTTGTATCACTGCTGCCTGTTACTATTATTCTCTGCTGTATCACTGCTGCCTGTTACTATTAGTCTCTGCTGTATCACTGCTGCCTGTTACTATTAGTCTCTGTTGTATCACTGCTGCCTGTTACTATTAGTCTCTGCTGTATCACTGCTGCCTGTTACTATTAGTCTCTGTTGTATCACTGCTGCCTGTTACTATTAGTCTCTGCTGTATCCCTGCTGCCTGTTACTATTAGTCTCTGCTGTATCACTGCTGCCTGTTACTATTAGTCTCTGCTGTATCACTGCTGCCTGTTACTATTAGTCTCTGCTGTATCACTGCTGCCTGTTACTATTAGTTTCTGCTGTATCACTACTGCCTGTTACTATTAGTCTCTGCTGTATCCCTGCTGCCTGTTACTATTAGTCTCTGCTGTATCACTGCTGCCTGTTACTATTAGTTTCTGCTGTATCACTGCTGCCTGTTACTATTATTCTCTGCTATATCACTGCTGCCTGTTACTATTAGTCTCTGCTGTATCACTGCTGCCTGTTACTATTAGTCTCTGCTGTATCACTGCTGCCTGTTACTATTAGTCTCTGCTGTATCCCTGCTGCCTGTTACTATTAGTCTCTGCTGTATCACTGCTGCCTGTTACGATTAGTCTCTGTTGTATCACTGCTGCCTGTTACTATTAGTCTCTGCTGTATCACTGCTGCCTGTTACTATTAGTCTTAGCTGTATCACTGCTGCCTGTTACTATTAGTCTCTGTTGTATCACTGCTGCCTGTTACTATTAGTCTCTGCTGTATCACTGCTGCCTGTTACTATTAGTCTCTGCTTTATCCCTGCTGCCTGATACTATTAGTCTCTGCTGTATCACTGCTGCCTGTTACTATTATTCTCTGTTGTATCACTGCTGCCTGTTACTATTAGTCTCTGCTGTATCACTGCTGCCTGTTACTATTATTCTCTGCTATATCACTGCTGCCTGTTACTATTAGTCTCTGCTGTATCCCTGCTGCCTGTTACTATTAGTCTCTGCTGTATCACTGCTGCCTGTTACTATTAGTCTCTGCTGTATCACTGCTGCCTGTTACTATTAGTCTCTGTTGTATCACTGCTGCCTGTTACTATTAGTTTCTGCTGTATCACTACTGCCTGTTACTATTAGTCTCTGCTGTATCCCTGCTGCCTGTTACTATTAGTCTCTGTTGTATCACTGCTGCCTGTTACTATTAGTTTCTGCTGTATCACTGCTGCCTGTTACTATTATTCTCTGCTATATCACTGCTGCCTGTTACTATTAGTCTCTGCTGTATCACTGCTGCCTGTTACTATTAGTCTCTGTTGTATCACTGCTGCCTGTTACTATTAGTCTCTGCTGTATCCCTGCTGCCTGTTACTATTAGTCTCTGCTGTATCACTGCTGCCTGTTACTATTAGTCTCTGCTGTATCACTGCTGCCTGTTACTATTAGTCTCTGCTGTATCACTGCTGCCTGTTACTATTAGTCTTAGCTGTATCACTGCTGCCTGTTACTATTAGTCTCTGTTGTATCACTGCTGCCTGTTACTATTAGTCTCTGCTGTATCACTGCTGCCTGTTACTATTAGTCTCTGCTGTATCCCTGCTGCCTGTTACTATTAGTCTCTGCTGTATCACTGCTGCCTGTTACTATTAGTCTCTGCTGTATCACTGCTGCCTGTTACTATTAGTCTCTGCTATATCCCTGCTGCCTGATACTATTAGTCTCTGCTGTATCACTGCTGCCTTTTACTATTAGTCTCTGCTGTATCACTGCTGCCTGTTACTATTAGTCTCTGCTATATCCCTGCTGCCTGATACTATTAGTCTCTGCTGTATCACTGCTGCCTTTTACTATTAGTCTCTGCTGTATCACTGCTGCCTGTTACTATTAGTCTCTGCTGTATCACTGCTGCCTGTTACTATTAGTCTCTGCTGTATCCCTGCTGCCTGATACTATTAGTCTCTGCTGTATCACTGCTGCCTGTTACCATTAGTCTCTGCTATATCACTGCTGCCTTTTACTATTAGTCTCTGCTATATCCCTGCTGCCTGATACTATTAGTCTCTGCTGTATCACTGCTGCCTTTTACTATTAGTCTCTGCTGTATCACTGCTGCCTGTTACTATTAGTCTCTGCTATATCCCTGCTGCCTGATACTATTAGTCTCTGCTGTATCACTGCTGCCTTTTACTATTAGTCTCTGCTGTATCACTGCTGCCTGTTACTATTAGTCTCTGCTGTATCCCTGCTGCCTGATACTATTAGTCTCTGCTGTATCACTGCTGCCTGATACTATTAGTCTCTGCTGTATCACTGCTGCCTTTTACTATTAGTCTCTGCTGTATCACTGCTGCCTGTTACTATTAGTCTCTGCTGTATCCCTGCTGCCTGATACTATTAGTCTCTGCTGTATCACTGCTGCCTGTTACTATTATTCTCTGCTGTATCACTGCTGCCTGTTACTATTATTCTCTGCTGTATCACTGCTGCCTGTTACTATTAGTCTCTGCTCTATCACTGCTGCCTGTTACTATTAGTCTCTGCTGTATCCCTGCTGCCTGATACTATTAGTCTCTGCTGTATCACTGCTGCCTGTTACCATTAGTCTCTGCTATATCCCTGCTGCCTGATACTATTAGTCTCTGCTGTATCACTGCTGCCTTTTACTATTAGTCTCTGCTGTATCACTGCTGCCTGTTACTATTATTCTCTGCTGTATCACTGCTGCCTGTTACTATTAGTCTCTGCTGTATCCCTGCTGCCTGATACTATTAGTCTCTGCTGTATCACTGCTGTCTGTTACTATTATTCTCTGCTGTATCACTGCTGTCTGTTACTATTAGTCTCTGCTATATCCCTGCTGCCTGATACTATTAGTCTCTGCTGTATCACTGCTGCCTTTTACTATTAGTCTCTGCTGTATCACTGCTGCCTGTTACTATTATTCTCTGCTGTATCACTGCTGCCTGTTACTATTAGTCTCTGCTGTATCCCTGCTGCCTGATACTATTAGTCTCTGCTGTATCACTGCTGCCTGTTACTATTATTCTCTGCTGTATCACTGCTGCCTGTTACTATTATTCTCTGCTGTATCACTGCTGCCTGTTACTATTAGTCTCTGTTGTATCACTGCTGCCTGTTACTATTAGTCTCTGCTGTATCACTGCTGCCTGTTACTATTAGTCTCTGTTGTATCACTGCTGCCTGTTACTATTAGTCTCTGCTGTATCCCTGCTGCCTGTTACTATTAGTCTCTGCTGTATCACTGCTGCCTGTTACTATTAGTCTCTGTTGTATCAATGCTGCCTGTTACTGTTAGTCTCTGCTGTATCACTGGTTCCTGTTACTATTAGTCTCTGCTGTATCACTGCTGCCTGTTACTATTAGTCTCTGTTGTATCACTGCTGCCTGTTACTATTATTCTCTGCTGTATCACTGCTGCCTGTTACTATTAGTCTCTGCTGTATCACTGCTGCCTGTTACTATTAGTCTCTGTTGTATCACTGCTGCCTGTTACTATTAGTCTCTGCTGTATCACTGCTGCCTGTTACTATTAGTCTCTGTTGTATCACTGCTGCCTGTTACTATTAGTCTCTGTTGTATCACTGCTGCCTGTTACTATTAGTCTCTGCTGTATCACTGCTGCCTGTTACTATTAGTCTCTGCTGTATCACTGCTGCCTGTTACTATTAGTCTCTGCTGTATCACTGCTGCCTGTTACTATTAGTCTCTGCTGTATCCCTGCTGCCTGTTACTATTAGTCTCTGCTGTATCACTGCTGCCTGTTACTATTAGTTTCTGCTGTATCACTGCTGCCTGTTACTATTATTCTCTGCTATATCACTGCTGCCTGTTACTATTAGTCTCTGCTGTATCACTGCTGCCTGTTACTATTAGTCTCTGCTGTATCACTGCTGCCTGTTACTATTAGTCTCTGCTGTATCCCTGCTGCCTGTTACTATTAGTCTCTGCTGTATCACTGCTGCCTGTTACTATTAGTCTCTGTTGTATCACTGCTGCCTGTTACTATTAGTCTCTGCTGTATCACTGCTGCCTGTTACTATTAGTCTTAGCTGTATCACTGCTGCCTGTTACTATTAGTCTCTGTTGTATCACTGCTGCCTGTTACTATTAGTCTCTGCTGTATCACTGCTGCCTGTTACTATTAGTCTCTGCTGTATCCCTGCTGCCTGTTACTATTAGTCTCTGCTGTATCACTGCTGCCTGTTACTATTAGTCTCTGCTATATCCCTGCTGCCTGATACTATTAGTCTCTGCTGTATCACTGCTGCCTTTTACTATTAGTCTCTGCTGTATCACTGCTGCCTGTTACTATTAGTCTCTGCTATATCCCTGCTGCCTGATACTATTAGTCTCTGCTGTATCACTGCTGCCTGTTACCATTAGTCTCTGCTATATCCCTGCTGCCTGATACTATTAGTCTCTGCTGTATCACTGCTGCCTTTTACTATTAGTCTCTGCTGTATCACTGCTGCCTGTTACTATTAGTCTCTGCTGTATCCCTGCTGCCTGATACTATTAGTCTCTGCTGTATCACTGCTGCCTGTTACTATTATTCTCTGCTGTATCACTGCTGCCTGTTACTATTATTCTCTGCTGTATCCCTGCTGCCTGTTACTATTAGTCTCTGCTGTATCACTGCTGTCTGTTACTATTAGTCTCTGCTGTATCACTGCTGCCTGTTACTATTAGTCTCTGCTGTATCCCTGCTGCCTGTTACTATTATTCTCTGCTGTATCCCTGCTGCCTGTTACTATTAGTCTCTGCTGTATCACTGCTGTCTGTTACTATTAGTCTCTGCTGTATCACTGCTGCCTGTTACTATTATTCTCTGCTGTATCCCTGCTGCCTGTTACTATTAGTCTCTGCTGTATCACTGCTGTCTGTTACTATTAGTCTCTGCTGTATCACTGCTGCCTGTTACTATTAGTCTCTGCTGTATCACTGCTGTCTGTTACTATTAGTGTCTGCTGTATCACTGCTGCCTGTTACTATTAGTCTCTGTTGTATCACTGCTGCCTGTTACTATTAGTCTCTGTTGTATCACTGCTGCCTGTTACTATTAGTCTCTGCTGTATCACTGCTGCCTGTTACTATTAGTCTCTGCTGTATCCCTGCTGCCTGTTACTATTAGTCTCTGCTGTATCACTGCTGCCTTTTACTATTAGTCTCTGCTGTATCACTGCTGCCTGATACTATTAGTCTCTGCTGTATCCCTGCTGCCTGATACTATTAGTCTCTGCTGTATCACTGCTGCCTGTTACTATTAGTCTCTGTTGTATCACTGCTGCCTGTTACTATTAGTCTCTGCTGTATCACTGCTGTCTGTTACTATTAGTGTCTGCTGTATCACTGCTGCCTGTTACTATTAGTCTCTGTTGTATCACTGCTGCCTGTTACTATTAGTCTCTGTTGTATCACTGCTGCCTGTTACTATTAGTCTCTGCTGTATCACTGCTGCCTGTTACTATTAGTCTCTGCTGTATCCCTGCTGCCTGTTACTATTCGTCTCTGCTGTATCACTGCTGCCTTTTACTATTAGTCTCTGCTGTATCACTGCTGCCTGATACTATTAGTCTCTGCTGTATCCCTGCTGCCTGATACTATTAGTCTCTGCTGTATCACTGCTGCCTGTTACTATTATTCTCTGCTGTATCACTGCTGCCTGTTACTATTATTCTCTGCTGTATCACTGCTGCCTGTTACTATTAGTCTCTGTTGTATCACTGCTGCCTGTTACTATTAGTCTCTGTTGTATCACTGCTGCCTGTTACTATTAGTCTCTGTTGTATCACTGCTGCCTGTTACTATTAGTCTCTGCTGTATCCCTGCTGCCTGTTACTATTAGTCTCTGCTGTATCACTGCTGCCTTTTACAATTAGTCTCTGCTGTATCTCTGCTGCCTGTTACTATTAGTCTCTGCTGTATCCCTGCTGCCTGATACTATTAGTCTCTGCTGTATCACTGCTGCCTGTTACTATTATTCTCTGCTGTATCACTGCTGCCTGTTACTATTATTCTCTGCTGTATCACTGCTGCCTGTTACTATTAGTCTCTGTTGTATCACTGCTGCCTGTTACTATTAGTGTCTGCTGTATCACTGCTGCCTGTTACTATTAGTCTCTGCTGTATCACTGCTGTCTGTTACTATTAGTGTCTGCTGTATCACTGCTGTCTGTTACTATTAGTGTCTGCTGTATCACTGCTGTCTGTTACTATTAGTCTCTGCTGTATCCCTGCTGCCTGTTACTATTATTCTCTGCTGTATCACTGCTGTCTGTTACTATTAGTCTCTGCTGTATCACTGCTGTCTGTTACTATTAGTCTCTGCTGTATCACTGCTGCCTGTTACTATTATTCTCTGCTGTATCCCTGCTGCCTGTTACTATTAGTCTCTGCTGTATCACTGCTGTCTGTTACTATTAGTCTCTGCTGTATCACTGCTGCCTGTTACTATTAGTCTCTGCTGTATCACTGCTGTCTGTTACTATTAGTGTCTGCTGTATCACTGCTGCCTGTTACTATTAGTCTCTGCTGTATCACTGCTGCCTGTTACTATTAGTCTCTGCTGTATCCCTGCTGCCTGTTACTATTAGTCTCTGCTGTATCACTGCTGCCTTTTACTATTAGTCTCTGCTGTATCACTGCTGCCTGATACTATTAGTCTCTGCTGTATCCCTGCTGCCTGATACTATTAGTCTCTGCTGTATCACTGCTGCCTGTTACGATTAGTCTCTGTTGTATCACTGCTGCCTGTTACTATTAGTCTCTGCTGTATCACTGCTGTCTGTTACTATTAGTGTCTGCTGTATCACTGCTGCCTGTTACTATTAGTCTCTGTTGTATCACTGCTGCCTGTTACTATTAGTCTCTGTTGTATCACTGCTGCCTGTTACTATTAGTCTCTGCTGTATCACTGCTGCCTGTTACTATTAGTCTCTGCTGTATCCCTGCTGCCTGTTACTATTCGTCTCTGCTGTATCACTGCTGCCTTTTACTATTAGTCTCTGCTGTATCACTGCTGCCTGATACTATTAGTCTCTGCTGTATCCCTGCTGCCTGATACTATTAGTCTCTGCTGTATCACTGCTGCCTGTTACTATTATTCTCTGCTGTATCACTGCTGCCTGTTACTATTATTCTCTGCTGTATCACTGCTGCCTGTTACTATTAGTCTCTGTTGTATCACTGCTGCCTGTTACTATTAGTCTCTGTTGTATCACTGCTGCCTGTTACTATTAGTCTCTGTTGTATCACTGCTGCCTGTTACTATTAGTCTCTGCTGTATCCCTGCTGCCTGTTACTATTAGTCTCTGCTGTATCACTGCTGCCTTTTACAATTAGTCTCTGCTGTATCTCTGCTGCCTGTTACTATTAGTCTCTGCTGTATCCCTGCTGCCTGATACTATTAGTCTCTGCTGTATCACTGCTGCCTGTTACTATTATTCTCTGCTGTATCACTGCTGCCTGTTACTATTATTCTCTGCTGTATCACTGCTGCCTGTTACTATTAGTGTCTGCTGTATCACTGCTGCCTGTTACTATTATTCTCTGCTGTATCACTGCTGCCTGTTACTATTATTCTCTGCTGTATCACTGCTGCCTGTTACTATTAGTCTCTGTTGTATCACTGCTGCCTGTTACTATTAGTGTCTGCTGTATCACTGCTGCCTGTTACTATTAGTCTCTGCTGTATCACTGCTGTCTGTTACTATTAGTGTCTGCTGTATCACTGCTGTCTGTTACTATTAGTGTCTGCTGTATCACTGCTGTCTGTTACTATTAGTGTCTGCTGTATCACTGCTGCCTGTTACTATTAGTCTCTGCTGTATCACTGCTGTCTGTTACTATTAGTGTCTGCTGTATCACTGCTGCCTGTTACTATTATTCTCTGCTGTATCACTGCTGCCTGTTACTATTAGTGTCTGCTGTATCACTGCTGTCTGTTACTATTAGTCTCTGCTGTATCACTGCTGCCTGTTACTAATAGTCTCTGCTGTATCACTGCTACCTGTTATTATTAGTCTCTGCTGTATCACTGCTGCCTGTTACTATTATTCTCTGCTGTATCACTGCTGCATGTTACTATTAGTCTCTGCTGTATCACTGCTGCCTGCTATTATTATTCTCTGCTGTATCACTGCTGCCTGTTACTATTATTCTCTGCTGTATCACTGCTGCCTGTTACTATTATTCTCTGCTGTATCCCTGCTGCCTGTTACTATTAGTCTCTGCTGTATCACTGCTGCCTGTTACTATTAGTCTCTGCTGTATCCCTGCTGCCTGTTACTATTAGTCTCTGCTGTATCTCTGCTGCCTGTTACTATTAGTCTCTGCTGTATCCCTGCTGCCTGTTACTATTAGTCTCTGCTGTATCCCTGCTGCCTGTTACTATTAGTCTCTGCTGTATCACTGCTGCCTGTTACTATTAGTGTCTGCTGTATCACTGCTGTCTGTTACTATTAGTCTCTGCTGTATCACTGCTGCCTGTTACTAATAGTCTCTGCTGTATCACTGCTGCCTGTTATTATTATTCTCTGCTGTATCACTGCTGCCTGTTACTATTATTCTCTGCTATATCACTGCTGCCTGTTACTATTATTCTCTGCTGTATCCCTGCTGCCTGTTACTATTAGTCTCTGCTGTATCCCTGCTGCCTGTTACTATTAGTCTCTGCTGTATCTCTGCTGCCTGTTACTATTAGTCTCTGCTGTATCCCTGCTGCCTGTTACTATTAGTCTCTGCTGTATCCCTGCTGCCTGTTACTATTAGTCTCTGCTGTATCACTGCTGCCTGTTACTATTAGTCTCTGCTGTATCACTTCTGCCTGTTACTATTAGTCTCTGCTGTATCACTGCTGCCTGTTACTATTAGTCTCTGCTGTATCACTGCTGCCTGTTACTATTAGTCTCTGCTGTATCACTGCTGCCTGTTACTATTATTCTCTGCTGTATCACTGCTGCCTGTTACTATTATTCTCTGCTGTATCCCTGCTGCCTGTTACTATTAGTCTCTGCTGTATCACTGCTGCCTGTTACTATTAGTCTCTGCTGTATCCCTGCTGCCTGTTACTATTAGTCTCTGCTGTATCTCTGCTGCCTGTTACTATTAGTCTCTGCTGTATCCCTGCTGCCTGTTACTATCAGTCTCTGCTGTATCCCTGCTGCCTGTTACTATTAGTCTCTGCTGTATCACTGCTGCCTGTTACTATTAGTCTCTGCTGTATCACTTCTGCCTGTTACTATTAGTCTCTGTTGTATCACTGCTGCCTGTTACTATTAGTCTCTGCTGTATCACTGCTGCCTGTTACTATTAGTCTCTGCTGTATAACTGCTGCCTGTTACTATTAGTCTCTGCTGAATCACTGCTGCCTGTTACTATTAGTCTCTCCTTTATCACTGCTGCCTGTTACTATTAGTCTCTGCTGTATCACTGCTACCTGTTACTATTTGTTTCTGCTGTATCACTGTTGCTTGTTACTATTAGTCTCTGCTGTATCACTTCTGCCTGTTACTATTAGTCTCTGTTGTATCACTGCTGCCTGTTACTATTAGTCTCTGCTGTATCACTTCTGCCTGTTACTATTAGTCTCTGCTGTATCACTGCTGCCTGTTACTATTAGTCTCTGCTGTATCACTTCTGCCTGTTACTATTAGTCTCTGTTGTATCACTGCTGCCTGTTACTATTAGTCTCTGCTGTATCACTTCTGCCTGTTACTATTAGTCTCTGCTGTATCACTGCTGCCTGTTACTATTAGTCTCTGCTGTATCACTTCTGCCTGTTACTATTAGTCTCTGCTGTATCACTGCTGCCTGTTACTATTAGTATCTGCTGTATCACTGCTGCCTGTTACTATTAGTCTCTGCTGTATTACTGCTGCCTGTTACTATTAGTCTCTGTTGTATCACTTCTGCCTGTTACTATTAGTCTCTGTTGTATCACTGCTGCCTGTTACTATTAGTCTCTGATGTATCACTTCTGCCTGTTACTATTAGTCTCTGATGTATAACTGCTGCCTGTTACTATTAGTTTTTGCTGTGTCACTTCTGCCTGTTACTATTAGTCTCTGCTGTATCACTTCTGCCTGTTACTATTAGTCTCTGATGTATAACTGCTGCCTGTTACTATTAGTCTCTGCTGTATCACTGCTGCCTGTTACTATTAGTCTCTGCTGTATCACTGCTGCCTGTTACTATTAGTCTCTGTTGTATCACTGCTGCCTGTTACTATTAGTCTCTTCTGTATCACTGCTGCCTGTTACTATTAGTCTCTGCTGTATCACTGCTGCCTGTTACTATTAGTCTCTGTTGTATCACTGCTGCCTGTTACTATTAGTCTCTGCTGTATCACTGCTGCCTGTTACTATTAGTCTCTGCTGTATCACTGCTGCCTGTTACTATTAGTCTCTGCTGTATCACTGCTGTCTGTTACTATTAGTCTCTGCTGTATCACTGCTGCCTGTTACTACTAGTCTCTGCTGTATCACTGCTACCTGTTACTATTAGTCTCTGCTGTATCAATGCTGCCTGTTACTATTAGACTCTGCTGTATCACTGCTGCCTGTTACTATTAGTCTCTGCTGTATCACTGCTGCCTGTTACTATTAGACTCTGCTGTATCACTGCTGCCTGTTACTATTAGTCTCTGCTGTATCACTGCTGCCTGTTACTATTAGTCTCTGTTGTATCACTGCTGCCTGTTACTATTAGTCTCTGCTGTATCACTGCTGCCTGTTACTATTAGTCTCTGCTGTATCACTGCTGCCTGTTACTATTAGTCTCTGCTGTATCACTGCTGTCTGTTACTATTAGTCTCTGCTGTATCACTGCTGCCTGTTACTACTAGTCTCTGCTGTATCACTGCTACCTGTTACTATTAGTCTCTGCTGTATCAATGCTGCCTGTTACTATTAGACTCTGCTGTATCACTGCTGCCTGTTACTATTAGTCTCTGCTGTATCACTGCTGCCTGTTACTATTAGACTCTGCTGTATCACTGCTGCCTGTTACTATTAGTCTCTGCTGTATCACTGCTGCCTGTTACTATTAGTTTCTGCTGTATCACTGCTGCCTGATACTATTAGTTTCTGCTGTATCACTGTTGCCTGTTACTATTAGTCTCTGCTGTATCACTGCTGCCTGTTACTATTAGTCTCTGCTGTATCACTGCTGCCTGTTACTATTAGTCTCTGCTGTATCACTGCTGCCTGTTACTATTAGTCTCTGCTGTATCACTGTTGCCTGTTACTATTAGTCTCTGCTGTATCACTGCTGCCTGTTACTATTAGTCTCTGCTGTATCACTGTTGCCTGTTACTATTAGTCTCTGCTGTATCACTGCTGCCTGTTACTATTAGTCTCTGCTGTATCACTGCTGCCTGTTACTATTAGTCTCTGCTGTATCACTGCTGCCTGTTACTATTAGTCTCTGCTTTATCACTGCTGTCTGTTACTATTAGTCTCTCCTGTATCACTGCTGCCTGTTATTATTAGTCTCTGCTGTATCACTGCTGCCTGTTACTATTAGTCTCTGCTGTATCACTGCTACCTGTTACTATTGGTCTCTGCTGTATCACTGCTGCCTGTTACTATTATTCTCTGCTGTATCACTGCTGCCTGTTACTATTAGTCTCTCCTGTTTCACTGCTGCCTGTTACTATTAGTCTCTGTTGTATCACTGCTGCCTGTTACTATTAGTCTCTGCTGTATCAATGCTGCCTGTTACTATTAGTCTCTGCTGTATCACTGCTGCATGTTACTATTAGTCTCTCCTGTATCACTGCTGCCTGTTACTATTAGTTTCTGCTGTATCACTGCTGCCTGTTACTATTAGTCTCTGCTGTATCACTGCTGCATGTTACTATTAGTCTCTCCTGTATCACTGCTGCCTGTTACTATTAGTCTCTGCTGTATCACTGCTGCATGTTACTATTAGTCTCTCCTGTATCACTGCTGCCTGTTACTATTAGTTTCTGCTGTATCACTGCTGCCTGTTACTATTAGTCTCTGCTGTATCACTGCTGCATGTTACTATTAGTCTCTCCTGTATCACTGCTGCCTGTTACTATTAGTTTCTGCTGTATCACTGCTGCATGTTACTATTAGTCTCTCCTGTATCACTGCTGCCTGTTACTATTAGTCTCTGCTGTATCACTGCTGCCTGTTACTATTAGTCTCTGCTGTATCACTGCTGCCTGTTACTATTAGTCTCTGCTGTGTCACTGCTGTCTGTTACTATTAGTCTCTCCTGTATCACTGCTGCCTGTTACTATTGGTCTCTGTTGTATCACTGCTGTCTGTTACTATTAGTCTCTCCTGTATCACTGCTGCCTGTTACTATTAGTCTCTGCTGTATCACTGCTGTCTGTTACTATTAGTCTCTCCTGTATCACTGCTGCCTGTTACTATTAGTCTCTGCTGTATCACTGCTGTCTGTTACCATTAGTCTCTACTGTATCACTGCTGCCTGTTACTATTAGTCTCTGCTGTATCACTGCTGCCTGTTACTATTAGTCTCTCCTGTATCACTGCTGCCTGTTACTATTGGTCTCTGTTGTATCACTGCTGTCTGTTACTATTAGTCTCTCCTGTATCACTGCTGCCTGTTACTATTAGTCTCTGCTGTATCACTGCTGTCTGTTACTATTAGTCTCTCCTGTATCACTGCTGCCTGTTACTATTAGTCTCTGCTGTATCACTGCTGTCTGTTACCATTAGTCTCTACTGTATCACTGCTGCCTGTTACTATTAGTCTCTGCTGTATCACTGCTGTCTGTTACTATTAGTCTCTCCTGTATCACTGCTGCCTGTTACTATTGGTCTCTGTTGTATCACTGCTGTCTGTTACTATTAGTCTCTCCTGTATCACTGCTGCCTGTTACTATTAGTCTCTGCTGTATCACTGCTGTCTGTTACTATTAGTCTCTCCTGTATCACTGCTGCCTGTTACTATTAGTCTCTGCTGTATCACTGCTGTCTGTTACCATTAGTCTCTACTGTATCACTGCTGCCTGTTACTATTAGTCTCTGCTGTATCACTGCTGCATGTTACTATTAGTCTCTCCTGTATCACTGCTGCCTGTTACTATTAGTTTCTGCTGTATCACTGCTGCCTGTTACTATTAGTTTCTGCTGTATCACTGCTGCCTGTTACTATTAGTCTCTGCTGTATCACTGCTGCCTGTTACTATTGGTCTCTGCTGTATCACTGCTGCCTGTTACTATTAGTCTCTGCTGTATCACTGCTGCCTGTTACTATTAGTCTCTGCTGTATCACTGCTGTCTGTTACTATTAGTCTCTCCTGTATCACTGCTGCCTGTTACTATTGGTCTCTGTTGTATCACTGCTGCCTGTTACTATTAGTCTCTGCTGTATCAATGCTCACTGTTACTATTAGTCTCTGCTGTATCACTGCTGCCTGTTACTATTAGTCTCTGTTGTATCACTGCTGCCTGTTACTATTAGTCTCTGCTGTATCACTGCTGCCTGTTACTTTTAGTCTCTGCTCTATCACTGCTGCCTGTTACTATTAGTCTCTGCTGTATCACTGCTGCCTGTTACTATTAGTCTCTGCTGTATCACTGCTGCCTGTTACTATTAGTCTCTGCTGTATCACTGCTGCCTGTTACTATTAGTCTCTGCTGTATCACTGCTGCCTGTTACTATTAGTTTCTGCTGTATCACTGCTGCCTGTTACTATTAGTCTCTGCTGTATCACTGCTGCCTGTTACTCTTAGTCTCTGCTGTATCACTGCTGCCTGTTACTATTAGTCTCTGCTGTATCACTGTTGCCTGTTACTATTAGTCTCTGCTGTATCACTGCTGCCTGTTACTATTATTCTCTGCTGTATGACTGCTACCTGTTACTATTACTCTCTGATGTATCACTGCTGCCTGTTACTATTAGTCTCTGCTGTATCACTGCTGCCTGTTACTATTAGTCTCTGCTGTATCACTGCTGCCTGTTACTATTAGTTTCTGCTGTATCACTTCTGCCTGTTACTATTAGTCTCTGCTGTATCAATGCTGCCTGTTACTATTAGTCTCTGCTGTATCACTGCTGCCTGTTACTATTAGTCTCTGCTGTATCACTGCTGCCTGTTACTATTAGTCTCTGCTGTATCACTGCTGCCTGTTACTATTAGTCTCTGCTGTATCACTGCTGCCTGTTATTATTAATCTCTGCTGTATCACTTCAGCCTATTACTATTAGTCTCTGCTGTATCACTGCTGTCTGTTACTATTAGTCTCTGCTGTATCACTGCTGCCTGTTACTATTAGTCTCTGCTGTATCACTGCTGCCTGTTACTATTAGTCTCTGCTGTATCACTGCTGCCTGTTACTATTAGTCTATGCTGTATCACTGCTGCCTGTTACTATTAGTCTCTGCTGTATCACTGCTGCCTGTTACTATTAGTCTCTGCTGTATCACTGCTGCCTGTTATTATTAGTCTCTGCTGTATCACTTCAGCCTGTTACTATTAGTCTCTGCTGTATCACTGCTGTCTGTTACTATTAGTCTCTGCTGTATCACTGCTGCCTGTTACTATTAGTCTCTGCTGTATCACTGCTGCCTGTTACTATTAGTTTCTGCTGTATCACTGCTGCCTGTTATTATTAGTCTCTGCTGTATCACTTCAGCCTGTTACTATTAGTCTCTGCTGTATCACTGCTGTCTGTTACTATTAGTCTCTGCTGTATCAATGCTGCCTGTTACTATTAGTCTCTGCTGTATCACTGCTGTCTGTTACTATTAGTCTCTGCTGTATCACTGCTGCATGTTACTATTAGTCTCTGCTGTATCACTGCTGCCTGTTACTATTAGTCTCTGCTGTATCACTGCTGCCTGTTACTATTAGTCTCTGCTGTATCACTTCAGCCTGTTACTATTAGTCTCTGCTGTATCACTGCTGCCTGTTACTATTAGTCTCTGCTGTATCACTGCTGCCTGTTACTATTAGTCTCTGCTGTATCACTGCTGCCTGTTACTATTAGTCTCTGCTGTATCACTGCTGCCTGTTATTATTAGTCTCTGCTGTATCACTTCAGCCTGTTACTATTAGTCTCTGCTGTATCACTGCTGCCTGTTACTATTAGTCTCTGCTGTATCACTGCTGCCTGTTACTATTAGTCTCTGCTGTATCACTGCTGTCTGTTACTATTAGTCTCTGCTGTATCACTGCTGTCTGTTACTATTAGTCTCTGCTCCATCACTGCTGCCTGTTACTATTAGCCTCTCCTGTATCACTGCTGCCTGTTACTATTAGTCTCTGCTGTATCACCGCTGTCTGTTACTATTAGTCTCTGCTGTATCACTGCTGCCTGTTACTATTATTCTTTGCTGTATCACTGCTGCCTGTTATTATTAGTCTCTGCTGTATCACTGCTCCTGTTACTATTAGTCTCTGCTGTATCACCGCTGTCTGTTACTATTATTCTCTGCTGTATCACTGCTGCCTGTTACTACTAGTCTCTGCTGTATCACTGCTGCCTGTTACTATTATTCTCTGCTGTATCACTGCTGCCTGTTACTATTAGTCTTTGCTGTATCACTGCTGCCTGTTACTATTAGTCTCTGCTGTATCACTGCTGCCTGTTACTATTAGTCTCTGCTGTATCACTGATGCCTGTTACTATTAGTCTCTGCTGTATCACTGCTGCCTGTTACTATTAGTCTCTGCTGTATCACTGCTGCCTGTTACTATTAGTCTCTGCTGTATCATTGCTGCCTGTTACAATTAGTCTCTGCTGTATCACTGCTGCCTGTTACTATTAGTCTCTGCTATATCAATGTTACCTCTTACTATAAGTCTCTGCTGTATCACTGCTGCCTGTTACTATTAGTCTCTGCTGTATCACTGCTGCCTGTTACTATTAGTCTCTGCTGTATCACTGCTGCCTGTTACTATTAGTCTCTGCTGTATCACTGCTGCCTGTTACTATTAGTCTCTGCTGTATCACTGCTGCCTGTTACTATTAGTCTCTGCTGTATCACTGCTGCCTGTTACTATTAGTCTCTGTTGTATCACTGCTGCCTGTTACTATTAGTCTCTGCTGTATCACTGCTGCCTGTTACTATTAGTCTCTGTTGTATCACTGCTCCCTGTTACTATTAGTCTCTGCTGTATCACTGCTGCCTGTTACTATTAGTCTCTGTTGTATCACTGCTGCCTGTTACTATTAGTCTCTGCTGTATCACTGCTGCCTGTTACTATTAGTCTCTGTTGTATCACTGCTCCCTGTTACTATTAGTCTCTGCTGTATCACTGCTGCCTGTTACTATTAGTCTCTGTTGTATCACTGCTCCCTGTTACTATTAGTCTCTGCTGTATCAATGCTCACTGTTACTATTAGTCTCTGCTGTATCACTGCTGCCTGTTACTATTAGTCTCTGCTGTATCACTGCTGCCTGTTACTATTAGTCTCTGTTGTATCACTGCTCCCTGTTACTATTAGTCTCTGCTGTATCACTGCTGCCTGTTACTATTAGTCTCTGTTGTATCACTGCTGCCTTTTACTATTAGTCTCTGCTGTATCACTGCTGCCTGTTACTATTAGTCTCTGTTGTATCACTGCTCCCTGTTACTATTATTCTCTGCTGTATCACTGCTGCCTGTTAGTATTAGTCTCTGCTGTATCACTGCTGCCTGTTACTATTAGTCTCTGCTGTATCGCTTCTGCCTGTTACTATTAGTCTCTGTTGTATCACTGCTCCCTGTTACTATTAGTCTCTGCTGTATCAATGCTCACTGTTACTATTAGTCTCTGCTGTATCACTGCTGCCTGTTACTATTAGTCTCTGCTGTATCACTGCTGCCTGTTACTATTAGTCTCTGTTGTATCACTGCTCCCTGTTACTATTAGTCTCTGCTGTATCACTGCTGCCTGTTACTATTAGTCTCTGTTGTATCACTGCTGCCTGTTACTATTAGTCTCTGCTGTATCACTGCTGCCTGTTACTATTAGTCTCTGTTGTATCACTGCTCCCTGTTACTATTATTCTCTGCTGTATCACTGCTGCCTGTTAGTATTAGTCTCTGCTGTATCACTGCTGCCTGTTACTATTAGTCTCTGCTGTATCGCTTCTGCCTGTTACTATTAGTCTCTGCTGTATCACTGCTGCCTGTTACTATTAGTCTCTGCTGTATCAATGCTCACTGTTACTATTAGTCTCTGCTGTATCACTGCTGCCTGTTACTATTAGTCTCTGTTGTATCACTGCTCCCTGTTACTATTAGTCTCTGCTGTATCACTGCTGCCTGTTACTATTAGTCTCTGTTGTATCACTGCTGCCTGTTACTATTAGTCTCTGCTGTATCACTGCTGCATGTTACTATTAGACTCTGCTGTATCACTGCTGCCTGTTACTATTAGTCTCTGCTGTATCACTGCTGCCTGTTACTATTAGTCTCTGCTGTATCGCTTCTGCCTGTTACTATTAGTCTCTGCTGTATCACTGCTGCCTGTTACTATTAGTCTCTGCTGTATCAATGCTCACTGTTACTATTAGTCTCTGCTTATCACTGCTGCCTGTTACTATTAGTCTCTGTTGTATCACTGCTGCCTGTTACTATTAGTCTCTGCTGTATCACTGCTGCCTGTTACTATTAGTCTCTGTTGTATCACTGCTCCCTGTTACTATTAGTCTCTGCTGTATCACTGCTGCCTGTTACTATTAGTCTCTCCTGTATCACTGCTGCCTGTTACTATTAGTCTCTGTTGTATCACTGCTGCCTCTTACTATTAGTCTCTGCTGTATCAATGCTCACTGTTACTATTAGTCTCTGCTGTATCACTGCTGCCTGTTACTATTAGTCTCTGTTGTATCACTGCTGCCTGTTACTATTAGTCTCTGCTGTATCACTGCTGCCTGTTACTATTAGTCTCTGCTGTATCACTGCTGCCTGTTACTATTAGTCTCTGCTCTATCACTGCTGCCTGTTACTAATAGTCTCTGCTGTATCACTGCTGCCTGTTACTATTAGTCTCTGTTGTATCACTGCTGCCTGTTACTATTAGTCTCTGCTGTATCACTGCTGCCTGTTACTATTAGTCTCTGCTGTATCACTGCTGCCTGTTACTATTAGTCTCTCCTGTATCACTGCTGCCTGTTACTATTAGTCTCTGCTGTATCACTGCTGCCTGTTACTATTAGTCTCTGCTGTATCACTGCTGCCTGTTACTATTAGTCTCTGCTGTATCACTGCTGCCTGTTACTATTAGTCTCTGCTGTATCACTGCTGTCTGTTACTATTAGTCTCTCATGTATCACTGCTGCCTGTTACTATTAGTCTCTGCTGTATCACTGCTGCCTGTTACTATTAGTCTCTCCTGTATCACTGCTGCCTGTTACTATTAGTCTCTGCTGTATCACTGCTGCCTGTTACTATTAGTCTCTGCTGTATCACTGCTGCCTGTTACTATTAGTCTCTGCTGTATCACTGCTGCCTGTTACTATTAGTCTCTGCTGTATCACTGCTGTCTGTTACTATTAGTCTCTCATGTATCACTGCTGCCTGTTACTATTAGTCTCTGCTGTATCACTGCTGCCTGATACTATTAGTCTCTGCTGTATCGTTGCTGCCTGTTACTATTAGTCCCTGTTTTATCACTGCTGCCTGTTACTATTAGTCCCTGTTTTATCACTGCTGCCTGTTACTATTAGTCTCTGTTGTATCACTGCTGCCTGTTACTATTAGTCTCTGCTGTATCACTGCTGCCTGTTACTATTAGTCTCTGTTGTATCACTGCTGCCTGTTACTATTAGTCTCTGCTGTATCACTGCTGCCTGTTACTATTAGTCTCTGCTGTATCACTGCTGCCTGTTACTATTAGTCTCTGTTGTATCACTGCTGCCTGTTACTATTAGTCTCTGCTCTATCACTGCTGCCTGTTACTATTAGTCTCTGCTGTATAACTGCTGCCTGTTACTATTAGTCTCTGCTGTATCACTGCTGCCTGTTACTATTAGTCTCTCCTGTATCACTGCTGCCTGTTACTATTAGTCTCTGCTGTTTCACTGCTGCCTGTTACTATTAGTTTCTGCTGTATCACTGCTGCCTGTTACTATTAGTTTCTGCTGTATCACTGCTGCCTGTTACTATTAGTCTCTCCAGTATCACTGCTGCCTGTTACTATTAGTCTCTGCTGTATCACTGCTGCCTGTTACTATTAGTCTCTGCTGTATCACTTCTGCCTGTTACTATTAGTCTCTGCTGTATCACTGCTGCCTGTTACTATTATTCTCTGCTGTATCACTGCTGCCTGTTACTATTATTCTCTGCTGTATCCCTGCTGCCTGTTACTATTAGTCTCTGCTGTGTCACTGCTGCCTGTTACTATTAGTCTCTGCTTTATCCCTGCTGCCTGTTACTATTAGTCTCTGCTGTATCTCTGCTGCCTGTTACTATTAGTCTCTGCTGTATCCCTGCTGCCTGTTACTATTAGTCTCTGCTGTATCCCTGCTGCCTGTTACTATTAGTCTCTGCTGTATCACTGCTGCCTGTTACTATTAGTCTCTGCTGTATCACTTCTGCCTGTTACTATTAGTCTCTGTTGTATCACTGCTGCCTGTTACTATTAGTCTCTGCTGTATCACTGCTGCCTGTTACTATTAGTCTCTGCTGTATCACTGCTGCCTGTTACTATTAGTCTCTGCTGAATCACTGCTGCCTGTTACTATTAGTCTCTCCTTTATCACTGCTGCCTGTTACTATTAGTCTCTGCTGTATCACTGCTGCCTGTTACTATTTGTTTCTGCTGTATCACTGTTGCTTGTTACTATTAGTCTCTGCTGTATCACTTCTGCCTGTTACTATTAGTCTCTGTTGTATCACTGCTGCCTGTTACTATTAGTCTCTGCTGTATCACTTCTGCCTGTTACTATTAGTCTCTGCTGTATCACTGCTGCCTGTTACTATTAGTCTCTGCTGTATCACTTCTGCCTGTTACTATTAGTCTCTGCTGTATCACTGCTGCCTGTTACTATTAGTCTCTGCTGTATCACTGCTGCCTGTTACTATTAGTCTCTGCTGTATTACTGCTGCCTGTTACTATTAGTCTCTGTTGTATCACTTCTGCCTGTTACTATTAGTCTCTGTTGTATCACTGCTGCCTGTTACTATTAGTTTTTGCTGTGTCACTTCTGCCTGTTACTATTAGTCTCTGCTGTATCACTCCTGCCTGTTACTATTAGTCTCTGATGTATAACTGCTGCCTGTTACTATTAGTCTCTGCTGTATCACTGCTGCCTGTTACTATTAGTCTCTGCTGTATCACTGCTGCCTGTTACTATTAGTCTTTGTTGTATCACTGCTGCCTGTTACTATTAGTCTCTTCTGTATCACTGCTGCCTGTTACTATTAGTCTCTGCTGTATCACTGCTGCCTGTTACTATTAGTCTCTGTTGTATCACTGCTGCCTGTTACTATTAGTCTCTGCTGTATCACTGCTGCCTGTTACTATTAGTCTCTGCTGTATCACTGCTGCCTGTTACTATTAGTCTCTGCTGTATCACTGCTGTCTGTTACTATTAGTCTCTGCTGTATCACTGCTGCCTGTTACTACTAGTCTCTGCTGTATCACTGCTACCTGTTACTATTAGTCTCTGCTGTATCAATGCTGCCTGTTACTATTAGACTCTGCTGTATCACTGCTGCCTGTTACTATTAGTCTCTGCTGTATCACTGCTGCCTGTTACTATTAGACTCTGCTGTATCACTGCTGCCTGTTACTATTATTCTCTGCTGTATCACAGCTGTCTGTTACTATTAGTCTCTGCTGTATCACTGCTGCCTGTTACTATTAGTTTCTGCTGTATCACTGCTGCCTGATACTATTAGTCTCTGCTGTATCACTGCTGCCTGTTACTATTAGTCTCTGCTGTATCACTGCTGTCTGTTACTATTAGTCTCAGCTGTATCACTGCTGCCTGTTACTATTAGTCTCTGCTGTATCACTGTTGCCTGTTACTATTAGTCTCTGCTGTATCACTGCTGCCTGTTACTATTAGTCTCTGCTGTATCACTGCTGCCTGTTACTATTAGTCTCTGCTGTATCACTGCTGCCTGTTACTATTAGTCTCTGCTGTATCACTGTTGCCTGTTACTATTAGTCTCTGCTGTATCACTGCTGCCTGTTACTATTAGTCTCTGCTGTATCACTGCTGCCTGTTACTATTAGTCTCTGCTGTATCACTGTTGCCTGTTACTATTAGTCTCTGCTGTATCACTGCTGCCTGTTACTATTAGTCTCTGCTGTATCACTGCTGCCTGTTACTATTAGTCTCTGCTTTATCACTGCTGTCTGTTACTATTAGTCTCTCCTGTATCACTGCTGCCTGTTATTATTAGTCTCTGCTGTATCACTGCTGCCTGTTACTATTAGTCTCTGCTGTATCACTGCTACCTGTTACTATTGGTCTCTGCTGTATCACTGCTGCCTGTTACTATTATTCTCTGCTGTATCACTGCTGCCTGTTACTATTAGTCTCTCCTGTTTCACTGCTGCCTGTTACTATTAGTCTCTGTTGTATCACTGCTGCCTGTTACTATTAGTCTCTGCTGTATCAATGCTGCCTGTTACTATTAGTCTCTGCTGTATCACTGCTGCATGTTACAATTAGTCTCTCCTGTATCACTGCTGCCTGTTACTATTAGTTTCTGCTGTATCACTGCTGCCTGTTACTATTAGTTTCTGCTGTATCACTGCTGCCTGTTACTATTAGTCTCTGCTGTATCACTGCTGCATGTTACTATTAGTCTCTCCTGTATCACTGCTGCCTGTTACTATTAGTCTCTGCTGTATCACTGCTGCATGTTACTATTAGTCTCTCCTGTATCACTGCTGCCTGTTACTATTAGTTTCTGCTGTATCACTGCTGCCTGTTACTATTAGTCTCTGTTGTATCACTGCTGTCTGTTACTATTAGTCTCTCCTGTATCACTGCTGCCTGTTACTATTAGTCTCTGCTGTATCACTGCTGTCTGTTACTATTAGTCTCTCCTGTATCACTGCTGCCTGTTACTATTAGTCTCTGCTGTATCACTGTTGTCTGTTACCATTAGTCTCTACTGTATCACTGCTGCCTGTTACTATTAGTCTCTGCTGTATCACTGCTGCATGTTACTATTAGTCTCTCCTGTATCACTGCTGCCTGTTACTATTAGTTTCTGCTGTATCACTGCTGCCTGTTACTATTAGTTTCTGCTGTATCACTGCTGCCTGTTACTATTAGTCTCTGCTGTATCACTGCTGCCTGTTACTATTGGTCTCTGCTGTATCACTGCTGCCTGTTACTATTAGTCTCTGCTGTATCACTGCTGCCTGTTACTATTAGTCTCTGCTGTATCACTGCTGTCTGTTACTATTAGTCTCTCCTGTATCACTGCTGCCTGTTACTATTGGTCTCTGTTGTATCACTGCTGCCTGTTACTATTAGTCTCTGCTGTATCAATGCTCACTGTTACTATTAGTCTCTGCTGTATCACTGCTGCCTGTTACTATTAGTCTCTGTTGTATCACTGCTGCCTGTTACTATTAGTCTCTGCTGTATCACTGCTGCCTGTTACTTTTAGTCTCTGCTCTATCACTGCTGCCTGTTACTATTAGTCTCTGCTGTATCACTGCTGCCTGTTACTATTAGTCTCTGCTGTATCACTGCTGCCTGTTACTATTAGTCTCTGCTGTATCACTGCTGCCTGTTACTATTAGTCTCTGCTGTATCACTGCTGCCTGTTACTATTAGTCTCTGCTGTATCACTGCTGCCTGTTACTATTAGTTTCTGCTGTATCACTGCTGCCTGTTACTATTAGTCTCTGCTGTATCACTGCTGCCTGTTACTCTTAGTCTCTGCTGTATCACTGCTGCCTGTTACTATTAGTCTCTGCTGTATCACTGTTGCCTGTTACTATTAGTCTCTGCTGTATCACTGCTGCCTGTTACTATTATTCTCTGCTGTATGACTGCTACCTGTTACTATTACTCTCTGATGTATCACTGCTGCCTGTTACTATTAGTCTCTGCTGTATCACTGCTGCCTGCTACTATTAGTCTCTGTTGTATCACTGCTGCCTGTTACTATTAGTCTCTGCTGTATCACTGCTGCCTGTTACTATTAGTTTCTGCTGTATCACTTCTGCCTGTTACTATTAGTCTCTGCTGTATCAATGCTGCCTGTTACTATTAGTCTCTGCTGTATCACTGCTGCCTGTTACTATTAGTCTCTGCTGTATCACTGCTGCCTGTTACTATTAGTCTCTGCTGTATCACTGCTGCCTGTTACTATTAGTCTCTGCTGTATCACTGCTGCCTGTTATTATTAGTCTCTGCTTTATCACTTCAGCCTATTACTATTAGTCTCTGCTGTATCACTGCTGTCTGTTACTATTAGTCTCTGCTGTATCACTGCTGCCTGTTACTATTAGTCTCTGCTGTATCACTGCTGCCTGTTACTATTAGTCTCTGCTGTATCACTGCTGCCTGTTACTATTAGTCTCTGCTGTATCACTGCTGCCTGTTACTATTAGTCTCTGCTGTATCACTGCTGCCTGTTACTATTAGTCTCTGCTGTATCACTGCTGCCTGTTATTATTAGTCTCTGCTGTATCACTTCAGCCTGTTACTATTAGTCTCTGCTGTATCACTGCTGCCTGTTACTATTAGTTTCTGCTGTATCACTTCTGCCTGTTACTATTAGTCTCTGCTGTATCAATGCTGCCTGTTACTATTAGTCTCTGCTGTATCACTGCTGCCTGTTACTATTAGTCTCTGCTGTATCACTGCTGCCTGTTACTATTAGTCTCTGCTGTATCACTGCTGCCTGTTACTATTAGTCTCTGCTGTATCACTGCTGCCTGTTATTATTAATCTCTGCTGTATCACTTCAGCCTATTACTATTAGTCTCTGCTGTATCACTGCTGTCTGTTACTATTAGTCTCTGCTGTATCACTGCTGCCTGTTACTATTAGTCTCTGCTGTATCACTGCTGCCTGTTACTATTAGTCTCTGCTGTATCACTGCTGCCTGTTACTATTAGTCTATGCTGTATCACTGCTGCCTGTTACTATTAGTCTCTGCTGTATCACTGCTGCCTGTTACTATTAGTCTCTGCTGTATCACTGCTGCCTGTTATTATTAGTCTCTGCTGTATCACTTCAGCCTGTTACTATTAGTCTCTGCTGTATCACTGCTGTCTGTTACTATTAGTCTCTGCTGTATCACTGCTGCCTGTTACTATTAGTCTCTGCTGTATCACTGCTGCCTGTTACTATTAGTCTCTGCTGTATCACTGCTGCCTGTTATTATTAGTCTCTGCTGTATCACTTCAGCCTGTTACTATTAGTCTCTGCTGTATCACTGCTGTCTGTTACTATTAGTCTCTGCTGTATCAATGCTGCCTGTTACTATTAGTCTCTGCTGTATCACTGCTGTCTGTTACTATTAGTCTCTGCTGTATCACTGCTGCATGTTACTATTAGTCTCTGCTGTATCACTGCTGCCTGTTACTATTAGTCTCTGCTGTATCACTGCTGCCTGTTACTATTAGTCTCTGCTGTATCACTTCAGCCTGTTACTATTAGTCTCTGCTGTATCACTGCTGCCTGTTACTATTAGTCTCTGCTGTATCACTGCTGCCTGTTACTATTAGTCTCTGCTGTATCACTGCTGCCTGTTACTATTAGTCTCTGCTGTATCACTGCTGCCTGTTATTATTAGTCTCTGCTGTATCACTTCAGCCTGTTACTATTAGTCTCTGCTGTATCACTGCTGCCTGTTACTATTAGTCTCTGCTGTATCACTGCTGCCTGTTACTATTAGTCTCTGCTGTATCACTGCTGTCTGTTACTATTAGTCTCTGCTGTATCACTGCTGTCTGTTACTATTAGTCTCTGCTCCATCACTGCTGCCTGTTACTATTAGCCTCTCCTGTATCACTGCTGCCTGTTACTATTAGTCTCTGCTGTATCACCGCTGTCTGTTACTATTAGTCTCTGCTGTATCACTGCTGCCTGTTACTATTATTCTTTGCTGTATCACTGCTGCCTGTTATTATTAGTCTCTGCTGTATCACTGCTCCTGTTACTATTAGTCTCTGCTGTATCACCGCTGTCTGTTACTATTATTCTCTGCTGTATCACTGCTGCCTGTTACTACTAGTCTCTGCTGTATCACTGCTGCCTGTTACTATTATTCTCTGCTGTATCACTGCTGCCTGTTACTATTAGTCTTTGCTGTATCACTGCTGCCTGTTACTATTAGTCTCTGCTGTATCACTGCTGCCTGTTACTATTAGTCTCTGCTGTATCACTGATGCCTGTTACTATTAGTCTCTGCTGTATCACTGCTGCCTGTTACTATTAGTCTCTGCTGTATCACTGCTGCCTGTTACTATTAGTCTCTGCTGTATCATTGCTGCCTGTTACAATTAGTCTCTGCTGTATCACTGCTGCCTGTTACTATTAGTCTCTGCTATATCAATGTTACCTCTTACTATAAGTCTCTGCTGTATCACTGCTGCCTGTTACTATTAGTCTCTGCTGTATCACTGCTGCCTGTTACTATTAGTCTCTGCTGTATCACTGCTGCCTGTTACTATTAGTCTCTGCTGTATCACTGCTGCCTGTTACTATTAGTCTCTGCTGTATCACTGCTGCCTGTTACTATTAGTCTCTGCTGTATCACTGCTGCCTGTTACTATTAGTCTCTGTTGTATCACTGCTGCCTGTTACTATTAGTCTCTGCTGTATCACTGCTGCCTGTTACTATTAGTCTCTGTTGTATCACTGCTCCCTGTTACTATTAGTCTCTGCTGTATCACTGCTGCCTGTTACTATTAGTCTCTGTTGTATCACTGCTGCCTGTTACTATTAGTCTCTGCTGTATCACTGCTGCCTGTTACTATTAGTCTCTGTTGTATCACTGCTCCCTGTTACTATTAGTCTCTGCTGTATCACTGCTGCCTGTTACTATTAGTCTCTGTTGTATCACTGCTCCCTGTTACTATTAGTCTCTGCTGTATCAATGCTCACTGTTACTATTAGTCTCTGCTGTATCACTGCTGCCTGTTACTATTAGTCTCTGCTGTATCACTGCTGCCTGTTACTATTAGTCTCTGTTGTATCACTGCTCCCTGTTACTATTAGTCTCTGCTGTATCACTGCTGCCTGTTACTATTAGTCTCTGTTGTATCACTGCTGCCTGTTACTATTAGTCTCTGCTGTATCACTGCTGCCTGTTACTATTAGTCTCTGTTGTATCACTGCTCCCTGTTACTATTATTCTCTGCTGTATCACTGCTGCCTGTTAGTATTAGTCTCTGCTGTATCACTGCTGCCTGTTACTATTAGTCTCTGCTGTATCGCTTCTGCCTGTTACTATTAGTCTCTGTTGTATCACTGCTCCCTGTTACTATTAGTCTCTGCTGTATCAATGCTCACTGTTACTATTAGTCTCTGCTGTATCACTGCTGCCTGTTACTATTAGTCTCTGCTGTATCACTGCTGCCTGTTACTATTAGTCTCTGTTGTATCACTGCTCCCTGTTACTATTAGTCTCTGCTGTATCACTGCTGCCTGTTACTATTAGTCTCTGTTGTATCACTGCTGCCTGTTACTATTAGTCTCTGCTGTATCACTGCTGCCTGTTACTATTAGTCTCTGTTGTATCACTGCTCCCTGTTACTATTATTCTCTGCTGTATCACTGCTGCCTGTTAGTATTAGTCTCTGCTGTATCACTGCTGCCTGTTACTATTAGTCTCTGCTGTATCGCTTCTGCCTGTTACTATTAGTCTCTGCTGTATCACTGCTGCCTGTTACTATTAGTCTCTGCTGTATCAATGCTCACTGTTACTATTAGTCTCTGCTGTATCACTGCTGCCTGTTACTATTAGTCTCTGTTGTATCACTGCTCCCTGTTACTATTAGTCTCTGCTGTATCACTGCTGCCTGTTACTATTAGTCTCTGTTGTATCACTGCTGCCTGTTACTATTAGTCTCTGCTGTATCACTGCTGCATGTTACTATTAGACTCTGCTGTATCACTGCTGCCTGTTACTATTAGTCTCTGCTGTATCACTGCTGCCTGTTACTATTAGTCTCTGCTGTATCGCTTCTGCCTGTTACTATTTGTCTCTGCTGTATCACTGCTGCCTGTTACTATTAGTCTCTGCTGTATCAATGCTCACTGTTACTATTAGTCTCTGCTGTATCACTGCTGCCTGTTACTATTAGTCTCTGTTGTATCACTGCTGCCTGTTACTATTAGTCTCTGCTGTATCACTGCTGCCTGTTACTATTAGTCTCTGTTGTATCACTGCTCCCTGTTACTATTAGTCTCTGCTGTATCACTGCTGCCTGTTACTATTAGTCTCTCCTGTATCACTGCTGCCTGTTACTATTAGTCTCTGTTGTATCACTGCTGCCTCTTACTATTAGTCTCTGCTGTATCAATGCTCACTGTTACTATTAGTCTCTGCTGTATCACTGCTGCCTGTTACTATTAGTCTCTGTTGTATCACTGCTGCCTGTTACTATTAGTCTCTGCTGTATCACTGCTGCCTGTTACTATTAGTCTCTGCTGTATCACTGCTGCCTGTTACTATTAGTCTCTGCTCTATCACTGCTGCCTGTTACTAATAGTCTCTGCTGTATCACTGCTGCCTGTTACTATTAGTCTCTGTTGTATCACTGCTGCCTGTTACTATTAGTCTCTGCTGTATCACTGCTGCCTGTTACTATTAGTCTCTGCTGTATCACTGCTGCCTGTTACTATTAGTCTCTCCTGTATCACTGCTGCCTGTTACTATTAGTCTCTGCTGTATCACTGCTGCCTGTTACTATTAGTCTCTGCTGTATCACTGCTGCCTGTTACTATTAGTCTCTGCTGTATCACTGCTGCCTGTTACTATTAGTCTCTGCTGTATCACTGCTGTCTGTTACTATTAGTCTCTCATGTATCACTGCTGCCTGTTACTATTAGTCTCTGCTGTATCACTGCTGCCTGTTACTATTAGTCTCTGCTGTATCACTGCTGCCTGATACTATTAGTCTCTGCTGTATCACTGCTGCCTGTTACTATTAGTCTCTGCTGTATCACTGCTGTCTGTTACTATTAGTCTCTGTTGTATCACTGCTGTCTGTTACTATTAGTCTCTGCTGTATCACTGCTGTCTGTTACTATTAGTCTCTGCTGTATCACTGCTGCCTGTTACTATTAGTCTCTGCTGTATCACTGCTGCCTGTTACTATTAGTCTCTGTTGTATCACTGCTGCCTGTTACTATTAGTCTCTGCTGTATCACTGCTGTCTGTTACTATTAGTCTCTGCTGTATCACTGCTGTCTGTTACTATTAGTCTCTGCTGTATCACTGCTGCCTGTTACTATTAGTCTCTGCTGTATCACTGCTGCCTGTTACTATTAGTCTCTGCTGTATCACTGCTGTCTGTTACTATTAGTCTCTGCTGTATCACTGCTGCCTGTTACTATTAGTCTCTGCTGTATCACTGCTGCCTGTTACTATTAGTCTCTGCTGTATCACTGCTGTCTGTTACTATTAGTCTCTGCTGTATCACTGCTGCCTGTTACTATTAGTCTCTGCTGTATCACTGCTGCCTGTTACTATTAGTCTCTGCTGTATCACTGCTGCCTGTTACTATTAGTCTCTGCTGTATCACTGCTGTCTGTTACTATTAGTCTCTGCTGTATCACTGCTGCCTGTTACTATTAGTCTCTGCTGTATCACTGCTGCCTGTTACTATTAGTCTCTGTTGTATCACTGCTGCCTGTTACTATTAGTCTCTGCTGTATCACTGCTGCCTGTTACTATTAGTCTCTGCTGTATCACTGCTGCCTGTTACTATTAGTCTCTCCTGTATCACTGCTGCCTGTTACTATTAGTCTCTGCTGTATCACTGCTGCCTGTTACTATTAGTCTCTGCTGTATCACTGCTGCCTGTTACTATTAGTCTCTGCTGTATCACTGCTGCCTGTTACTATTAGTCTCTGCTGTATCACTGCTGTCTGTTACTATTAGTCTCTCATGTATCACTGCTGCCTGTTACTATTAGTCTCTGCTGTATCACTGCTGCCTGTTACTATTAGTCTCTGCTGTATCACTGCTGCCTGTTACTATTAGTCTCTGCTGTATCACTGCTGCCTGTTACTATTAGTCTCTGCTGTATCACTGCTGTCTGTTACTATTAGTCTCTCATGTATCACTGCTGCCTGTTACTATTAGTCTCTGCTGTATCACTGCTGCCTGTTACTATTAGTCTCTGCTGTATCACTGCTGCCTGATACTATTAGTCTCTGCTGTATCGTTGCTGCCTGTTACTATTAGTCCCTGTTTTATCACTGCTGCCTGTTACTATTAGTCCCTGTTTTATCACTGCTGCCTGTTACTATTAGTCTCTGTTGTATCACTGCTGCCTGTTACTATTAGTCTCTGCTGTATCACTGCTGCCTGTTACTATTAGTCTCTGTTGTATCACTGCTGCCTGTTACTATTAGTCTCTGCTGTATCACTGCTGCCTGTTACTATTAGTCTCTGCTGTATCACTGCTGCCTGTTACTATTAGTCTCTGTTGTATCACTGCTGCCTGTTACTATTAGTCTCTGCTCTATCACTGCTGCCTGTTACTATTAGTCTCTGCTGTATAACTGCTGCCTGTTACTATTAGTCTCTGCTGTATCACTGCTGCCTGTTACTATTAGTCTCTCCTGTATCACTGCTGCCTGTTACTATTAGTCTCTGCTGTTTCACTGCTGCCTGTTACTATTAGTTTCTGCTGTATCACTGCTGCCTGTTACTATTAGTTTCTGCTGTATCACTGCTGCCTGTTACTATTAGTCTCTCCTGTATCACTGCTGCCTGTTACTATTAGTCTCTGCTGTATCACTGCTGCCTGTTACTATTAGTCTCTGCTGTATCACTTCTGCCTGTTACTATTAGTCTCTGCTGTATCACTGCTGCCTGTTACTATTATTCTCTGCTGTATCACTGCTGCCTGTTACTATTATTCTCTGCTGTATCCCTGCTGCCTGTTACTATTAGTCTCTGCTGTATCACTGCTGCCTGTTACTATTAGTCTCTGCTTTATCCCTGCTGCCTGTTACTATTAGTCTCTGCTGTATCTCTGCTGCCTGTTACTATTAGTCTCTGCTGTATCCTTGCTGCCTGTTACTATTAGTCTCTGCTGTATCCCTGCTGCCTGTTACTATTAGTCTCTGCTGTATCACTGCTGCCTGTTACTATTAGTCTCTGCTGTATCACTTCTGCCTGTTACTATTAGTCTCTGTTGTATCACTGCTGCCTGTTACTATTAGTCTCTGCTGTATCACTGCTGCCTGTTACTATTAGTCTCTGCTGTATCACTGCTGCCTGTTACTATTAGTCTCTGCTGAATCACTGCTGCCTGTTACTATTAGTCTCTCCTTTATCACTGCTGCCTGTTACTATTAGTCTCTGCTGTATCACTGCTGCCTGTTACTATTTGTTTCTGCTGTATCACTGTTGCTTGTTACTATTAGTCTCTGCTGTATCACTTCTGCCTGTTACTATTAGTCTCTGTTGTATCACTGCTGCCTGTTACTATTAGTCTCTGCTGTATCACTTCTGCCTGTTACTATTAGTCTCTGCTGTATCACTGCTGCCTGTTACTATTAGTCTCTGCTGTATCACTTCTGCCTGTTACTATTAGTCTCTGCTGTATCACTGCTGCCTGTTACTATTAGTCTCTGCTGTATCACTGCTGCCTGTTACTATTAGTCTCTGCTGTATTACTGCTGCCTGTTACTATTAGTCTCTGTTGTATCACTTCTGCCTGTTACTATTAGTCTCTGTTGTATCACTGCTGCCTGTTACTATTAGTTTTTGCTGTGTCACTTCTGCCTGTTACTATTAGTCTCTGCTGTATCACTCCTGCCTGTTACTATTAGTCTCTGATGTATAACTGCTGCCTGTTACTATTAGTCTCTGCTGTATCACTGCTGCCTGTTACTATTAGTCTTTGTTGTATCACTGCTGCCTGTTACTATTAGTCTCTTCTGTATCACTGCTGCCTGTTACTATTAGTCTCTGCTGTATCACTGCTGCCTGTTACTATTAGTCTCTGTTGTATCACTGCTGCCTGTTACTATTAGTCTCTGCTGTATCACTGCTGCCTGTTACTATTAGTCTCTGCTGTATCACTGCTGCCTGTTACTATTAGTCTCTGCTGTATCACTGCTGTCTGTTACTATTAGTCTTTGCTGTATCACTGCTGCCTGTTACTACTAGTCTCTGCTGTATCACTGCTACCTGTTACTATTAGTCTCTGCTGTATCAATGCTGCCTGTTACTATTAGACTCTGCTGTATCACTGCTGCCTGTTACTATTAGTCTCTGCTGTATCACTGCTGCCTGTTACTATTAGACTCTGCTGTATCACTGCTGCCTGTTACTATTATTCTCTGCTGTATCACAGCTGTCTGTTACTATTAGTCTCTGCTGTATCACTGCTGCCTGTTACTATTAGTTTCTGCTGTATCACTGCTGCCTGATACTATTAGTCTCTGCTGTATCACTGCTGCCTGTTACTATTAGTCTCTGCTGTATCACTGCTGTCTGTTACTATTAGTCTCAGCTGTATCACTGCTGCCTGTTACTATTAGTCTCTGCTGTATCACTGTTGCCTGTTACTATTAGTCTCTGCTGTATCACTGCTGCCTGTTACTATTAGTCTCTGCTGTATCACTGCTGCCTGTTACTATTAGTCTCTGCTGTATCACTGCTGCCTGTTACTATTAGTCTCTGCTGTATCACTGTTGCCTGTTACTATTAGTCTCTGCTGTATCACTGCTGCCTGTTACTATTAGTCTCTGCTGTATCACTGCTGCCTGTTACTATTAGTCTCTGCTGTATCACTGTTGCCTGTTACTATTAGTCTCTGCTGTATCACTGCTGCCTGTTACTATTAGTCTCTGCTGTATCACTGCTGCCTGTTACTATTAGTCTCTGCTTTATCACTGCTGTCTGTTACTATTAGTCTCTCCTGTATCACTGCTGCCTGTTATTATTAGTCTCTGCTGTATCACTGCTGCCTGTTACTATTAGTCTCTGCTGTATCACTGCTACCTGTTACTATTGGTCTCTGCTGTATCACTGCTGCCTGTTACTATTATTCTCTGCTGTATCACTGCTGCCTGTTACTATTAGTCTCTCCTGTTTCACTGCTGCCTGTTACTATTAGTCTCTGTTGTATCACTGCTGCCTGTTACTATTAGTCTCTGCTGTATCAATGCTGCCTGTTACTATTAGTCTCTGCTGTATCACTGCTGCATGTTACAATTAGTCTCTCCTGTATCACTGCTGCCTGTTACTATTAGTTTCTGCTGTATCACTGCTGCCTGTTACTATTAGTTTCTGCTGTATCACTGCTGCCTGTTACTATTAGTCTCTGCTGTATCACTGCTGCATGTTACTATTAGTCTCTCCTGTATCACTGCTGCCTGTTACTATTAGTCTCTGCTGTATCACTGCTGCATGTTACTATTAGTCTCTCCTGTATCACTGCTGCCTGTTACTATTAGTTTCTGCTGTATCACTGCTGCCTGTTACTATTAGTCTCTGTTGTATCACTGCTGTCTGTTACTATTAGTCTCTCCTGTATCACTGCTGCCTGTTACTATTAGTCTCTGCTGTATCACTGCTGTCTGTTACTATTAGTCTCTCCTGTATCACTGCTGCCTGTTACTATTAGTCTCTGCTGTATCACTGTTGTCTGTTACCATTAGTCTCTACTGTATCACTGCTGCCTGTTACTATTAGTCTCTGCTGTATCACTGCTGCATGTTACTATTAGTCTCTCCTGTATCACTGCTGCCTGTTACTATTAGTTTCTGCTGTATCACTGCTGCCTGTTACTATTAGTTTCTGCTGTATCACTGCTGCCTGTTACTATTAGTCTCTGCTGTATCACTGCTGCCTGTTACTATTGGTCTCTGCTGTATCACTGCTGCCTGTTACTATTAGTCTCTGCTGTATCACTGCTGCCTGTTACTATTAGTCTCTGCTGTATCACTGCTGTCTGTTACTATTAGTCTCTCCTGTATCACTGCTGCCTGTTACTATTGGTCTCTGTTGTATCACTGCTGCCTGTTACTATTAGTCTCTGCTCTATCAATGCTCACTGTTACTATTAGTCTCTGCTGTATCACTGCTGCCTGTTACTATTAGTCTCTGTTGTATCACTGCTGCCTGTTACTATTAGTCTCTGCTGTATCACTGCTGCCTGTTACTTTTAGTCTCTGCTCTATCACTGCTGCCTGTTACTATTAGTCTCTGCTGTATCACTGCTGCCTGTTACTATTAGTCTCTGCTGTATCACTGCTGCCTGTTACTATTAGTCTCTGCTGTATCACTGCTGCCTGTTACTATTAGTCTCTGCTGTATCACTGCTGCCTGTTACTATTAGTCTCTGCTGTATCACTGCTGCCTGTTACTATTAGTGTCTGCTGTATCACTGCTGCCTGTTACTATTAGTCTCTGCTGTATCACTGCTGCCTGTTACTCTTAGTCTCTGCTGTATCACTGCTGCCTGTTACTATTAGTCTCTGCTGTATCACTGTTGCCTGTTACTATTAGTCTCTGCTGTATCACTGCTGCCTGTTACTATTATTCTCTGCTGTATGACTGCTACCTGTTACTATTACTCTCTGATGTATCACTGCTGCCTGTTACTATTAGTCTCTGCTGTATCACTGCTGCCTGCTACTATTAGTCTCTGTTGTATCACTGCTGCCTGTTACTATTAGTCTCTGCTGTATCACTGCTGCCTGTTACTATTAGTTTCTGCTGTATCACTGCTGCCTGTTACTATTAGTCTCTGCTGTATCACTGCTGCCTGTTACTCTTAGTCTCTGCTGTATCACTGCTGCCTGTTACTATTAGTCTCTGCTGTATCACTGTTGCCTGTTACTATTAGTCTCTGCTGTATCACTGCTGCCTGTTACTATTATTCTCTGCTGTATGACTGCTACCTGTTACTATTACTCTCTGATGTATCACTGCTGCCTGTTACTATTAGTCTCTGCTGTATCACTGCTGCCTGCTACTATTAGTCTCTGTTGTATCACTGCTGCCTGTTACTATTAGTCTCTGCTGTATCACTGCTGCCTGTTACTATTAGTTTCTGCTGTATCACTTCTGCCTGTTACTATTAGTCTCTGCTGTATCAATGCTGCCTGTTACTATTAGTCTCTGCTGTATCACTGCTGCCTGTTACTATTAGTCTCTGCTGTATCACTGCTGCCTGTTACTATTAGTCTCTGCTGTATCACTGCTGCCTGTTACTATTAGTCTCTGCTGTATCACTGCTGCCTGTTATTATTAGTCTCTGCTTTATCACTTCAGCCTATTACTATTAGTCTCTGCTGTATCACTGCTGTCTGTTACTATTAGTCTCTGCTGTATCACTGCTGCCTGTTACTATTAGTCTCTGCTGTATCACTGCTGCCTGTTACTATTAGTCTCTGCTGTATCACTGCTGCCTGTTACTATTAGTCTCTGCTGTATCACTGCTGCCTGTTACTATTAGTCTCTGCTGTATCACTGCTGCCTGTTACTATTAGTCTCTGCTGTATCACTGCTGCCTGTTATTATTAGTCTCTGCTTTATCACTTCAGCCTGTTACTATTAGTCTCTGCTGTATCACTGCTGCCTGTTACTATTAGTCTCTGCTGTATCACTGCTGCCTGTTACTATTAGTCTCTGCTGTATCACTGCTGCCTGTTATTATTAGTCTCTGCTGTATCACTTCAGCCTGTTACTATTAGTCTCTGCTGTATCACTGCTGTCTGTTACTATTAGTCTCTGCTGTATCAATGCTGCCTGTTACTATTAGTCTCTGCTGTATCACTGCTGTCTGTTACTATTATTCTCTGCTGTATCACTGCTGCATGTTACTATTAGTCTCTGCTGTATCACTGCTGCCTGTTACTATTAGTCTCTGCTGTATCACTGCTGCCTGTTACTATTAGTCTCTGCTGTATCACTGCTGCCTGTTACTATTAGTCTCTGCTGTATCACTGCTGCCTGTTACTATTAGTCTCTGCTGTATCACTGCTGCCTGTTACTATTAGTCTCTGCTGTATCACTGCTGCCTGTTATTATTAGTCTCTGCTGTATCACTTCAGCCTGTTACTATTAGTCTCTGCTGTATCACTGCTGTCTGTTACTATTAGTCTCTGCTCCATCACTGCTGCCTGTTACTATTAGTCTCTCCTGTATCACTGCTGCCTGTTACTATTAGTCTCTGCTGTATCACCGCTGTCTGTTACTATTAGTCTCTGCTGTATCACTGCTGTCTGTTACTATTATTCTTTGCTGTATCACTGCTGCCTGTTACTATTAGTCTCTGCTGTATCACTGCTCCTGTTACTATTAGTCTCTGCTGTATCACCGCTGTCTGTTACTATTAATTTCTGCTGTATCACTGCTGTCTGTTACTATTATTCTTTGCTGTATCACTGCTGCCTGTTACTATTAGTCTCTGCTGTATCACTGCTCCTGTTACTATTAGTCTCTGCTGTATCACCGCTGTCTGTTACTATTATTCTCTGCTGTATCACTGCTGCCTGTTACTATTAGTCTCTGCTGTATCACTGCTGCCTGTTACTATTATTCTCTGCTGTATCACTGCTGCCTGTTACTATTAGTCTTTGCTGTATCACTGCTGCCTGTTACTATTAGTCTCTGCTGTATCACTGCTGCCTGTTACTATTAGTCTCTGCTGTATCACTGATGCCTGTTACTATTAGTCTCTGCTGTATCATTGCTGCCTGTTACAATTAGTCTCTGCTGTATCACTGCTGCCTGTTACTATTAGTCTTTGCTGTATCACTGCTGCCTGTTACTATTAGTCTCTGCTGTATCACTGCTGCCTGTTACTATTAGTCTCTGCTGTATCAATGCTCACTGTTACTATTAGTCTCTGCTGTATCACTGCTGCCTGTTACTATTAGTCTCTGTTGTATCACTGCTGCCTGTTACTATTAGTCTCTGCTGTATCACTGCTGCCTGTTACTATTAGTCTCTGCTGTATCACTGCTGCCTGTTACTATTAGTCTCTGCTGTATCACTGCTGCCTGTTACTATTAGTCTCTGCTGTATCACTGCTGCCTGTTACTATTAGTCTCTGCTGTATCAATGCTCACTGTTACTATTAGTCTCTGCTGTATCACTGCTGCCTGTTACTATTAGTCTCTGTTGTATCACTGCTGCCTGTTACTATTAGTTTCTGCTGTATCACTGCTGCCTGTTACTATTAGTCTCTGCTGTATCACTGCTGCCTGTTACTATTAGTCTCTGCTGTATCACTGCTGCCTGTTACTATTAGTCTCTGCTGTATCGCTTCTGCCTGTTACTATTAGTCTCTGCTGTATCACTGCTGCCTGTTACTATTAGTCTCTGCTGTATCAATGCTCACTGTTACTATTAGTCTCTGCTGTATCACTGCTGCCTGTTACTATTAGTCTCTGTTGTATCACTGCTGCCTGTTACTATTAGTCTCTGCTGTATCACTGCTGCCTGTTACTATTAGTCTCTGTTGTATCACTGCTCCCTGTTACTATTAGTCTCTGCTGTATCACTGCTGCCTGTTACTATTAGTCTCTGTTGTATCACTGCTGCCTGTTACTATTAGTCTCTGCTGTATCACTGCTGCATGTTACTATTAGTCTCTGCTGTATCACTGCTGCCTGTTACTATTAGTCTCTGCTGTATCACTGCTGCCTGTTACTATTAGTCTCTGCTGTATCGCTTCTGCCTGTTACTATTAGGCTCTGCTATATCACTGCTGCCTGTTACTATTAGTCTCTGCTGTATCAATGCTCACTGTTACTATTAGTCTCTGCTGTATCGCTTCTGCCTGTTACTATTAGTCTCTGCTGTATCACTGCTGCCTGTTACTATTAGTCTCTGCTGTATCACTGCTGCCTGTTACTATTAGTCTCTGTTGTATCACTGCTCCCTGTTACTATTAGTCTCTGCTGTATCACTGCTGCCTGTTACTATTAGTCTCTCCTGTATCACTGCTGCCTGTTACTATTAGTCTCTGTTGTATCACTGCTGCCTCTTACTATTAGTCTCTGCTGTATCACTGCTGCCTGTTACTATTAGTCTCTGTTGTATCACTGCTGCCTGTTACTATTAGTCTCTGCTGTATCACTGCTGCCTGTTACTATTAGTCTCTGCTGTATCACTGCTGCCTGTTACTATTAGTCTCTGTTGTATCACTGCTGCCTGTTACTATTAGTCTCTGCTGTATCACTGCTGCCTGTTACTATTAGTCTCTGCTCTATCACTGCTGCCTGTTACTATTAGTCTCTCCTGTATCACTGCTGCCTGTTACTATTAGTCTCTGCTGTATCACTGCTGCCTGTTACTATTAGTCTCTGCTGTATCACTGCTGCCTGTTACTATTATTCTCTGCTGTATCACTGCTGACTGTTAATATTAGTCTCTGCTGTATCACTGCTGCCTGTTACTATTAGTCTCTGCTGTATCACTGCTGTCTGTTACTATTAGTCTCTCATGTATCACTGCTGCCTGTTACTATTAGTCTCTGCTGTATCACTGCTGCCTGTTACTATTAGTCTCTGCTGTATCACTGCTGCCTGATACTATTAGTCTCTGCTGTATCGTTGCTGCCTGTTACTATTAGTCCCTGTTTTATCACTGCTGCCTGTTACTATTAGTCTCTGTTGTATCACTGCTGCCTGTTACTATTAGTCTCTTCTGTATCACTGCTGCCTGTTACTATTAGTCTCTGTTGTATCACTGCTGCCTGTTACTATTAGTCTCTGCTGTATCACTGCTGCCTGTTACTATTAGTCTCTGCTGTATCACTGCTGCCTGTTACTATTAGTCTCTGTTGTATCACTGCTGCCTGTTACTATTAGTCTCTGCTCTATCACTGCTGCCTGTTACTATTAGTCTCTGCTGTATAACTGCTGCCTGTTACTATTAGTCTCTGCTGTATCACTGCTGCCTGTTACTATTAGTCTCTCCTGTATCACTGCTGCCTGTTACTATTAGTCTCTGCTGTTTCACTGCTGCCTGTTACTATTAGTTTCTGCTGTATCACTGCTTCCTGTTACTATTAGTCTCTGCTGTATCACTGCTGCCTGTTACTATTAGTCTCTGCTGTATAACTGCTGCCTGTTACTATTAGTCTCTGCTGTATCACTGCTGCCTGTTACTATTAGTCTCTCCTGTATCACTGCTGCCTGTTACTATTAGTCTCTGCTGTATCACTGCTTCCTGTTACTATTAGTCTCTGCTCTATCACTGCTGCCTGTTACTATTAGTCTCTGCTGTATAACTGCTGCCTGTTACTATTAGTCTCTGCTGTATCACTGCTGCCTGTTACTATTAGTCTCTCCTGTATCACTGCTGCCTGTTACTATTAGTCTCTGCTGTTTCACTGCTGCCTGTTACTATTAGTTTCTGCTGTATCACTGCTGCCTGTTACTATTAGTTTCTGCTGTATCACTGCTGCCTGTTACTATTAGTGTCTGCTGTATCACTGCTGCCTGTTACTATTAGTCTCTCCTGTATCACTGCTGCCTGTTACTATTAGTCTCTGCTGTATCAATGCTGCCTGTTACTATTAGTTTCTGCTGTATCACTTCTGCCTGTTACTATTAGTCTCTGTTGTATCACTGCTGCCTGTTACTATTAGTCTCTGCTGTATCACTTCTGCCTGTTACTATTAGTCTCTGCTGTATCACTGCTGCCTGTTACTATTAGTCTCTGCTGTATCACTTCTGCCTGTTACTATTAGTCTCTGTTGTATCACTGCTGCCTGTTACTATTAGTCTCTGCTGTATCACTGCTGCCTGTTACTATTAGTCTCTGCTGTATCACTGCTGCCTGTTACTATTAGACTCTGCTGTATCACTGCTGCCTGTTACTATTAGTCTCTGCTGTATCACTTCTGCCTGTTACTATTAGTCTATGTTGTATCACTGCTGCCTGTTACTATTAGTCTCTGCTGTATCACTGCTGCCTGTTACTATTAGTCTCTGTTGTATCACTGCTGCCTGTTACTATTAGTCTCTGCTGTATCACTTCTGCCTGTTACTATTAGTCTCTGTTGTATCACTGCTGCCTGTTACTATTAGTCTCTGCTGTATCACTGCTGCCTGTTACTATTAGTCTCTGCTGTATCACTGCTGCCTGTTACTATTAGACTCTGCTGTATCACTGCTGCCTGTTACTATTAGTTTCTGCTGTATCACTTCTGCCTGTTACTATTAGTCTCTGTTGTATCACTGCTGCCTGTTACTATTAGTCTCTGCTGTATCACTTCTGCCTGTTACTATTAGTCTCTGCTGTATCACTGCTGCCTGTTACTATTAGTCTCTGCTGTATCACTTCTGCCTGTTACTATTAGTCTCTGTTGTATCACTGCTGCCTGTTACTATTAGTCTCTGCTCTATCACTGCTGCATGTTACTATTAGTCTCTGCTGTATCACTGCTGCCTGTTACTATTAGTCTCTGCTGTATCACTGCTGCCTGTTACTATTAGTCTCTGCTGTATCACTGCTGCCTGTTACTATTAGTCTCTGCTGTATTACTGCTGCATGTTACTATTAGTCTCTGCTGTATCAATGCTGCCTGTTACTATCAGTCTCTGCTGTATCACTGCTGCCTGTTACTATTATTCTCTGCTGTATCACTGCTGCCTGTTACTATTAGTCTCTGTTGTATCACTGCTGCCTGTTACTATTAGTCTCTGCTGTATCAATGCTGCCTGTTACTATTAGTCTCTGCTGTATCACTGCTGCCTGTTACTATTAGTCTCTGCTGTATCACTTCTGCCTGTTACTATTATTCTCTGCTGTATCACTGCTGCCTGTTACTATTAGTCTCTGCTGTATCACTGCTGCCTGTTACTATTAGTCTCTGCTGTATCACTGCTGCCTGTTACTATTAGACTCTGCTGTATCACTGCTGCCTGTTACTATTAGTCTCTGCTGTATCACTGCTGCCTGTTACTATTAGTCTCTGCTGTATCACTGCTGCCTGTTACTATTAGTCTCTGCTGTATCACTGCTGCCTGTTACTATTAGTCTCTGCTGTATCACTGCTGCCTGTTACAATTAGTCTATGCTGTATCAATGCTGCCTGTTACTATTAGACTCTGCTATATCACTGCTGCCTGTTACTATTAGTCTCTGCTGTATCACTGCTGCCTGCTACTATTAGTCTCTGCTGTTTCACTGCTGTCTGTTACTATTAGACTCTGCTGTATCACTGCTGCCTGTTACTATTAGTCTCTGCTGTATCACTGCTGCCTGTTACTATTAGTCTCTGCTGTATCACTGCTGCCTGTTACTATTAGTCTCTGTTGTATCACTGCTGCCTGTTACTATTAGTCTCTGTTGTATCACTGCTGCCTGTTACTATTAGTCTCTGCTGTATTACTGCTGCCTGTTACTATTAGTCTCTGCTGTATTACTGCTGCCTGTTACTTTTAGTCTCTGCTGTTTCACTGCTGTCTGTTACTATTAGTCTCTGCTGTATCACTGCTGCCTGTTACTATTAGTCTCTGCTGTATCACTGCTGCCTGTTACTATTAGTCTCTGTTGTATCACTGCTGCCTGTTACTATTAGTCTCTGCTGTATCACTGCTGCCTGTTACCATTAGTCTCTGTTGTATCACTGCTGCCTGTTACTATTAGTCTCTGCTGTATCACTGCTGCCTGTTACTATTAGTCTCTGCTGTATCACTGCTGCCTGTTACTATTAGTCTCTGCTGTATCACTGCTGCCTGTTACTATTAGTCTCTGCTGTATCAATGCTGCCTGTTACTATTAGTCTCTGCTGTATCAATGCTGCCTGTTACTATTAGTCTCTCCTGTATCACTGCTGCCTGTTACTATTAGTCTCTGCTGTATCAATGCTGCCTGTTACTATTAGTCTCTCCTGTATCACTGCTGCCTGTTACTATTAGTCTCTGCTGTATCACTGCTGCCTGTTACTATTAGTCTCTGCTGTATCACTGCTGCCTGTTACTATTAGTCTCTGCTGTATCACTGCTGCCTGTTACTATTAGTCTCTGTTGTATCACTGCTGCCTGTTACTATTAGTCTCTGCTGTATCACTGCTGCCTGTTACTATTAGTCTCTGTTGTATCACTGCTGCCTGTTACTATTAGTCTCTGCTGTATCACTGCTGCCTGTTACTATTAGTCTCTGCTGTATCAATGCTGCCTGTTACTATTAGTCTCTGCTGTATCAATGCTGCCTGTTACTATTAGTCTCTGCTGTATCAATGCTGCCTGTTACTATTAGTCTCTCCTGTATCACTGCTGCCTGTTACTATTAGTCTCTCCTGTATCACTGCTGCCTGTTACTATTAGTCTCTGTTGTATCACTGCTGCCTGTTACTATTAGTCTCTGCTGTATCACTGCTGCCTGTTACTATTAGTCTCTGCTGTATCACTGCTGCCTGTTACTATTAGTCTCTGTTGTATCACTGCTGCCTGTTACTATTAGTCTCTGTTGTATCACTGCTGCCTGTTACTATTAGTCTCTGCTTTTTCACTGCTGTCTGTTACTATTAGACTCTGCTGTATCATTGCTGCCTGTTACTATTAGTCTCTGCTGTATCACTGCTGCCTGTTACTATTAGTCTCTGCTGTATCACTGCTGCCTGTTACTATTAGTCTCTGCTGTATCACTGCTGCCTGTTACTATTAGTCTCTGCTGTATCACTGCTGCCTGTTACTATTAGTCTCTGCTGTATCACTGCTGCCTGTTACTATTAGTCTCTGCTGTATCACTGCTGCCTGTTACTATTAGTCTCTGCTGTATCACTGCTGCCTGTTACTATTAGTCTCTGTTGTATCACTGCTGCCTGTTACTATTAGTCTCTGCTGTATCACTGCTGCCTGTTACTATTAGTCTCTGCTGTATCACTGCTGCCTGTTACTATTAGACTCTGCTGTACCACTGCTGCCTGTTACTATTAGTCTCTGCTGTATCACTGAGGCCTGTTACTATTAGTCTCTGTTGTATCACTGCTGTCTGTTACTATTAGTCTCTGCTGTATCACTGCTGCCTGTTACTATTAGTCTCTGCTGTATCACTGCTGCCTGTTACTATTAGTCTCTGCTGCATCACTGCTGCCAGTTACTATTAGTCTCTCCTGTATCACTGCTGCCTGCTACTATTAGTCTCTGCTGTATTACTGCTGTCTGTTACTATTAGTCTCTGCTGTATCACTGCTGCCTGCTACTATTAGTCTCTGCTGTATCACTGCTGTCTGTTACTATTAGTCTCTCCTGTATCACTGCTGCCTGCTACTATTAATCTCTCCTGTATCACTGCTGCCTGTTACTATTAGTCTCTGCTGTATCACTGCTGTCTGTTACTATTAGTCTCTGCTGTATCACTGCTGCCTGTTGCTATTAGTCTCTCCTGTATCACTGCTGTCTGTTACTATTAGTCTCTGCTGTATCACTGCTGCCTGTTACTATTAGTCTCTGCTGTATCACTGCTGCCTGATACTATTAGTCTCTGCTGTATCACTTCTGCCTGTTACTATTTGTCTCTGTTGTATCACTGCTGCCTGTTACTATTAGTCCCTGCTGTATCAATGCTGCCTGTTACTATTAGTCTCTGCTGTATCACTGCTGCCTGTTACTATTAGTCTCTGCTGTATCACTGCTGCCTGTTACTATTAGTCTCTGCTGTATCACTGCTGCCTGTTACTATTAGTCTCTGCTGTATCACTGCTGCCTGTTACTATTAGTTTCTGCTGTATCACTGCTGCCTGTTACTATTAGTCTCTGCTGTATCACTGCTGCCTGTTACTATTAGTTTCTGCTGTATCACTGCTGCCTGTTACTATTAGTCTCTGCTGTATCACTGCTCTGTTACTATTAGTCTCTGCTGTATCACTGCTGCCTGTTACTATTAGTCTCTGTTGTATCACTGCTGCCTGTTACTATTAGTCTCTGCTGTATCAATGCTGCCTGTTACTATTAGTCTCTGCTGTATCACTGCTGCCTGTTACTATTAGTTTCTGCTGTATCACTGCTGCCTGTTACTATTAGTCTCTGCTGTATCACTGCTGCCTGTTACTATTATTCTCTGCTGTATC